>NC_136416.1:97415743-97910743 GCF_051521515.1 Lactuca serriola | reverse complement strand
CAACGAGATCTTCAATTCTCGTTTAGATTGTTTCGGCTAAAAACCACTCGATCTCAAACCGAGTAATCGGGCTGCATATCGCTAAGTCGAAACTTAGAAAAAACATAACTTCCTCATACGAAGTCAGCTTCGGACGTTCTTTTTATGCACGCTCATGGCTTAACGAACTCTACGACTTTTGTTTAGATCGCTAAGTCTAAATATCAATCTAACGTAAATTCACTTTTTATGTCATTCAACGTCATGTCGGTTCTGTCGCGAAACATCGACAGGTCATAACTTCTTCATTATAACTCGGATTTCGGCATTCTTTATATGCACGGAAACCTTGTGACATATACTACAACTTTAGTTAAGATTATTCATTCTAAATAATCTTCTATCAAAAAGTTGTTTTTGACGCTTATCGTCTCTAAATTGACTAGCCCTAATCTACGGGCATTACAATTATCTCCCCCTTAGGATGATTACGTCATGGAATCATCAACAAAACAGGGCTTGAATAATGATTCCATACGTTAACTTTCCATCCTATTTAATAACCGTGATGTTCAATCTTACATCTGCTCTTCATACTATGTTGGACTTTCAATCGTAACCTTCGATTTATAAAATAAATCCTTATTGTGGCTTCCTTCTTCTTCTTAGGATAAATACATTCATTTATCTATTGTATCAGACCGATGGGTCGTGTCCTGATGACCTCTCATCGTATGATGCAACGCTTAGACTCAAGTCTCATAGAGTCAAATTCCGGAATGGAATATACCTTCCTTCATATTCTAATGTGATATAATCACATTTTTACATGTAGGGTTTTTAGCTACAAGCTTCCTTAACAACGGGCACGATGCTATCGATCGCATTGATTTTAATCTTCTGACTTGGGTCAGATGATACCTCGAAATTGGTTCTATGAACCATGTAACAAACTCATCGTAGTCGGACTTAATTTGATATGACCGCTAGGGTCAGAACATCAATCATCTTCTTAGTCACTACCAAAACAATGGTAATGACATACTTGAATGAAACGAGATCAATCACTAGCTTCTTGGTAACCTTGTGACTTTCCCAGATCCAAGTGCGAGTCATGTGCTTCCGGTAGTATATGCATCTACTACCTTTCACACCTACTCATACTCATCCCAAGTATTATCTCTTAGTCGAACCAAGTCACTAAACAAAAATCACACAATCATTTAACACATCAGGTATTAAAACCATAAATATCAAATAAATATCAAAACCATGGTTTATATCAAAACTTGAAACGATTACACAAAAATTCAAGTTCACCCTATACTATGCCTCTAATAGGCTACATCATAAGCTACTATTTGTACTGCTACTTCATAACTTGATCCTTGGATATATAATCCTCATCCTTGATTACCCGCATTATGGTCTGCTTCGTCAAGGATCATTTGGAATGCTCTTGCCTTTGGTGGTGCATTTTGTTTCATAGATCCTTTCCTTTTTGGGCAGTCTTGCTTCAAGTGCCCCTCTTCATTACATTCGTAACATACCTTTTTGTAGAATATATATTCATCAGCGTAGTGCCCATGCTTTCCACACTTGAAACATGTCACATTCGAGCCAAATTTTCCCGAGTGCTTCTTCTTGCAATTATCGCACCATCTTGCTTCATCTCCTACCTCTTCGAACTTCTTCGAACTAGACTTCGAGAATTTTATCTTTTTGTCGGACCTTGGGGATCCCTCAAACTTTCTTTTCTCGCCAATTTCGACCTTGTTGGTGGTCCTGCCCTTGATCATTTCTTCAACAGACTTGGCAACCCAGATGGCTGCCTCTAGTGTAAGTGTCTGGCGTACTGGCACAGTGTACTCCCATGGTAGTCCCTTTGCATACCTATCTATTTTCGCCAGCTCGTCTAGGACAATGCGTAGAGCAAACTCCATCTTATCTGTGAAGGCATTGGTGTATTCATGAATCGACATGTTGTCCTTCTTTAACGTCAGGAATTTGTTTTCTAGCTCTAGCAGATCTTGGGCCGAGCAGAACTTTCGTTTGAATTGCACCAAAAATTCTACGCAAGTTAGTTGCAGTGGCTCGTTGGGGCTTATGGTCTTCCCCAGAGTGTTCCACCAGCGAACAGCACCACCTCTGAACTGACGCACTGCATATGTGGTTTGTAGCTTGCCCTTGCAGCCACAAGTTATGAAAGCTAGCTCCACCTCCGAGATGCAATCCATGACTCCGATCGGATCCTCCTTTCCAGTGAAGGTCGATGGTTTGCAAGTCAAAAAGTCTTTATACTTGCATCCAAGGCCATCATTTCCTCCATCGTGATGATTATGTCTAACAATCGGTGGGTTAGCTTGACCAATCACCCCACTGAAGTTACCTCCTTCTGACTGCCCTGCATTCACTTCGGGCTCTTCAATTGGTATTGACAGTTCTTCGAGATTCTGCCGAAGCAGACGCCTAGTTTCTTCCATCTGACGACCCAGCGTCGTTTAAATAATCAATTGTACTCCAACCATTGTTATCAGCTCAGGTGTTGCTGTTACAACCGACGCTTGCTCAACCACAGGTGGTTGATTCCTGTTTTCATTCACGTTTCCAGCTCCACTTCTTGTTCTTGCCATTCTTGATCTATACACTGAATAATGTGATTTTTAGATCTTCATTCATGGTAGATATTCAAATCATCCTTATCACTCCGAAACATTTACATGCTAGTTCTAATATCGTAGACACACACTTAGAACCCTAAATACATAAGGTTTCCCGATCCGGTCGGCAACAAACCATATATCCGAACAAATAATATCATATATGGCAACATATAACATTTAGCACTTACAAGAATTTTAGGCAACTTTCCTAAAATAAACTAGTGCTCATGTCTAAAATATAACAGACACACATCTCACAATCTTCACTTAGCATTCTAAGTTTAAGTCTAGAAATTCTAAAATTTCCTAGTTCGCTTAAACTAATGCTCTAATACCAACTGTGACATCCCCAATTTCACGGCCAAAAAAGACTGATTTGTTTATGCTTTGTTTTTAAAATCAGAGTAATCGTTTAAAGAAAATTGTTGCGGAATTTGTCCCCAAAACAAAATATGATAAGAATTTATGAAAGCATTTCTTAAAGAAAACTATTTTCATTATATAACAAAATCTCGGGATGTCATGTTCCGATACTGACACATAAGCATAAACAGAACTTACATTTATTTACACTAATGATTTACATCTCCTTTAATCTCTCAGTGAAATATGTCTTCGTATTGATACCTGTGAAACAAAGAAAACTGAGTGGGTCAGGATTGGGAGCCTGGTGAGCATATAGGGCTTTTGACCCACAATAATATAATTATTATATTCAACCATCAAACAATCAATCCAATTACCTATCCCATTATCTTCTTTATTTCTCAAGGTTTTACCCTAAGAATTCAACTATCATTCATTCATTCATTCCTAAGGATTGACCTAAGGAATTGACACAAAATCCATTGCTACATAAGGCACATCTACCAACATCATCCTTTAAGCGCCTCTGCCAGGATTACATCATACACTATGAGGCACAACTGCCAGGTTAATGACATTCTCTTTTAGGCACATCTGCCGACATTATCCTATAAGCACATCTGCTAGTGATGCTAGTATTATGACATTCTCTATTTGGTGCATCTACCAATATTATTCTTAAGTGCATCTGCTAGTATTACGACATTCTCTAATTGGTGCATCTGCCAATATCATTCTTAATCATCTTACATACCTCATCATTTTATTACATACCAACTATCACATCTACCCATGTTCTACCCAACATATTAGTAGATATAAAATACATATACAGTTTAACTCATTTAAAAACCATATAAAACACCTATTCCACACATATCTCAAATAAACAACAGTATATAAACACATAGCATGTATTTCATAGCAAATACTTCATATTTATGTGTTAGAAGAAAGTAACCACACACTCACACATATAAACAACAATATATATACACATAGCACATATTTTATAAAATACTTCATATCTATGTGTAAGACGAAAGTGACTATACATTCACTTGATTAGAAGATGATCGGACAACACTACGACCTATAGAAGTAGTATTCTTGGGTAGATCTAGAAGATCTTCACAAAAACCGGGCTCCTCGCGGGCAGGGCTTCGGCTCGGGAATCTCACTTCTCGGTATCGAGACTTCGGAACTTGCTTCGGGGCTCGGGAATGATACCGGGGCTTCGGGATATAATTGGCACGCAAATCGATGCCAAAACTAGAGAGATGAAAGAAAATGAGCAAAAAAATGGCTGATCTCCGTTTTCAACGTTCTTTATATCCACGCGTAGGTGAGATTATGCTCTACAACTTTCATTTAGACTCCGTTGGCTAATTTTGACTTTATTTTTATTATATTATTTTTAGTAGGCCGGGACAGGAAATCTCCGTTATAAATTCACAACTTCTTCATCCGACGTCCGTTTTCGTCTGTCTTTTTACCGTTGGACTACTATCAACGAGATCTTCGATTCTCATTTAGATTGTTTCGGCTAAAAACCGCTCGATCTCAAATCGAGTATTCGAGCTGCATACCGCTAAGTCGAAACTTAGAAAAATCATAACTTCCTCATACGAAGTCAGATTCGGACGTTCTTTTTATGCACGCTCATGGTTTAACGAACTCTACGAATTTTGTTTAGATCGCTAAGGCTAAATATCAATCTAACGTAAATTCACTTTTTACGGCATTCAGCGTCGTGTCGGTTCTGTCGCAAAACTTCGACAGGTCATAACTTCTTCGTTATAACTCGGATTCCGGCGTTCTTTATATGCACGGAAACCTTGTGACATATACTACAACTTTAGTTAAGATTATTCATTCTAAATAATCTTCTATCAAAAAGTTGTTTTTGACGCTTATCGTCTCTAAATTGACTAGCCCTAATCTACAGGCGTTACATACACACCGCAACAAAATGGAGTAGTAGAGCGAAGAAATCGCACATTAGTCGAAGCAGCTAGATCGATGTTGAACTTTGTCAACCTTCCTCTCTACTTCTGGGTAGAAGCAATGGCAATTGCATGCTTTTTTCGAAACCAAAGCATCATTTGCAAACGTCTTAACAAGACTCCGTATGAGGGTCTCAAAAACTGCAAACCCAATGTCCGATTCTTCCATATTTTTAGATACAGATGTTTTGTGATCAACAACAAGGATCACCTTAACAAATTTGCACCGAAATCAGATGAAGGGATTTTTCTTGGCTACTCAACTAATAAGGTGGCCTATGGTGTTCTCATTAGACATACAAGACTGATAGTCGAATGCTTCGATGTTAAATTTGATGACTATTATGTCCGGAACACTGCTCGGTCAACTGAAACAAAAGCTATCCTAGAAAGTGATATCCCAGCATCTTCGGGTCCGTTGAACATAGTTGAAATCAACTATGATGATCTTTTTGATCCCGCAGAGACACTTGTCTCTTCGAAATCCTGGTGTCTCCGGTAGCCCAACACCAACATGCTGAGGTATCTGGTCCAACCTTGTCTGCAAATTTGTCACTCAATACTTCCACCTTGCCAGTTGAGATGGAATGTTCAACTCCAGTTCAAGTGACGACTTTTGAGGTTCCAATACTAGAAGATGCAGCTCCAGTTTCTACTCACAAAGTCACTTTCCAATCAAATGTTTCTTTAGAATTTGAGGATGAAGAAGTTGAGAACATCAACACAAGATCAGATTCAAGGGTTATCACTCATTCATCAATCCATGGGGAACCGATGTCATTGGTTCAGGGGGAACCATCTTCGGTTCAGGGGAAACTTCCATCCTTAATTCAGGAGGAACCTCCTTCAACGACTATAGTTCAAATTCCTATAGTCCAAGATACATCTGCGGGCTGCTCCCAAGTCGAGGGGGAACTACCTTCTCCAACTGCAGAGTCCTCTGATGTTGAAGATATTCCCTCAATCAAAGCCACAGATCACGAACAACCTTGTCTTCACATTTGGATGAAGGATCACCCACCGGGTCAAATCATTGAAAACCCATCCGCAGGTATCCAAACTTGATCCTATAGTGATTTAACTGAACACTGCCATTATGCAGCTTTCATGTCCTCAATCAATCCTCAAACCATAAAAGAAGCACTCATGGAGCCTGACTAGATCACCGCAATGCAAGAGGAGTTAGCTGAGTTTAAGAGGAATAAAGTATGGAAACTGATACCGAAGCCAAAAGGCCACACAATCGTCAGTATAAGATGGGTATACAAAAACAAAGCTTGATGAGTCCGGTGCAGTGGTGATAAACAAAGCCCAACTAGCTGCTAAGGGGTACAATCAACTTGAAGGCATTGACAATGATGAAACATATGCCCCCGTATCCAGAATGGAAGCAATACGCATTTTCTTAGCGTATGCGGCACACAAGAACATCAAAGTGCATCAAATGGATGTAAAAGTGCCTTTGTGAATGGAGAACTGAAGGAATAAGTATACCTGCAACAACCTCCGGGCTTTGAGAGTCTAGAATTTTCAAACCATTGCAACAAGCTGGAGAAAACAGTATACAATCTAAAGCAAGCTCCAAGGGCATGGTATGAGACTCTTTCTGAGTTTCTTGTCATGTCTAGATACAAAAGAGGTGTGATTGATACCACGTTATTTAGAAGGGCAAATGGTATCACTTGATGCTCGTCCAAATCAATGTGGATGATATCATTTTTGGATCAACAGACCAAGGTATGGTGAATGATTTTGCAAAACTCATGACTAGTAAATTTCAAATGAGCATGAATAGAGAGATCAACTTCTTTCTAGGACTTCAAGTCAAACAAGCCCCTCAAGGGATATTCATTCATCAAGAAAAATATACCACTGAGCTGCTGAAGAAATTCTCAATGGACAATTGCTCCTCAGCCAAGGTCCCGATGGCCTTTGGATACAAGATCTCAGCAGACCCCACTGGAGAGTCAGTTGACCACAAAACCTACCGATGAATGATTGGGTCGTTGATGTACCTCACCGCAAGTCGACTGGATATTGACTTTGCAATAGGCTTATGTGCTCGGTACCAAGCTGACCCTAAAGTATCTCACTTGACCAAAGTCAAGCAAATCCTTAGATATCTAAAGGGAAGTAAAGCGTTAGGCCTCTGGTACTCTGCGGGAAATGACTTCAACCTTCAAGCGTTCATAGATGTGGATCATGTAGGATGCAGATTAGATCGTAAAATTACTTCGGGTGGATGCCAATTTTAAGGAGTAAGAATAGTCCGCTGGTCTTCAAGGAAATAGAACTGTGCTTCGTTGTCTACCACAGAGGCAGAATATGTGGCCGCAGCTAGCTACTGTTCCCAAGTTCTTTGGATGAAAACTCAACTCATGGACTACGGTTATAGAATGCCATGGGTGCCAATTTACTGTGATTCAGAGAGTGCTATAGCGATTTCTCATAATCCTATTCACCACTCTAAGATGAAGCACATTGAACTATGGTACCACTTCATTAAGGATCACATCCTCAAGGGTAATATCGAACTCATTTTTGTGCCCACTCACGAAGAAATAACTGATGTCTTTACTAAGGCACTTGATGCTACAAAATTAAATGGCTTTTTGGAAATGCTAAGAATGATGAACCCAAACCCGCAATTCTTCTTGAATTGATAGCTACTGCAAACCACATCTAGTCTCTAAGTGTGAAGGAATTGCTTCTTTTCTTTTCAAATTAAAAAACTCCTGAAGCACTCTCTTCACTGCGGTTCTAGAATAATATATTCCTCATATTTATTTTCAGTATACCTAGTATACCGCAATCACATATGATCAATATATTCATTGCATCTTTTATTTACTTTATTTCTAATCTTCATGATCAAGTGTTCTTTCAGCTAATGCTACCACAGTCATACTTCTTAATACCGCAATCACCTGAATCCTACCGCAGTTGCCATGAATGATCCCACAGTCATAAATTCATAAACATTATGAAGAAAAGTTGTGTGCTATTTAACGGAATTTAATAAAAAAACATTCTTTCAAACATTCATTTTGTCGCACATGATAGTTTCAGTCCTTTCTTAAATAACTTTCCTTCGACAGGTTCCTTTTTTGGATAAAAACAAAGGAATCGTTTTTCCCATAAATGAAATCTTTTAATAAATCTTTTCCTCAACCAATCATATCACCCGACCGTTGGATGTCAAATCCGTTTCCACTTCCCCATTTTTCACAACAGATAAAACAATTATCAACCCCATGTTCAGACGGCGTTTGATAATGGTACTGTTAATGCAATAAATGCTCCTCTTTTCCTGGAAACTTTTTAATTTCGATTTATTTTAATTATGGATGATAATGGTAAAAACCCAAGGGTTTTTAACTTTAACAATTGTAATTAAATTAATTACAATGATTTTTGAAATTTGGAGGTATAAAAACCCCTAATTCTTCCCAAGATAGCTTTTACGCTATCTGAATCCTTACGACGATCTTCCTCTTCTCCACCTTCTTGCTAAAACCCTTTTCTACAAGTTTTATAACAAACATTTTTAGCAACAGTGGTGAAGTCTAGTGTTTCAAGGAAACAATCAAAAGCTTCAGGCTCTGCTCGCCCAACTGGTTCTGAATCCAACATCAAGGATCAAACTCCATCCATCGCTTCAAGAAACTTCAGGGCCATCTTCGAAAATCATCCTTTATACAACGAAGTAATAAGGTTGATGATCAAGTTTCTCCTAAAACACCCTCTATATGGTGCATTTAATACTTTCACTAAATTTTGTCCAATGAAGGTTCTCTTCAAGTGTGGTTTCTCTGCTTTTCGACAAAGCCACAACTTACAAGAAATTCATCTCAATCTGGTGGATGACTCACTGGTGGTGCTCACAAAAGACAAGTTTTTGCATTCAATCAATCTTAGGGTTCTTCCTTCGATAAATTTTACTCCCCAAGCCTAAATGATGTCGTATCTACTCTGTACCAAAAGGGTTACCAATTGGTGAGCTCAAGAAGAATCAGCTTCCTGTAGTTTGGCAGTTTGTATGCCATTTCATCATCAGAAGTCTTTCAGGAAGAACGGGTGGAACTGATAACATGAGAATAAAGCTCCTAGAACTCGCCTGGAGTGTCTTCATAGGGAATGCCGTGAATTATGGTCAAATCTTGTGGGAATAATTTTTGCAATACATTCCCAAGGAGACTCCAAAAGAAGATGCAACCGAGCTTACTTTTTCTCGTTTCTGGTCGCTTTGCATCTTTGATTTGCACAAGGAAGCCAAGTTGGATATGGGCAACGACACAAATCTGTTTTCAACTTGCGATCTGAAAAGGTACACAACCTCTAAAGATCAAACTATTTTCGGACCCGTTAGATGTTTTCCAATGTATATCTTGGATTCCATTGGACTCATCAACATTGAGTTAGCTGACCATATTATGGCTACAAGTGGTATTGCCCCATAACAATCTTCTTCGCCAAGACCGAATCAGTCTACCGCAGCGCCTACCACAACACAAGTTCCTCCTACTACCGTAGTCCCCACCGCAACACAGGTTCCCCTACCGCAGACCCATCTGCTCAGCCCAAACCCAAAAAAGTTAAGTCTCTTGTTACTTCCAGGAAGACCGCAATGAACATAATGAAAAAAGGAGTTACTCCCTCCAAGAAACGCAAGTCCAAAACCACAGAATCCTCTACTGCATTCATCACTCTCCTTCTAAGACTCACAATCCTCCAGTAAATCTTTTAGATACCACTCTTCATGAGTCTTCAAGATCTGGAGATGTCTTCAGGAGAAAGAAACTCAAACTTACCCCCAGTAAAAGCCATATGCAAAACATGACGCATATTGCAGTCTCTCAAAAGACTCCACTAGTCATTGGAGCAACCGCAGGCTCACCCATTCACACCCAATCTCGACACTCAGATACAGGTAAGTGTATCTGTTTCATCTCATCACGGAGACACACCCCTAGTCGGATCCTATTGGTTCGATTCGCCCTAAGGTCTACAAGGCATCACACGTGTACTTTTTTGAGCCTAAGGAGTTGAACTCCATTCTTATTCGTGTCACACAAACACTGCAAACACATGTTGCACCGCAGGGCACTTTTTCAGCCCTAGCTATAACTGAGCCGATGCCAGACTTGACTTCCGGTCAAGGAGACCGAGGAAGCTTAGGAAATCATATTCCACCAACATTACTTACAAGTGGTCTAGGCATGGGGAGCACAATTATGCAAGGAACCACGAACCCGAGGAACGCCTCGATGCGACAAGGATTTGATGGATACAACACCGATGATTCTTGGACTCGATACCGTCCATGTAGCGAGTCTGGACTCGGGAAATTTTAAGCGTTTAAAAGGGCATTTCAAGCAAGGAAAGTACAACAAGTCCAACAACAACAATCAAAAGAGAAGGATCTTCTGACTGTAGCAAAATATTGGGTTGACACATTCAGCAATGCAAAAACAATTCATGACATCCTGAAGATTCAACAATGGTTGTCATAGATGGAAGCAACCATTCAACAAGCCGAAGTCATGGAAGGTGGTGCTGGTCCTTTAAAGCCCCCTCAAAATGAAGAAGTACACGATTCAAATGATGATGGAACCACAATCAAGATAAGCTCAGGCCCAATGTTTGGATTCGATGACATTGATCTGGAAGATGTTCAACAGCCTCCCCACTCAGAAGAATTTATGATGGTCTTTGAAGATGAAGAGTCTAGTGGATCACAACATTCCACTTCCAAACCAAAAGCAAAGAAGAAGAAAAAGGTTGTAATTTCAAGAAAGGAATTTCTCAGTCTCTAGGCCAAAGTCGATCAGATTCTGGCCGTAATAACAACTAAAGAACCACAGAATAGTGAAGTTCCTACACCATAATCTCTAGTGGAACGTGTGGAAACTCTTAAGACCAAGGAAAGGATGCTTGCTTAAAGAGTTAGCCTCAAGATTGAAATGGGAATCCGAGATTTGGATAATCGCAGCACTGCTAATCATAAGAAATTCCTCTCCGTTGTGAAAAAGCTCATCAAGGAGATAATTGCATTGAAGGATGAGTTCAAAGTTTCCATTGAAAAACAAGCCATTCACTCCAATAAGATGGTTGAAGAAACTCATAATGACTACAAATCTAGTCTTGCGGTCCTACAAAACACCATCAACGGCTTACGGAGATCCCTAATTGCCAACTCAAGTATTGATAAGATCCTACGGCTTACCAAGGAAATCTATCAACTACTTTTCCTCAAAGAAATCCCCAACAACTAACAACTCTGTGAAGAAATGAAGTCTCAATTTGATGAAACATTTTCAAAAATTGATGGTCTTAAATATTGGTTTGAGGAGCAATTGATTGTTACTTCCTCAAAAGGGGGAAGTGAGACTCCTACGCAATTTCATCATGAACAAGGCCATTCACATTCAAAGACTCCTTCAATTCATCAAACTCCTCCAAGAATTCAACCTACTCCTTCCAAAGAACAAGATAAACCACCAACTCCGCAACCAACTTTGCAACCATCTCCACAACAAACTTCACCACAACAAGATCCTCATCAATCTCCACATCACACTCCTCCGCAATTCAGAAATTTGGAGCCCACAATATCCTCAGATCATTCAAATGACCCACCAGCCACTCTTCAAAGAAAACGCGACTGGAGGGCCACGAATTTTGCTGAACAAATATGGAGGGTACATGGATTTGATACAACCATGGACGAATCTTTGATCAATTCTTGGGTAAACCCCACCCGAAGGCTTCTAGATGATGATTATAGACCAATCCTAACTTATGTTGATTCTCCATCTGATGGATATTAGGACATACCAATCTCTCCAAACTCCAAGTTTTTCCCTGTTTTTGAGCCTTTTGATCTCATTCTTCCGGATGATCAAAGACCCCCCATTGAATTTGAACACTTAAATGTGTTTCATGCCAAGCATGGTACTAACTTTGAAAAGATCTGGTCAACGATAGATCGAAAGGGGTTAAGAATTATAAAGTGAGGGTAGTTTATGAAGACTAAGTTTGTTTAGTATACCCTCACCAGGAGAAGAGATGGCTACATCAGAACGCATGCTAATTTCCCCTGCATGAATCCATAAGAGATTTTCTTGATTGCAAGAGTTTTTCAGATCAAAGACGAAAAACATCTGAAGATAAAGATTGTGTGTGAGAACGCTTGTGAATTTCTCAAGGCATTAGTATGCGATTTTTGGAAAATTGATGTCGAAATTTACCCTATCCTGGCCAAGAAGTTCAACTTTCCAGACTTTGAGCCTGCACCAAGCTTTAGTGAAGGATATCAAGACATGTCACTCGAAGCAACAAATTATCCGGAGTTAGGAGTTGTATACAAGAAAGCCAACAATGATCTCAAGTACTTCATTCTTGTAACCGCAATGCATCGGTTGACCAAGAAGTAGCTGGATACCACCTTGGCTTCGGTTCAGAGATCCAAGAATACAACAAAAGAGGTGAAGTTTGAAATCACCTGAAGAATCCAGTGGCTACGTGAAGTAAGGATGTTTTGTTGGATCATTATTAAATTCCTTAAACTCAACAAGTGAAGAAGAAAGTTGAAGAGGTCACTTTGGGGGAAATTGTTGATACAAAAAGTGACCCTCTTTAACTTAATGATCCGTGGTCTTGTTTTTTTCTACCGCAATTGGAGATGCCACCGCAACTGAAGCTTGTCTACCGAAGTTGAAGAAGTTGTTTTGTGAACTGTAGTGAACCGCAACCACTACCGCAGTGAAGAATGATGAAGACTTTTAGTTATGTTAATTGACTTAGCATGTTAGCTCAGCTTTATCCAGTGAACCTCGCATGGTGACTTAAGTGAGTAGAATATTAGATGTTTATTTCAGATGTAACTTTTTTGGGACTCTATAAATCGAGACTCCCTTCTTCATGTAATAGTACCCCACATTCAAAATCTTTTGAGCTAATACTGAAATACAAAGATCATTCTCTCATATCTCCATCTTATCTAATATCCAAGATCCTCTTCATCTTAAACTGTTCACATTTACTAACTCGTGTTTGACTACAAACGTTGTTACGAATCAGTTTGATGTTTACTTGATGTAACTTGTTATCATTTATATTTCCTTTACATTTCCGCAACTAACTATCTGACACTTCTAACTTATTATTATTGAGCTAACTTGATCCTTTGAAATTAACTTATTCAGCAACTATTACCTTGTACTAACGTTTGTTCAAGTGTTTCTCAAAGGTTTTTCTCTCAACAATTGTTATCACAGCCAAAGTGGTTGCTTTTCAAACAAAACTCTGATTTTGAAAAGCCTTCTTTACCGCTAAAGCTTATTCTTGAAAAAAAACAAAGGAAATATGGCCACCAGCCAAATTGATCACCACTGGCCACCATGTTATGGTGGCAATAGGTGGTGCCTTGTGCTACTTATGGTCCTTGTTTTCATGGATTTGAAGAGTAAGTGAAAAAGTTGAGATACGTTCTTTTATAGCAATATACTTTTTATTATGGGTAGTTTGATCGTGATTGACCACCACATCTCTACCATCAAACCACCATCCTTATGATGTCTAAAGTAGCTTAATAGTTTAAGTCTGTGGTTGAACCCTAGTATGTGTAAAAGTCATATTTTATGTGGAATCACTAAATTTGTACTCTTATTAAGCCAAACATTAAGAAATTTGGGTCAAACTGAATCACACATCTCAAAATCCTAATAAGTAACCATTAATTATGTTAAAAGAGTTAAATTAAAAGCTTAGCCATTAAGTCCTTAATAGCGCACCAAAAATGACTTAAAAGTTAATATGACCAAAATCTAAGAATCTATTCTTCAACTTCTAAAAATCATACAAGGCAATAAAAACACTTAAAATTCATGAGACTTAGTTTTATGTAAAGGTTAGTGTGTGTAGTTTCTCCAAAACTTTGAATCACTTTTTCTAATTCCAAATCCTTGAGGGGTATAATTGGCAATCTTCTCAGGCTGGTCTATGTTGTCACATATTTAAATCATTTCCTTCTAAAAAGCATACTAAATTCAATAAGACTCCAGATATCAAAATTATAGTGCCTATAGTTAGATATGGATGTCTAATTTCCTCCATATCAAGGGATGGATGAAATTCCTTGTGAATTGGTAGAGTTTATTCTAAGAGTGTTGAGTGGTCCTGAAAGTGACAGCTTAAAGTTACTAACTTGTAAAATTAATATAAAATCAACCAAAAATCATTAGATGGTATCCTTATATTTCTGAAAATATAAAGGAGGAAAATTTGCTAACATAATTTTATCAAAATTCAATAATGATTTGAAAGGTAATAAAACAAGTCCTAAAAAGAACACTACAATCAAAGGGAAAATAAGTAAATATGTACATAATTTTTACAAGGGTAATACAACAAAGCACAAGCTAAATGATTCCATAATTGTTGTGTAGGTTCTTGGAAAGGAAAGGATCCATCCAGTTCATGCTAACTACAAGTTCAAGGAGATGAGTTACACTAACTCTCCTTTTATGTTGGCATTACTTGTTTCATGTTATTGTTTATGGATACCGTAATCTAGTAGAGTGAACAAGGAAACACAGATTATGGTTTGTTCTCTACTGAGACAAGTTGCACTCTTATATCTTATTTCCCTATTAGGGTATTGGGGGGGTGGGGTAGTTCCCGTAAGGGGGAACAAGATTATAGTCGGTACCAACAATATGTGTTACGAATGTTTATGTCTTATGTATATGTGAAATGTTCTGCTATGTGTATGTATGTGATCTATATAATGGTAGAGTAACGTGTATGATCACCAAGCTTTATTCTTGCTCGTTGTTATTTTAGAAATTTCTGGATCGTTAGGTAGTGATAAGGGAAAGAAATTAGCGTGACTCCAGGCGACATTCTCTTAAAAGATTTTTGTAATATTTATATTATGTTTTACACATGGGATGTTTGCTACTTCAATAATGTTTTTAGAATTAATATATTATAAATATGGTTGAATGTCCTTGAAAGTTTTAATTATACTTTTAAAAAGGTATTGACTGACTATACTTTGTTCTGTTTAAAAAAATGGGTCGTTACAGAAGTTCAATCTAGTGGTTCAAACTCACTTAAAAGTCAGTGAAAGGGCGTACTCACCCTTTCAATTAATGTTATTGTAGTTTAGAAGCTCGATATGTATAACAAATAAAAGAAGACACCTACAAGGTCGATCCAGTATATGCTTAGTGAGTTTGAACCACTAAATCGACCTTGTCGAGGTCTTCATTTATTTGTTGAACCAAGCTTCCAAACCACATTAACATCTCCTGAATGGGTGACTATGCCCTGCTTGTTGACTTGTAAGTGAGTTTGAACCAAGCTTCCAAACCACATTAACATCTCCTGAATTGGTCAATTGGTTGACATTGCAAAAAATTGTAAATGTAATCACATAATTTAGAAAAAAAAAACTACGTGTCAAAATCAAAATTTTGTGGTAATATAGTGGCTTTTTTGATATTTGAAACATGGTGTCATAATCTAAATTTTGGTAAATTTTGTGAATTTATTTCAATTTGAGAAAAATGATTACTAAGAGAACAGGGAGAACCAGTCATTTGGTTGATATTGAAACAAAATTGTAAATATAGTGACATAATTAAGAAAAACACTGGTGTCAAAACGAAATTTTATGGTAATATAATGACTTTCTTGAAATTTTCCATTATCTTAATTCTTACAAAGTCGTAGATTATCAGTTGTGGACCCCATTTAAACAAAATAATTATCATGATTCCCATATTCACTTCAGATACCCTCAGCATATCCATCCAGAATCATGGTGAGAAAATAAGCATCAAATGTCATGTGCAGAGGCGGATTCAGTATGCAACATGGGCTACTCCTCAATTTTTCTTGTCAAATGTAAATTTAGTGAAAATTAGTCAAAAATGCATCACGAGTCCATTGGTAGTCCATCACAAAGTCTGATAATTGTAATTTTAGTGTAAATTCGTCTGCTTAGTGACAATCTTGTGATGGAAACTGTATTCAAAAATGAATTTTTTTTTCTAGTAGTGCAACCTCTAAATTTTGTTTTACAACCCCTCATTTTTCTTTATGGGATTGCACTGGAAATATGTGTCACACAGAGATAACAATTAATCTATTTCAAGAGTCCCCTCTACAGCCAACATCTTGCATTTTTCTACACACTAAACTAAACATGAAAATGGAAAATCTGCCAAAAGGTACCTCATACCAAAGTAAGACTTTTCAAGCTAAGATAATATTTGTTTGATTAAGGTTGGTAGGTGTCATACCATACTTTTTCAATGCCACATCATTTTTTGCCTCGCCACACAAAACTGGTGGGTCTCATACCATACCTTCCCACACCCACCATAATACACATTCTTATTCATGAAGTACAACATTTGTAGGAGTGCCTTTTTCTAGTGCAGTAAAGTTGTAACACATTGTATGCATACCACACATTTGTTTAGGGGGTCAGTGTATTGTTTACCGCATACCACACTATACTGCAATACATGGTAAAAGATGCACCGTATGGTCTAACTAACATGAGGAAGACAAAGATGTTGAACTTGATGGATAGTTGGAAGTGGGAAAAGCCATTCTATTCTTGTTTGTGTATGTTTTCTATACACAACAGAAGAGCACAAACATATATAATCCTAGACTAACTAATGGGAAATTATCGACATAAGTCCCTCAACTATACATAAATGAAAAATCAAAACTAGCACCCATAAAAAAACATAAGGAGGATTCCCAGCAATGAACTTCAGTTTGTGAGCAAGACTAGACTAACGTCATGGATGGAGAGCAATGCTAAAGATAGTTGTAGTATGATCATTTGATGGTACTGAAAGAAGGAGAATAGAGTGACCGACATGGTGGGGAATATTTATTGCATTATGGTTGTCACACCAAAAAATAGTATGAGACGACTAAAGAGCACCCATATCAAAGAGAGGCCATTGTAACAATACTAGTTCTTGAGTAGTGTCGACAAGAAGTCGATACTTATCTTCGGTACTCGATCTGGAAATGATGGACTACTTCTTTCTACACCAAGAAATAAGTGACTTGCCAAGAAAGAAAAAATAGTATGTTGTTGAACATCGATCAATGAAATCTCAATCCCAGATAGCATCTCAAACACGTGAAGCTCAAGAGACAATGAAGAAAGGAAGTGTAACCCATGGAACATGGTCCCTCTAGTGTATCTTAAAATTTTCAAACAAAAACATAATGAGAAGTCCAAGGAGCAGCCATAAACTGACTAACAATGTGAACTACACATGCCAAATAGTGATGAGTGACTGTAAGATAGACTAGAGATCCCACCAACTCATGGTATCATGTGGGTCCAGGAAGAAGTGATACATCATTGACTTTGAGTTGAAAGTTTGGCTTAAGAGGTGTAGAGGAGATCTTTGAGTCAATGAGACTTGCACGACAAATAAGATCAGAGGCAAACTTGAATAGATACCAATGTCTTGAGCAAGTAGATCCAAGCCTATGAAGTAGTGAAATGGTCCTTAATAATTCATCTCAAAATTTCGGTGTAGAGAGTATTTAATAGAGACAATGCCATAAACGTCACTACCTCTGATAATCATACCGTTGACATATAATAAAAGAAGTATAGTACAAACATTAGTAGTTTTGGTAAAGAGTCTAAGATCATAGTTGCAAGCAACAGAACCTAATGAACAAAGATTAACACTAAATGTCTCAAACCAAGCTCGAGTGGCTTGTTTAAGCCCATAAAGAGCTTTCCCTAAGCGAAAAACATAACCAGGAGGGCGTTGAACCCTAGTGATAGTGTCATGTAAACCTCTTTATATAGGTCCCTATATAGAAAAGCATTCTTCATGTCTATATGGTAGAGAGGCCATTGACGAACAACAACAATGACAAGAAAACTGCGAAAAGTAGTAATTTAAACCACATGTGGGAAGTTTTCTTGGTAGTCAACTCCATACTCTTGAGTATAACCTTTGGTGACAAGTTTGGCTTTGTAACAATCCAGAAAACCATCAGATTTGGTCTTGACCTTATAGACCCACTTAGATCCAATAAATCTTTTTTCAGGAAGAAGTGTAACTATCACCTAATCACGATCCTTGCCAATATCCAACAAATCTTCTAACATAGTTTGTTGCGAAAGAGGATCATTAGAGGCTCCCCTGTAGAAGATACAATATCAAGTCCCTTAGTATAGTAAGTATAACATTTGGTGTAGGCTATCTATGATTATTTGGACCGATCACTTCCATGTGTCACACTATGATTTCTTTAGATGCTTGGATCATTGTTGCGATGTGACTGATTTTCATGCTACTAGTTACACCATTAAGGCGTTGTTTTGAATTTCTCGTCCTCGTGGTTCCCTCAACATATTTCTATTTTTTCCATGTTTATCTTTCATGCATTCAATTTTTTTACTTCCTTGTTTCTCTCTTTTCTTCTATCATTCTTTATCGGCTGAAAAGAAAAACGAATCCCCTTCTTAGAATTGTGCCACCTACTAATGAATTTCAATACTTTTATGATATGTGTGGGTTCTTTCCCGGGGATGGAATGGATTTTTGTGCTCCAGGCTCCATGTTTTTGCTGCCTCCCCCTTGAAATTTGGTGTCTATATGAAAAATATTCGATGTCGGCTTCCACCTACTGATCACTGGATTCCAAGACGAAATGCTTAAGAAGAATGGGCTAAAATATCCAATCCTAATGATGTTAGTAAGATGGTAGCCTTCGAAATGATCTGTCAATCCCAAGGTTTCTCCCATATTTCTATATCTTCAAGTAGTTTTTGCACTTCAATTCTATTGGGGATAAGTTCAATTTCTCTACTAGTAAGGGATGACATATCCTTGTTCCGAATGCAAAAGGTCCCAAGAACTGGTAAAAAAAGTGGCTATAGGTGAACACCTCCTAGAATAAGCAGAGTTATTTCCTTTCATGGGGCATTGATGTAATGTCCCAAAAATACTAAGTAAAAAGTTTTGTTTTTAAGTCAATCAAAACCACCAAACATTCATTTCAAAACCCATCAAAGTATAGTAATGTCATAATATAATTACTAGAGTACAAATCATATTATAAATGTGGAATGTTGGTGGATGTGATGAAATCATGTCGAGCTCTTCCCATTGGAACCGGAAGTACATGAAAACCATAGACATAAAACTGTAAGCACAAATCTTATTGAGTTCCCCAAAATACCACATATCATACATACATCGGGCCCCACCTAGTATTCAGTGGGCCATACCTGTAGTACATAATGGGTCTCGCCTAACATACATAGTATGCAAGAGTCACAAAGACAACTAGCATCCTATAAACATAATCCAGTGGGCCGACATTGGTGCCTTTGACCCATGAGTACGGTGAAGAGACTCACCTGACTCATGAAATTAGCTAATCCTCGTCTCAATGCCCCGCAAAAGCTACTACAATTCTCCTATCACAACATACATGGTCCAACCCTAGTCTATACCCTAAATTAACAATATTAGCCTAAAAGTCAACCCATGCCAAAAGTATGCGGTAAAATTCAAAGTCAACAACCCACAATGTCAACTATCAAGCATCACGTCGTGACCAGCCCTTGGTCACGTCGTGAGATTCCACTTGGCCCAATTCCAACTCGATTTTCTCTAACTTAGCCAACTCAGTCATGGACAATCATTTGAGTTGACCACACGACATGAACATCCTTCTGTCACGTCGTGAGCCCTAAAAGGCTCAGCAGAAAATGGGTTCTTTCATTCTCACGACGTGAGACCTTATCTCTCACGTTGTGACCATAGTCTGAAGCCAAAATACAAAGATTAAGTCCTTACTCCATGAAGATATTATACCCAAGATTCTCATGCATGGATCTAAAAATCAACAAATTCCTAGATCTAAACAATACCATACCCAATAGACCCTCAAGATGCATAAAGTTGCCAACTTTATGTATTCCTTCCATTCAAACTTGCTTGGAAATGAAATAAATGGAACACAAACCTGGATTTAAACACTTTAAGCAATAAAGTTTGAGTCTTTGACAGTTACAAAGGTCCAGTACCAAAATGAGATGATGCTAATGACGTTTCCTTGCAAGCTCCACCAATAGAACACCTTCTTCTCTTTCTTCTCTTTTTCTTCTTCAAGACAATAAATGCTCCAAAAGGCCAAAAATTATCAAGGAATTAGGGATTGGGTTTCTCTGAGGTAAAAGGGGGGTTGGAGGTTAATAATTAACCCTAAAATTAAATTAGAGTGCCTTAAATATGAAGGAAACCCTAAAATCTAATGGGCTTGGGCTGCAATAGGTCTCATGTCATGGGCCCTTGTGTCTCACGTCATGAGGATGATCCAAAACGCGATTCATGTATCTTGATTGTCACGTCATGACTTCTCCATGGTCACGTTGTGACACGCGATTTTCTCCAAAAACAACATTTGACTCCTTGAAACCCTAAATCGATACATCCTGGAAAACAGATGTTACAAATGATTATATGAATAAGAAGTTGTTTCCTCATAACAAAGAGGTGATGTGGATTCTGGATGACTCTCAAGTGATGTTGGACGAATATCTTGAGTGGATATAGTCGGGACTGGGATGGGTTCTTCTTGAGACTACAATTAGTTTCTTTTAATTTTTTCCTTATAACATTTGTTTATGGTAACATGTAAATCTCGATTGTTCATTAGTATGTATCATCTGAGACTAATATTATTTTCTTTAAGCTTTTCCTTTTTATCTATTTTTCCACATTAATATACATTTCTAAATTTACTTAATAATAATAATTATTTTTTAAAAAGTTTATATATTTAAACATATATATTTTGTATAAAAATTGCAATCCACGTTAATATACATTTCTAAATTTACTTAATAATTACTAATATACATTTCTAAATTTACTTAGTAATTATTACTTTTTAAAAAAGCTTAAAGTAAACTACAAATTTGGTCCCCGTGGTTAGCAAAAAAGTTTAGATGGAGTCTAAAAACTTTCCAACTTGCACCATTGGTCCAAAACCACAAACTTTCTGTGGATTTGGTCTCTAAACAAGTTGAGTGACTCTTTTACTTTTTTATTTGTTTTTTTCGAATTTGTATTATTATTATTTTTTAATAGAAAAATACACAAAACCCACCTACCCAACCCTCCCACACCCACCCCCACCCCCACCCGCACCCTCACTCCTTAACTTTTCTCAATCTCTTGTTCTTTTTCATCTCTTTCGTCGACAAATTAATGTTGAAGCCCCTGCCTTCTCTCCGAAAAGGAATTGCCAGAGCTGGAGATTAAATCCATTGCGTCTCATTGGAGCCAGAGATGAAGTCCACCACAGTTTGTCGGAGTCGCCGCCTCCCACACCTCTCCCCTCCCATCTCTCACTTCCTGGTCTTATCCCTCTCACCACCATTACCACTTCATCTCCTCCAGCTATAGCCCCATACCAACTTCATCTCCTCTGGTAAGGTGAGATCTGAAACCCTAGAAACTATACAATGTAAAAAATTCAAATCTTTTAGTTTGGTCATGTCTACCTCCCTAACCTTTGTTCTTCACCTCTGTTCAGGGAGACCCAACAACACCTCTTTCATCACCATCCCCGCCATCGTAGACTACCACTTGGTCCATCATCACCATCTTCACCATTGTTCTCGTTGTTTTGACCTAACCAGCACCATCCAACCACCAACAAAATACACCACTCGACTGATATCTAAAACACAACCAAACAATTACCTCAATCAAAACTCAAAACTTAGAACCCTAAAATAAAGAATTTAGGAAGAATATGGTACACTAATGGTGATCTTGATATTATTGAGGGCATCTAAATTAGAACCTGGGCTGAGGATGATGTGGTGTAAAGTCGCTGATGATGATGGGTTTGATGATTTAGAGATGGTGAAGAGTTGGTGATGGTCGGTGGTCTGATGAAGTAAACATGGTGATCAGATTGAAGATAATGAATATAGATTTTGATGTGTATATGATGTTGGTGGTGGTGGTTTATAGATTGATGCTTGAAGATGTAGAGAAATGGTGATTATCCAAGTAGTAGCATCAGGAAAAAGATGAGAAGATGAAGGTGTGGCTTTTCCAAGAGTGAAAAAGGGAGAGTAAAAGGGGTTGGGTTGGGGTGATTTTCTTTTTGTTTTTTTAATTAAAAGAACATATAAATAAATGACGAAATTGAAAAAATGGTCCATGTGGTTGGAAAAATTATGTGATTTTGGTTCAAAAAGTTTTAATGGTGCACAAATGATCAAAATTTGGATATTTTTATTGGTTTTGGTCCGTATACACTTAAAAAGACAATTATGTCCTTATAATCTATACTTTTCATTTTCTTTAATTATTGAAATACATAAATTTATTTAATTATTATTATTTAACTTAAAAAATAAAAAATGCCCACACACCTCATTTCTCTTTCCACCTCTCTCAACAAAACCAGACACACACACAAGAAACATATCACCCCTAATGGCTGCCAACATCACCACCGACTACTACCACCATCCGCCACCGCCACCATCACCATCGACTGCCACCAGACTCCGCCACAAACATCCAATCCCATTCCCATTCCATTGAAATTTGTAAAAAATTGCAATTGATTTTTGCCTCAAGACAAATATAATGGAAAACAGGAAGGTTCCTTAAGTCAATAATGATGGTGAGGGGTTCGTAGTTTATACTACTTCAATTTGGAGGATATTTAGTAATGAGGATTGAGTTGAGATGTGTTCTTGTGAAAAGACATAAGTTTCTTAAATTACCATTGATTAACCTACAATTTGATTGCAACTTCAACCATTTTGCTGAATTTGCCGCTATGACCGAGTAAAAATGTACGATAATGGTGAATCATTTTAAAAAGCCAAATCGAATTCTGATTTCTCATGGCACACCTGTCACAACTGTTAAAGTAGGAGCAACTACATAAACCGCATCATCTGGAGATAAAGAAGCATACCCAAGCTTATACGTCCTCTCCAAATCAGGTACCGGATGAACATCCTATGCAAAAGTATTATATTAGGATTTTTTGCAAAATATATCCTTCTGCTCAACATCCTTTTTCTCTAGAACAGGAACATCATCTTCTAGACCGCTCAGGAACATAGTTGTTGGTTGTAACAAAGACGAAATAGATGAGAGTGGGATGAGAAACAAGACAAGCTAGACTTCCCTCAGACCACCATCGTTGCCGCCAAAGTCCAATTTTAGGGAAATCAATATAAAATTCATTACCATTGTCGAGTATGTATTCAACCTAATCCCTAGGTCCCAATTTTGGGGAAATCGATATAATCTTCACTACTAGTTGCATTATTATCTAATGTAGATGATGATGAAGTGTCATGATGGTAAACAACCGCATTGGTGTGGATCTTGATTGTTGAGATGGTGCAACACAGTTAATGATGATGGGTTTTAGGGTAAGGGTTGAGGTAGAGAAGACGCTAACTCAAGAAAGGAGTGAAATTGGATTTCTTTTTTATTTTTTAATTAGAAAATATGAAAATAAATAAAGGGAAATTAAAAACTATTTAAGGGGCATATTTGTCATTTTAGGGGCATATTTTATGGACCACCAATGCATCACAAAACTTTTTTGGACCAAAACCGCAAAATTTTGCCAACCATAGGGTCCACTTTTCCAATTTTGTCAAAATAAATAAAAGAAATTAAAAAAAGAATTGTTTAAGGGCATATTAGTCATTTTAGGTTGGATGTGGACCCAAACCATAAAAAATGTCAACCACAAGGATCAAAATCACCAAAAAGATCTAAAATTTGACCAATGGCGCAAGTTGAAAAGATTTTGGACTCTATCTATAGTTTTTTTTTACAAACCACAAGGACCAAATTTGCACTTTACTCTTTATGTATCAGATTAAACATATATATTTAATATAAAAATTAGAAAAAAAATGAAAGAATGGTCCCTGTGGTATGTCAAAATTTGCTACTTTAGGCCAAACAGGTTTGGACTAGCACCATCGATCCAAAAGTTTTATTTTGTTGTGAGTTTGGTCCATTTTGTTTTGATTTTTTATAAAATGACGATTTTGCCCTTTGAATTTTCTTTTAGATTTTTTACTACAGAAAACAAAAAAAGAAAAAAAAAAAAGGAAAACACCTCTCTCTCTCTCTCTCTCTCTCTCTCTGTTTGTGATTGATAAACACCTAAGAACATATTCATAGATTCAAGAATAGTAAGAATATTTTTATGCCACTTTATCTTCGCCAAATAATCATCCCAGAAACAAAAACCATACACAAAATCTGGGTTTTTTCTTGAGTTCACCTATATCTGATGAATACACACATGAAATTAAATCTGATAAGCATACACATACAAAATCAGATCATACGTACACACGTACACATACATACACACAAAAAATCAAATAAACACATACACACATGAAATCTGATGAACACACACACACAAAATCATATTAACACACACACACACATGAAATCAGATGAACACATACACACACAATTTGATGAACACACACCCTAACCAAACCTGAACCTCTCGATGAATAGATCTGAAGCAGAAATCCCTAATTGAAGAACGAAGACGAAAATCATAACTGAAGAATGAAGCCATCATCGAGATCTGAACATCTATTTTCTCATTGTCGAGATCAGAATATTTGTTTTCTCGTTACGAGATCTGAATATCTACTTACGGATAGACCTGGCAAACGTGTCGTTTCGTGTCGGGTTTGTGTTGTTGTGGTGCAAAGTTATTCATGATTGACTTTGTAAATGTTTGACTTTTGTAAAACTCACTTGCATGTGGAGTATTAGCCTTTTGACACATGTGTTAGTGAGAGTGAGAGAGAGATATGTAAACACTTCTATATAAGTGGGTTTAGTCCACTTGTAGAAGTGTGCTTGAGAGATGTAAAAGTGAGTGTGTAAATGTGTGTTATTTATGTAGTCTAGATCTAGATCCTTTTTGTTTAACACCATACATATTCAATACATCTCTTAAACACCCAAATCACCATGTTCAATTGTGCAAGCTTTAATTCTGCATGCCAAACCATGTTTTATGTCACTACAATTGGTATCAGAGCTTGGTTTTCATGATCAACATGACTTTTGAAGAACGATTCTCGGTTTGGCAACATCCGTCATAGTTGGAGCAATTTTGGTGAGTCTCTCTCTATGATCTCTCTTAATTTCATTGAATTCGTGCGTTGCGTTTTTGATTTGTGATCATTTGACTCATTGGATCAAATTTTTCTTGAAAAAACCCATTTGTTGTGATCCAATAAATTTTTCGTTGATAAAAGCCCAATCCAATCACATATACGTTTGTTCGATTTGATTCACATATTTGTTTAATGTTCTAATTCGTTGTGATCAATTACATTTGATTTAGCATAATAGATTTGGAGTTGACATCGTGAAATCGAACTCGGACTAGTGACTACAAAGATGAACTCATGGTGAAATTGATAGTCGAAATTCTTTTCGACTGGTGTTGAATGTTTGGAGTCAATCAATGGGTTTAAGGTGAATGAAATGCGAATGAAGAAATTTTTGTGGTTGATGGTCAAACAAGATTCACAATTAGATGATTGGTTTTGAAGGTCAAAGCGTTTTGTTCGCATCCATGTTTCAGACGAACAAAAGTCCTAGAATTTTTCTCTCAAGATATTCCCAAGTTTTCAAAAATGGCAGCCAATCAATCCAACACTGAAGAAATTGTCTCACAACCTCTGATGAAAATCCAAAGTACCAATTATCAGGTTGATGCTACTGTGTCAACATATCCAGAGGAGTTAAAGATGTTGATTGTTGCTCTGAAAAGATCACCTTTAGCCACGGTGATGTTTAATTCTTTTTCTGTTCCGATGACCTGGTTGTCATTGGCGGCTTCCACAGCTTCATACAACAAAGCAACATACATCATCACTTTCAACTTGGTGAATGATACAAGAATTCGATTGACAAAGTCGATGTTCATTAGCTTCTTGGAGATTCCTAACTCAACCCCATTCTTCAAACCTCACAATGCACAGATTGGTCACATGTTCAATGAGATGGGGCATCAACCACCATTGGAAAAAATCAGTGATTTCAGAAAGTCAGGCCTGCCATGTATGTGGAATTTTCTCTTTGGAATTTTCCTCAGATGCTTAACAGGACGAAGTGTAGGTCTTGACAGAGGCAGGATAGAAGTGTATGCGATGGTAATGCGGTTATACTATGATCACAGTGTGGATTATGGGACTCAATTATGGAAGGAATTCATTAAAAGTCTTGAAAATACAACTGTTGAAAAGGGGATTTCATGTGCTCGTTATTGGAGCTTAATTCTTCAACAAGTCTATGAAAAAGTCAGAATTCAAGTTCCTGAAGGTGCAGAGGTTGCAGAGTTTACCAAGTACCAATGTCCTAAGGTGGTGGATGATGATGAAAACATTTTTACAAACATTATGAGAATTCCTAATACAATGCTTCGCAAAGTACATTCTTCGCATAAAGTGCTCATCAGATATATGAAGACTATCGAGCCAGATGTTCAAACTGGAGTTTTATTGAATGTTGAAGTTGAGTCTTCCAAGCAAGCAAAGAAGTCGAAGACTGAGGAACAAACAAAGACTGAATTACCTAAGTCTTCAGTAGGGGAAGATGTTCAGACGGTGGTTGGATCTGAGAAGCCTGCGAAGGAGATTATTCCATCAAAATCAAGAGTTTTAAAGAAGCTTTGCAAATTGTCTCACAAGCATACTTCTTCTGATGATTCTCCAACAATTCGCAAAACACAAGTCAGTAGTAAGGGAATTGTTATCATAGAAATTCTTGCACCTACTTCTCCAATGTCCAAGAAAAGGCGGGCCCATGATGTTGCAAAGCACATTACTAGGAAGTTGTATAAGAAGAGGAGACTTGTTGTTAGAGATGGCTCTTCAGAAGATGAAGTTGTTCCTAAAACTCCGATTGTTTCGACTTCGCCGATGGTAACTACTTCCATTATCTCTTCAACTATCACTTCGCATGTTTCTACCACAACTACAGTTCCACTCGAAGTAGTCTCTACTGAATCATTTATTGAGGAGGTACCTACTTCTGATATGGTTGCCAACGTATCTGATACGGGGGCACCTATCATGAGTGTCGACACATCATTACCTATTGTTTTATCCACTTCGTTACCTATTTCATTTGAAAGCTTAAACACTTCATTACCACTATTTCCCATTACAAACCCATGTGTTACAACTTCACCCATTTTTTATCATGTTTTGAAACATCCTTTCACAACTTTATTTCTATCTCGATCCCCTGAGGATCCACAACCAATAACTTCTCAAGCTCTTTCCGATGATGAAACAGAAGGAGGTGGTTTCGGAGGAACATTTGAAGAATTACACTTTGATTTAGAGGAGGAGGAGATATCGGACCACATGCTTATGTCGGGTAAACAATTCAAAATCTTGAATCACAAATTAAATACCATCCTTCGGTCACAAGCTGACTCTGGTGCGAAGCATTCGCTTTCTGGTATGGAGGTTGATGCGATGATCAAAGCAGCTGAAAGAAGATTGCTTGAGAAGATTGATGGCAATGATAAAAACAATGAGATTCGGCTTAAAGCTCAAGGGAAAAATTTTGATGGTGCCTTACAAGAACTGAAAAATGTTGCAAAAGAACGACATGTTCTCTTTGTCCAAGATGTCAAGAAAGTAAGGGAGGATGTAAACTTGAAAGTTGAAGAATTGAAGCAAGAGATGGCAAAAGAGCTTCAACATCTAACTTCGCAAAATTTGATAGTGCAAGAACGTGTTGATATTGTGACAGATGCACTTACAAAGATTGTTAAATACTTTCAACTGCGCCAACTATCGAAGCCAAGAGCAAACATGACAAGGAGCAGTTCGCTAAGCTCATTGAGTTGTTAGCTGAACTTAAAGCTATTGTGTCCAAGCCAACTTCGCAAAAAAATTTAACTCCTAGATTTCTTACGTTAAAAGTCACTTTGTTGGAGCAAGCAATTCAAAAGGCTTTGGCTCCCATAACGAATTTTACTTCGCTTTTGCCAAAGAATGCCCCACCTGCTTTCACAGGGGTGCAAGGGGGAGAAGTAAAAGGAAGTAAAGGGGAGGATGCGAAAGTTGTTGGGAAAGTGTATTCAACTCAACTGAAAACAACATTAACTGTGAATACCAGCTCTATTCCTTCAACAGTTGTAACATCAAAACCAATTACAAAAGTAATTCCTAAAGGAATTAAAATTGGTTCGACAGATAAAGGAAGCTCTAGTGCGAAGACTAACACTTCAAATGTTGGGAAAGGAATGGGTATTGCTTATGAAAAGTCGAAAGAGGAGATGAAAGCTGAAACTGAGAAACAGAGACATATTTAAAGCATACTGAGGCTAAGAGAAAATGATCCACCAACAATGAACAAAGGAGATCCTACGAAGTTATACTCATTTGAATCAATTGAATCCAGAGTGTTGGGGAATCATATGTATGCTTTTGAGAAAAAGCCAAGGAAAAGTTATGCCACTTTGAACTCAAACATGTGCCAACTAGACTTCCCAATCAATGAAATGATGTTTATTACTACTCAGTACAAGGTCAGTGAAAGATTCAAAGATCCTGATGAGTACACATACTTGAATATTAGGTTTCATGTTGTGCTTGGGAAAGATCAAGATGAAGTGTGGTCTTTGGTAAAGATAAAAAGAGTAACAGCTATCAAGAAAGATGTCATGTTCGAGAATCTACTTCAAAACTTTTGATATTTTGTAGTTCGAGCAGACAACAAACCTTTTGATTTCTCAATTGCTAACTTTCCCTTGATGAATCTCAATCATCTCGTTCAAGTGGCCCTGATTCTGAAGGATATGGAAGAAAACCAACTGAAGGAAACTGATTTGGATGTGTTCAGACTTGGTTTAGGGCATCTCAAGATATTCATACATAATTACTATGATCGCTTGGCCTTAACTGATGAAGAACTTGCTTCAGGAGTTGGAAGAAAGGTTAATGTTGCAATGGAACCTACGAAGCCACAACAGGAGTTGATGAAATATGCCGATGGTGAAATTTGTCTCAAACCATTAGGCATGGTGTTCGCAGGGAAAGATACAAGGGGAAAGGCAAAAAGATTTTTGTTTCAAGTTGCAGAGATCGAAAGATATACAACTTCACAATATACGAACTTTATTGTTCGTATGAATAACTGCACCAAGAATAATGATAGAGACAGGAAGGAGCTGAAGAAGATAATCACTTGGTACTCAGAGATACGAAGGACAACGCACTCAGTTGCTCAAGTTCTTACAAATTGAGTGACTTCGACTGTTTACAAAGGGGGATAATGTTGAGTCATTTTGTTGTAAAAGTCGAAACTTTGTCTTGTCTATTTCGCATGTTTATTTACTAAGTCATTTTAATGTCGTAGCCTAATGTCTAGACTTAGTATTTTTTGTACACTCATGTTTCCTATAAATAGGGACTGAGGATAGAAGTAGAGACACGAGTCATTCTGCTTATTGTAATCAGTATTGTATTCAAATTCTCGGTTCAATACAAATTTGTTGATTAATATTTACATTTGGTGTTCTTATCATTCATTATTCATTCATCTAAATCATGATTGCTTTCTAATTCTCGATTACAATTCTTATCATGTGTCGTGTCAAGGCATTAAACGGGTTGAAAGGACTTGACCCTAACCTGAACTATTTAATTATCGTGACGTGTTGTGTCAACCCGTTTATTTTCGTGTCATTTTCATGTCGGGTTTCGGGTTAAGGTTTAAACCTTGTAAATATGTTGTGTCATGTCGCTTGAAACATTTTAAAGGTTGAAAAGTAGGAGTTATAGATGCAAAAATGAAAAGTGGAACATTTGAGTTAGGAGATGGAATGACAAAATATTTAGTAAGTTTAGAAGGCAAAATGAAAAGAGTTAAAGTTGGGGAGCAAAGGGGATAAGTGGTGAGGATGAGTAAAATTAAGTAACTTTGAAAATTTGAATATTATTTCTAATTCTTGAGTTTGGCCCACTATAAGTCTATAACATATAATATATTTATAAAAATATGAAATTTATAATAAATAATATATAATTAAACGGGTCATATTCGAGTCAACTTCGAGTTGAAAGTCTTGACCCTAACCCTACCCGTTTAATTATTATGTCGTGTCGTGTCGTGTCAACCCGTTTACATAAATGTGTCGAAATCCCTAACCCGAACCCGCTAATTTCGTGTCGGGTTTTAGTGTCGTGTCATATTTTGTCAGGTCTACTTAGGGCAAGGACGAGATCAGAGCAAGCGTTTGGGAATTCATCTGCACATGATTGGAATCGAGACCGTCCTTTCTTTTTGTGTCTAGAAAACACCATTGAGTCCAATCTTCTTCCTTCGCCAGTGGATCCGATCTACATTTTTAGGGCTAGCGTTTTCATTTCCGAGGGTTAGGGGGTTCTTGGCGGCAACGGATGGTGGTGACAAACGGTTGTATACGAAAACGATGGTGGTGACCGATCCATTCTGCAAACGCTATCCCCGACGACACCTTCCAAAGAGGCGTGGTGTGTGTGTATTATGATTTTTCAACAAAAAGCTTATGTGTGTGTCTGTTTCAGGAAAAACGTCATCGATATTTCTTTAATAAAAACATCACATATCCAATTTCTATAATGAAAACATCACATATCTGATTTTTGAGAGAGAGAGAGAGAGAGAGAGAGAGAGAGAGAGAGAGAGAGAGAGAGAGAGAGAGAGAGAGAGAGAGAGAGAGAGAGAGAGAGTATTTTTTTATTTTTGTAATAAAAAAAATTAAAAATGAAAATGGCAAAATCGTCATTTTATAAAAAATCAAAACAAAATATACAAAACTCACAACAAAATGAAAGTTTTGGACCGTAGTCTAAATCTGTTTGGCTCAAAGTTACAACTTTAGCCGTATCATAGAGACCATTCTTACAATTTTGTCTAAAAATTAGATTCTACTTTTTATTAATAAATTACATTCTTTTTAATAATAAGATAATTAGATATACAAATTAGTAAGTTAATATGCTTGGAAAAAAAAATTAGATAAGTCGCTAAACAGCCTTGTAGGGGTTGACTTTTATACTTCTGGATAATAGTAAGTTTATGTCAACCGTTTTTATTTATGAATGCAAGTTGGAAGGGTGTCATTTTGGTAAGCAGCATAGGCTTGTTCAACAACCGCTCAGCTTTGACTTTATGTCTTCATTTATTGTTGCGAAAATAACATCAACAAGTAGCTGAAACTGATGATCGTTCTACCGTTACCGGATCAACTTTTGTCTATCCCACCCGATAAAATGACAAATTAAGATACATTTTACATGAGTAAAGGTATATATTTCTAGTTGTCCTCTAATTTGATATTTGGATTAATTAAACATCAATTGATTCATTAAAATAAAAAATCAAAACACGATAAAATAATTTAAAATGACATCCAAAGTGTTTGTTTGAAGATACAACATTAATTGTTTGACAAGAATAGGATATCGACGACCTACGTAGCTCTAATGATAAAAAAAAAAAAAAAAAAAAATGTAGTACAACTTTGGTCCCTAATGTTAATTTTCTTGTAATTAACTGGTAATTATTTATTATATGGAAATATTAATTTTCAGTGGCAAACAATACAATATATCATAATGTATGATTTATTAAGTTATGTACATCTTTTTAAACTAGAAAGACGCGTATGTCTTTTAGCTAAAAGTTAAAGTTTATAACTTATAAAAGAGTTTGCAAGTTTTTATAAACTTTGGTCTTCTTTTTTTCTTTATAAAGGTCGAGGGCTTATCTATAGAGAAAGGGCATAGTGTTTTGATTTGTTTAATAGAAAAGAACACTACTCTTTGTAGCATGCACGAACAACATGATTAAGTATGAGAGATAGGTGCATGGTAGGGCAAAAATATGTTAGAGAATGTTAGTTTTTTCTATCTTTAAGTCATATTTGGATATACACTTAAAGCTTAAGAGTTTTGAATAACATCTTCATCAAGTTGAGTTTTTGTTGGTGTTTTCATGTTTTACTCTACACTTTACATCAACACCCATGCCTCCCCTTTAGGATTCAAAGGGCTACAAAAGTTGTCATATTCTTCTTCTTTCTTTGGTTAATGTTTTTCTTTCCAAACTTTGCAAAAAGATCATTTGTGGATTTAAGTAGTTTTATGTTATTCGAAATTACTAAGTCTTCTATTGCTAAATCTTGAATTTTTGAAACTAATTTTTGAATAAAATCCTAACAGTTAATTCATGCAATCTTTCTAACCACTATTTGGTTAATTTGGCATGAGAGAAATGATCGTATTTACAATAATAAACAATCTTCCCCAATACAAGTCTTCGATGAGATTTTGGTGATTCGTATTTTTGGATCAATAATATAAATAAAAATTTGCATTTAGACTGAAACTTTTGGCAATTTTCTCTATTTTTGGCATTATCGTAATTAGCCTTACATGCACCATCTATCTATTACAAATAGAAATTGATAAATAATTTTTTTTATAGTTGATTGTATAGTGTATATCCCTAAATACACAACACAAAAAATAGGCGGTTATTCTATTTTCATCATACAATGATTATTCGATCTTTTTTATTTAATATTCATTTTATTTTATAGGGATCTAGGGCTATACGGACTCGAACCGTAGCCTTTTTCGGTAAAACAGATGACACTTATTATTATCAAAATGATCTGAACTGTTTCAAAGCCCGCTATAAATTCTGCAAGAATATTAGGGTTTCCATTAATAGCCTTACAAGAATTTGTAGAATGTAATTGATCCATGGATCTTCTAGCATCTTGCTAGGATCCTTTTAATAATAATAATTTTCCGTTCAAAAAGAATACGTTTGAAGCGAAAGAAAATACCCTTATTTTGTTTTTTCTTATTATATTTATTTTTAAATACATGAATGTGACCCCACTTACCCCATACCACCCCATCTTTATCCCATCCTTTAGCATTATAAGTGGCTCCGAAGACTAGAACGCCACCACCTACCCTTACCCTTAAACTCACCAGTTAAACCCACCATCGTCACCACTAATAAAAATGCTCTCCACCACACCATTATACTCAAACCATGGTCGCAACCAACCCCGTTGCACACATTCTTTATCTCCGAAAAACCACCACCACTAGTAACGTTTGAAAATGCTTAGTCTTATATGATGATGGTAGGAGGCGAGGTTAAACATAATTATTATAATGGTGAGATCTAGTCTGAACTAGAAGTGTTGGTGGGAGAAAGAGAGACATTAGAGGTCTAATGGTGGTGGGAAGATAATTAATTGGAGCAGTGAATGTTTAATAGTAGTAGGAGAATGAAAATAGAGATGTTCGGAAGTCAACATGGTGTCCGTTGATGTAAGTAGTACTTAGAGATGGAGGTGGTTGACATGCAGGTCATTGGCGGTTTATTATTGAAGGGGGAAGAGTGTGATTAATGTTACAAGCATATCGGATTTAGTTTATAGATTTTTTTTTACACATGAATATAATTTAATTACAAATTTAGCCCCTTTAGTTATCTTTTTCCTCAATTTGGTTCGAGGGAAATCTAGTTATTTTATACACATTAAAAGATGGCCTATTGATTATAACAACTAAAGGGACCAACTATGTAACATTTTGCAACCATGAGGACCATTGGCATAGTTCTTTAAAACTTGGACTAAACTGCATATTACTACCAACCAGGCAACCACAGATTGCAAATTTATTGGGTGGTATAACTATGAATTGTACCCTAGATCAAATGAGGTGATCCTTGGTATACTCATCTTAATTAACATTATTCAAGATAAAGTGGAGAAAAAGAAGTAAATGTTTGATTTTGAAGACTCTTTTCATATCCGGTTGGGTGTATTTTATGTTTTCTAGTTTTACCCATAAATAATCCATATTATACGATAATGTGTCAATTCAGTAGTTAAAAAAATGTAATTAGAATAATGTGTTTTGGTATGTTGAACTTCATGTAAACACCAATAAATGTAACTTGTTTTGTTAGTATTATCTTTTGAAATGTGTTGTTATTATGAACTAATCTGCCATTATGTTATGTACGTTGAATCCAAAATATGATGTAGTTTATGATACTCATACAATATAATTAACACATAAATAAACCAAAAACATTATATTAATATATATAACCATAAAAACACTTAAGTAACTATGATTAATTAATAAACCTTTTTATAGGTCCCAAACCTTCACCTCCAATTATGGTGGCCTTTTTCACTTAATTTTCATTTCTCACATGCCTTGTCTTTACACCACTTTGAATGATTTACCCTAGTCCTCTTTACATTTACAATTTGTAGCATTATGATCCTTGTTGTGACACTTGATAAAAGTAACATTGGCTGTAACACATGTGTATTTTAGGAAGTTGAATGGTTACTTAGCTATTAGTACTTATTTTATTTTGTTTTACTTAGTTAGAAAATATATTTTGAGACAAATTATAAAACTTTGGAAGGATTTAAGGAGTACTTAATTTTAAGTAATTTACTATCTATAAGAAGGATTAGAAACCTTGCAATTCACTAGTTGTATCAGAGTCATATTTGAAGGATGCAATCATGTTTGGAAAATTATGTTAAGATTGTTATGTTAACTAGATTTTTGGTTGGAAAATAATTATTAATCATTATGTCATAATAAGGTAATCTAGGAATTCCATGAAGCCACTGATAAATTAAGACTTAAATTTGATGTTCTCATTCGTAGATTCTTGGTTCCATGAGACATTAATAGATTTGCATGTTGACTTATTGATTCTTGGTTCCATGAGACATTAATAGATTTGCATGTTGACTTATTGATGAATTCGAGCCATTTAATAATCATTATGAGTTTTGGATCATATTTCATACATACATAGCCATTCGTAATGTTGCGGAAAATTTGGAATCAAAAGGGAGAAAAATAAGATGTCAAAAGAATAAATTGTGCATACCAACATCTCAATTAGTGTCTGAGACGCCAGACTAAGATGTCGTGGCATCTTATTGTGGCACTATGACTCCTTAGTTGGTGTTTAAGACACTAGACTAATCTAATATCTAATAATTAATTACACAAGCATAATTAAATAAAAGCATCATGATTGAACCAGTGATCTAATATCTAATAATTAATAACAACTAACTTAACTATGAGAGGGATTAAGAGAATACCTTTTTTGATGTCAAGAAGAAACCTAAAGACTAAAACAAGAGTCTCTTTATTAGTATTGCACCCCTTGGCTTCAAGCTATAAAGTTCTTCCTCATTAGTGCATAAGCAAACTGAAAATAACCCTTGTGGAAGGGATTTTGAGCCATCAAATACGGAAGAGCTTGGGAGAGAGAGAGAGAGAAGATGGATAATGAAATTTAAGGTTTCATTAAGTTTTATATCAAGAATTTCCATGCCTTATATAGTTCATAAACACTAGGGCCTAAATTTTCTCCAAGTTTGATCACTTATAGTAATAGTACTATGATTCAAACTTGAAGCCTTTATTACATGGAAGATCATTCTCTATAATTTCTAGTTATTTAACTATCAACTAATAATTAAAAAATTAATCCTTATATCTATTTATTTTTGGTTTTCAAGTTGAGTCAAGTGTTTAGCCTAATAAGCTCATTTAATTATTAATTGTGTCACTAAATTATTGTGCTAGTAGTCATATATCTAACAAACTCCCACTTGTACATGCCATAACAACTGTAGAGCTAAACTTATAAATTTGCATAGGTATGTCATCCATGATAAGTACTGAGATCATTTGAACCATTAGGTTTTATCTAGTCCAAAATAAGTGATCAAATATCATTTTACTCTAGATATATGGATGAACAAGTGACATGGAAATCTTGGAATACATGCCATAACAACTGTAGAGTTGAACTTATTAAATTACATAGGGTATGTCATCCATGATAAGTATTGAGATCATTTAAACCATTAGGTTTTATCTAGTCCAAAATAAGTGATCAAATATCATTTTGCTCTAGATATATGGATGAACAAGTGACATGGAAATCTTGGAAAGCTTGAATGTTCAATATTATGTTTCTTAATAGAGTTTCTTGATGATCAAATGACAAAATGCATAATTAAGCAACTATCAATTCACTTTAGGTATAACTATAACTTTTTTTTCCAATATCGAGTCATTGATGGCCTCATCAGTATAACTTCTACCAAAGGCCAGAAGGAATAAATCAATCTTGAATACATATACATTTACCCATTCTTCATGTCAAACATGAATGTACCATGTATGGTTTCTAGTTATAGACAAAAATAGAGGACGTTAATCCATAATATACTTAGGGTAAATCTAATACATCTCTGTTTTTGGTACATAAGATATTATAAGTGAAACTGATTAATCAAACCTATATAAGTAATTAAGGGTAAATAACACAAAAGGCACTAAGTTTACACCAAAATTTTAATTTGATATAGTGTTTTTCGTTGTCTCACTTTTGACAACGTGCTATTGATTTTTTCCTAAATGTAACCATATTATCGGTTGCCTTAAGTTCAATCGGTTTGCACTTTGCTAACTAGGGAATTAGCGTATGTGGCATCCACTTAAGTTCCTACATTGTAGTTGAGCCTTTATAAATGAACCCTAACCTCCTCCACTCATATTTCCCTCGATCGATCTTTACTTTTTCTTCTTAACTCTTCATGAGGATTATGTAATGTCGTCTTTCTCTCGATCAACTGGATCAACATCCCAAAGTTGGGTAAACAAGTTAAATAGTGTTCCTTCTAGGATGTGTTACTATGGACTAACAGCTCCAATGAAGATATCAACGAGTGAGAAGAATCATGGTAGAAGATATTGTGGGTATAGGTACTGGCCCGATGAAGATGAATATTGTGGTTACTTTGAATGGTATGATGGTGAATTAAGTCCATGGTACAAGGAACTTTTGCTTGAAGTTATAGCAAAGAGGAAAAAAACCACTAGACAGGGAAAAGGGAACCCTCATCATGGTTAAATAAGCATGCTATTTATTTTTAGGCTTGCGTTTGGTTTTCTTGTTGTTTTACTAGTCATGGTAGGGATTTTGATGTGGATGGTGTACAAGGGGTAAGTAGGAAGAAGTTGTGGTAGATCTTTAAGTATGAATTAATGTCTATTAAGGTCCAATGTTGACCAATAATGATATATATATATATATATATATATATATATATATATATATATATACACACACACAAAGAGAGAGAGAGAGAGAGAGAGAGAGAGGAACGATCATTATAGAACCGAAACAAACTTATAGAACCATAGAACTATATATACAACCTTAAGATTATTGTATGAACAGTTTAGATTAAAGGGTTGTACATTAAATATCATGAACCCTTGTATATAGGATCAAGGATGCAATGGTAGGGTTGGAGCTACATATGTAACCTACACTTTCCATCTAACCCAAAAAAACCATTTACTATTCTTGATTCGTGAATTTCTATCATCGTCATTTTAGGGTTGGAACAATCAACCCATACGCTGCAATTTGACCAGGTAATTGTGCATCTTTGATGGGATTTTAAGGTGCCATATTCCTTTACAAAAAACATGAAAAAATGGAGATGTTAGATTCATTTGAATCTTGGATTTGTGACATTGAATATATCCACCATATCCGTCTCCACTCCTTCGTCTCCCTTGCCGACCCACACAACAGCGCTAGAAAACACTCTTAATGATCGAATGTTCTGTTGTTGTTTTCTGTACCTCGTTCTTCAGGTTTTGTCCGTCTTGGGATTTCAATGTTCTTGACATTTTCTTTCTTTTCTCATCACATGGATGTTCTGTTGTTTTAGTGTATAGTAACATAAGCGAAAGTTTCAGTTTGTGATTTCTTTTATTTTAGGTTAAATGTCGGAAGTATATCTCAATCATTCAATGTGTTCTTATTGAAAAGTCCACTTGTAGTTCTTAATTTTTCATATAATTAAATAGCATGTATACTCATCCTTTTGTTATACTTTATCTTTTAAAGGTACACAAATATAGCCATGAGATTATGTCATAAGCATGAAATAAAATCTTTTAATCTGGATCCTTCAAGATACAGAGGTAGTATATTTAATCAAAGGTTTTGATTTTTCAAAAAAATTTCATTTTGAGAATTTGTTCAAAATTGTTGGGTTTAGATTGTAGTTTTTTTAGATTGTTCAAATTTACATTTCGAGAATTTTTTCAAACAAAGTCAGTGCTTAGTCTGTAATTGAAAAACAAGTAAGATGGTTTAAGATTTTAGTTTTTGTCCAATGGTTTTTTTTATGAAGTTAATAATTTTTTGTATGTGTGACATTTTAATATACAAATGTGAGAATTTAAGGAAGGTTTGGCGTTGAGATGTTTGAGGAAGCAAAAACAACATTATGGAACGGAACCAAGAATGTACTAAATTTACATATTTAAGAACATTAAGGCAATTTATTCCAAAAAGGTGTATATTTATAACCGTAGATGTGTTTGTTCATAATCGAACAACTGTATGTTCAGTACTGCACATATATGAATATAATGATTTTCTGGATTTTATAACAACATTCATCGATGAACGTATACATATTGTATAAATTTAATGATTATAATTAACCTCGATATTAATGTTCCTTTATGAACATACGTAAATTACATACATTTGATATTCATTTTTTATCATAACATTTGTAAATCTCATATGTTAACATGTATAAACTAGACTAATTCTAAGTTTTTGTATGAATGTTTAGTTATGAACAATAATCTAACAAGTTATGTACATATATGCATCTTCGTAAATGAACATATACATATGTTAAAAAAATGAACATAAACATGTGTTTTAATGATCTCCTATAATTTAGGATTGTAATTAAATAGAACTAATAAATTCTGATTTTTGTAGGATTTAATATATTTAATTATTTATTTTATAATTAAATAATATTTTATATTTTACCATAATATCCTTAATGAATCTAAATTGATCCAAGAGTGAATAAGATGGTTATATGGTTCGATGACTTATCTTGGTTCTATATTGATTTCTCCCCTATATATATATATATATATATATATATATATATATATATATATATATATATATATATATATATATATATATATATATATATATATATATATATATATATATATTGTAACGCCCCATTCAAAGTATTTTTCATTTAGACCCTTGGTGTGTTAATGTTTTGCAGAATTGGACTTTAGGAGGCAGATTTGCCAACTTCCAAAAAGTTGGAGTATGCTGGGTGTACTGGCTCATTTCTTGATTGGGGGTTTTAACCACGTACGTGTGGCGTACGTGGAGTACGCAGGGCGTACGTGAGGCTGAAGCAAACCCTAATTTTTAGGGTTTGCAGCATATTTAAACCACTTTATAGCCTTATTTGGACATGCTTAACCAACCTCCACCTCTCCTTATCCCAGAAAACGAAACCCTAGAGTGATTGGGTGAATCTTGAGCTTGAATAATGTTCTTTGGTGATTTGTGAAGAAGAAGAAGAAGAGGAACACTTGAGGGGATTGCTTGAGCTTATGGGTCCAACATCATCTCCATATTTGCAAGCTTTTTGAGGTAAAAAGTTTACATCTTTATGATCTTATATGTTTGATCTAGTTCTTGGAGCGTTTTGTGCACTTTTTGAGTCCTTTTTATTAATGGTGAGATTTTGATCTACTCCAGAGGCAATGGATGTTAGATCTTACCTCTAATCAGTTCCCATGTTATAAAAATGTCAACTTTATGGAGTATTTGGACCCATGCATGTATTAAGACATTTGTTATGAACTTTTTGTGCTATTGAGCCCCATTAAACCATGCATGTATGTAAAGTTGCCAACCTTATGTGATAAGACACCTTTAGGGATCAGATCTGTGAGTTTGAAGGAAAGGATTAACCAATTAAGTGCTTAATGGAGTAGGATATCTCATTGGGGAGTAGGATGGATGTACCCAACTGGTACGCTACACGTACTAGCCCCGAAAGGGGTACGCTAAGCGTAGGAGCTGAGTACGCTCTACGTACTCAACAGATCGTCCTTAGGCTTAACGTTCTCAGTATTGGGCCAGTGTTTGGGTTTGTAAGTATGGGTCTGGTAAGGCCGTTAGACTTCTGTTTTGGGCTTTAGACTAACATGTTGGGCTTCCTTGGATTTTACGCCCATGATAGATTTAGGCCCAATTTGGAAGATTGGGCCATATTTGGGCTTCGGGTTGTCATTAAGTTTTGGGCCGTTTTAATAGTTGAGTGGGGCTTTGGCTTTGGGCCAAGTTAGGTAAAGGGTAAAATGGTCTTTTACCTAGGTTATGGGCTAAGTAGCTTAAAATCTGGTTATGAGTTGAGGTACAATTAATAATTGGATGTTATTGATATTGTTAACATGACGATTTTGCAGAACAGCAGCCAGAGATTCATTTGAGTGATTCAATGACTTAAGGTGAGTTTCCTCACTATGTTTAGCAGATTGAAGACACCAATGCCGACCCACTGTTGTTATGCTTAGGATGCTAGATGTATGTGTGACTCTTGCGTAGGTTATGTCTTTGCATGTTTACTAGGAGGAGCCCGATGTCGGGCGGGGCCCGATGACTATTATGTATGCTATTATCTTCATGATTATCACATGTGTTTGTATGATTATATGTTTACATGTATACCGGGAGGGTCCGATGATAGGCGGGGCCTGATGACTGACAACTTTGTATACTGAGCAGGGATCAATGCCATGTAGGGACCCAATATATGTTTATATGTATGGTATGTGCTATTCTGGGGAATTCACTAAGCTTTGTGCTTATGGTGTTAAGTTTATGTTTCAGGTACTTCTGGTTCAAAAGGGGAGAACCAGGAATGATTGCAGTGCACACACCACCTCGTTCCAAATTTTATGATTACTCTAATGTTTCTTGATGTACTAGTGAGATTTTATTCTACCATGGTTTGATTATGATGTTTTGGATAATTGTTTTAGTTATTTAAAAATCGAAAAAAAAATTGGTCATATTTTTGGGACGTTACCCTATCAGAGCCTTGGTTTGAGGGATTCGAGCATACTTTCGAGTATGTCTGAACTCAAACTAAGGATTTGTAGAATTTTTCAAAAAGGGAAATGTTTTATAAAAAAGGTTTTCTAATGAAGCAAGGGTGTGGTGCTTGCAATCGGTCGAGCTTAAGTAAGTTTTTCCTAAAATACCTATACATGTTATATGATATGCTTCGATTTGTGAATATGTGAATCGCATGCTAGTTAGGGCTAAGGATCCGCTCATTATTTGCATGATAGAATGCTAGGAGAGATGCCTTTGTATGCCCATTGTATGAGTTTGTTGACTTGTATGCTAGTACTGATCAGTCAGTGATAGAATAACTTGTTTGGGTTATGTGTAATTCCGATGACTCAATGGTTGAATGCTTCTTGCTTTATGCTTTTAGAAGTTCTCTTTAACTTTAGCTATCTAGTAAGTGAGTATGTTAAGTTACATATTACTGAGACTAAATAAGTTTAGAAAGTTAGGTTTTAACTCTATTGTGCAACTCTTTTCTGAGTCCAACCATTGTAGTGTGATACCTCTTATTCTAAGAATTATGTAGTTTTGGTGATATGTAATTGTATTCATGAGCTATTTAGAGGGAGTTAGCGGGAGGTCCTTCTGTAGTTGATGGCGTAGAGTGGCATGGTGATTGCCCTAGTAAAACCTAGGAAGAGATTTAGTGCTGGGAGCCTTGTCTTGCGTAAGATTATTTGTGTGGATTAGGAGTGACTTGGAGGATTCAAAGCGATATTTAAGGAAAGTACGAATAGATGTGGAAGGTAGTATGGGCCCATACTACTAGAAACAGAAGATCCGTACTCGAGTCAAGGAGAGTTGTGATGAGACCACGAAGCTTGTAGAGTATGAGATTCCTCGATACGTATTGATGCATATTCTGATGGCTTGTATGGGTTTATTTTGAGTATGGCGACTCTTTGAGGCAGACGGGTTGGTGGTTCTGGTGCTAGAGAGGGCTCGGGCTCAGGTTCTAGAGTCGAGCAGTTGGATGATCAGACGTGGGGATTCCTTTCATTTGTGATTACCCACAACATTCTTGAGCAGACTCCTGTGATCTTTGGTACGATCAAGGAGGGTATTATGGAGATTCTGGAGGAGTGTCTGTGTGCATTCCGCATTGAGATTTTGGTTAGTGTTGGTGCTTGCGCTCTTTCTTTCCGCGTGTTTCGTGTTTGTGGAGCTCCTGAGTTTTTTAGGGAGAAGGACCCCATTGCTAGTAAAAGATGGTTAGCGAGCATGGGAATGATTCTTGCACAAGTTTCTGCACGAGGAGCTGAATGTCAGATTTAATTCCTGTCTTTTGATAGACATAACTCGGGGATTGGTGGAAGGAGGTAGACTTCACTTTGGGTGGAAAAGCCCTGAAGATGGTGATTTGGGATGAGTTGTGACCTAGGGTAGGGCCAAGTTTGCACTATCTATTGAGGTGCAATATTGGCAAGGGAGTTTCAGGACCTTTGCCATACAACTGTGGCAGAGATCACTGCCATGTTCTGGGAGCGCGAGATTGATTTGGAGCACCTCGAGAAGAGGAAGTCCAAGAAGACTCAGATTGTAGTGGGCCAGGCGAAGAGGCCCTAGACTTAGGATTCACGTTCGGGAGACGATCAGGGCTGGGGCCGTTGTGCCAAGTGTGGGGGGATCCATGAGGGAGGATGTCGGGAGACAGGTCGAGGGTGTCTCATTGCCCATGGGTCGGTTCTGATATGTTTTCACTGCAACCAGGTGGGTCGCAAGAAGGTCGATTGTAGGTTGTTGAAAGGTGGAGCAATGAGTGGCGAGGGTAGGGCAGGATCCCTAACAGTAAGGAGCCAAGCTTTGTAGTGTCAGTTGGGGGAGGCCATAGTTTCATTAAATGCTATCGCGAATATGTTACCTTTGTTTCTTTATGCCTTATTATCAGTATTAATTTGCTAATCGAATCATGAGCATGTGTGTGGAAGAAATAGCTTGGGGCTAGTTCATTGCTATTGCCAAGATTATTTATCAAGGATTGTCATATGCTATTTTGCATACCGAGAGTTATGAGTAGGGCGCATCTTGTCGAGATGGATTTAGCTTCTTGTTGTTGTTTTGGGTCATTAGTGGGGACAATTTAGGGGTGCCGTTGGAAGATGAGTTGCCGAGTTAGCAAGACTAGTTCATCAACGAAGTCAGAATTCAGAAACATTAGTGTGGCCCAGTGAGAGTGGCAGTTGTTCATGAATGAACTTTTAGGTCTAATAACTATCGTTGCTTGGGAAGGAGCGGTAGAAAGAAGATGATGGTCTTCGTATGGACTTTTTTAGACATTAGATGTGCCAAAGGGATTTCATGATCGTAAGGGTTAAAGATGGTTAGAATGCAGTAATCCTTCGAATGATGGGAGGTCAGAATGGTGAATAGCCAGTTCTGGTCAAGGGTGAAAGTTTTAGGTCACGAACATAAAGGACTTATAGATTTGGAGCTCTTTAATGGGAAGTGCTTACTATTATTGAATTGCTGAGATTTTGGGTAAATATTCATCTGGATTTGGAATGTGTGCGTGATCATTAAGATTGGCTAGTAATGGAACACTATTACTTGTGAGTTGAGGTTGTTAAGAGTCGGATTGTAAGGATGCGGGATGGATTGGAAACCCATCAAATTTGTGGATTAGAGGAGCGCATCCGAATCCAAGTGGGGGAGAACCGTCTTGGATTATTAGGGATAGAATCATGTGCGAACCAGAAAAGTTCCATACCCTAGTTGAGAGGGAAGTCAGTCAAGTGACACTCTGGTTAGAGCTTACTCAAGGTTGAGGGTTGTGGTAGAGCCCTCTGCCCGTTCTTATCTGATTTAGGCTTTGGGGTGCAAAGCATGACCCAAACGCCTGGATGGGGCATAGTCAAGTGCAGGAGCAAATCATGATGATTATGATCGATATGGTAGATGAATGTATCGGGCGGGGCCGATGCCAGGCGGGGCCCAATGCCAGGAGGGGTTTAATGCAAGCACCGGGCGGTGCCTGATGAATGTATCGGGGAGTGCCTGATGAATGTATCGGGCAGGGCCTTATGTATGTAGTAAAAATGATATGTATGGCATGAGGATCATTGGATCCGAGGCAAGGTTAGGCATGTATATCTCACGACTAGGCCAGACCCGTGGGCAAGGCCCTATGATTACAATAGTGTAGGTGAGACCCGATGGTCTAGGTTGGGCGTACCGAGCTGGTACGTTGCACCTACTATGTGACAACCCGATATTTCGAGACAATGAAATGTAACACCAGTCAAATATAGGTAAAAATTTAACTTTCCTAAAATCTTATTTGGGTTAAATAAAGTGGTAGGAATCGTATCAAGGTTTTCGTGCATATAAAGAACACTAAATTCCGAGTTATAACGAAGAAGTTTTGACCAATCTAAGATTCGCAGCAAAAATCGGCAACACTGATAGACGTAAAATACGAAGTTTCAATACAATAATTTTTAGACTTAGGTATCTAAATGAAAGTTTTAGATATCCCAAAACCGTAAGCATACATAAAAAGAATGCCCAAATTTGACTTCATATGAGGAAGTTATGATTTTTCGAAGTTTCAGACATAGCAGTAGACAGCTAAAAACTCGAAATCGAGATCGAGCGGCTTTTTGCCAACATGACATAAACGAGAATCGAAGATCTCATCAATGGTATTACAACGGTAAAAATTCTGGCGAAAACAGACATCGGATGAAGGAGTTATGGAATTTTAACGGACTTTTCCTGTTAATATTAAAAATAAATTCAAAATTAGCCGACGAAGTCTAAACGAAAGTTGTAGATCGTAGTCTCACCTACGAGTGGATATAAAGAATGTCAAAAACAGAGTTCGTATGAGGAAGATATGAATTTTTGAAGTTTATTAAATAATTAAAATATTTAATTTAATTATAAATACCCGATATTATCCGTAGGAGGAGGAGTCACCGGTCTGATCCGGATTACGCCTAGCGTAATACCTTGGTACGCCCAGCGTAATCCGAGGATTCAGACCCTATATAAAGGGTGCGAAGGTTCCGGGGTTATTTGCTAATTTCCTCTCTTTCTCGAGCCGATGCTCTGCGTTTAAACCCTCAGAGCCATCCCGAAGTGCCGGTTTTCATATCCATGTTTGGAAGGAAGTTTTACGCTCCCGAGATTCCCGAGAATCCCGAGAAATCCGCTTTCTCGAGTAGAAGTTCTGCTCGGTTTTCGTCTCGCTTTCTTCAATCTATCAAGTGAGTTCATACCCCTACAATTACATTTTTCAAATACTTTATAAATGTTTTTATACACTTTTAAGGGGGGAATACAAGTAAACATACGATTAACCTCGTACGAAAACATCAATCTTTTGCTATACTTGTTGTTAATTAATCAATCATATGGGATTTATAACTAGTATACAAATGGATTTACTACACGTTTAGCAGTTTTACCAAACATATTACTTCAAATGACTTTCTTAAACGTTTTTACATGTTTAAAACTCTTTATCAAACTGTCATACACACTGTAAGTTCCTTTCAAACTCTGTTACAAAGTTGTTTTCAAACAAAGGCTTTCCTTATACTTAAACTGTCTTATCAAACAAAATACTTTCAATTGTTTTATAAACTGACATCAAGTCGATCTTTTCTTAGATATTAATCTTTTTCAAAGGTTTTACAAAACTTCTTTTATGCTTTTATATTATCAAATGCATGCCCATATATGTATAGTTATATAAGTAATGTTTAAAGGACTTAGGGAGGCTAACTCACTCTATTTCCTTTTCCTCGTTGGGATGTGGCTATGGGATATCGTTTATCCGTCCGAGTGTCGTCTAAATATTAGTTATATATCATGTGTACATATGTAGACATAAAAGTTTCCTCAGTCAGTTCAGTACCTTTGGGTAGCAAAGGCATACTTCAGGTTATACACGTACATTACTAGTAACTATAATAGGTATAGTTAGGAGATACTATTTAGCATTCCAAGTACAAGGAATCACACAAGAGTCGGTTCATTCATGAGTCTATACAATACATTACATGCTACATGAATACGTTTACATAGATGCGCTTACATGATTACGTTTACATAGATACGCTTACATGAATCCTCTTACATGGATACTTTTACCTAGATACTATATGATGAGATACTATTATATATTATACATGTAGATTAGATCTATCTATCCTAGTACGAACGGATACTTTGCGGGGCTAACTATTCCTATGACCTCTGTTAGCTACAGAGGTAAATGCACATCTACGGATGTCTACGGTTGATACCATTATAGGTATACTTTAAGGGGACTAACTATTCCTACACCCAGTTGTTAGCAACAGAGGTAAATGTACAGCTTCGGATGACTACAGCTAATACCATTCGGTAATTCCTATGTCGTGTTTATCCTAGTACCAAAGGATAATATTTAAGTTATTAGTTCATTTCCTTTACTTTGTGATACATTCGCATAAACGACGAGGTAGACTAATACTTATATAATTATATTACTACCATTATTTTGTGACACATTTACATAATTGATTAGGTAGACTATAGGTTTATAACAATAGTTAAACAGGGAAAAACCGTCACATTTACAGTGATGCATACTTTCAAAACAGTTAGGCCTTGGTAGAAGACTACTCTTTATACTAATAGAAATCATAGGGATTTGCTAGGGTGTTCAAATGTTTTCAACTACTTTCAAACAGTTCATACTTATAAATACTTTTTCCAAATGTTTACAAGTCTTTACTTTCCAGTTTTACAAATCAAAGACACATTAATACTTATGAATTCACCAGCTTTATGGCTGATACTCGCTTTCAAAATACTTGTATTCTCAGGTCACAAATAGACAGGTACGACGACCAGGTTCTGTGAAGACGGAGAAATCAAGACTCCTCTTTTTTATTTATTTATTGTTCATTATTGTCACACCCCGCTAAAGCGGAAACATGAGGCGTGGCAGTATAAAGGGTTTCATAGCAAAAGTTAAAAGACAACACCAATCATAGTATTAAAAATCATTACAATTTTACAATGGGTTTGAACAACTTTTAAAAGAAATTACAATGTAAATTGAAATACAACACATGTGAATGCTCCTAAAGTGAAGTGTCCCTAAGTGCCACTTACTCGATGATTCCTGAAAAAGCATGTAAGACGTGCGTCAACAACAAAAATAGTTGGTGAGTACTCACAGATAAACAAAATATTATTGGTTCCATGAATTGAAATCAAAGTTTTGATAAAAGTTTCCAATAATAAAAGTATATTGTTAAAATGAGTAAATAAGTTTGTAAAAACAAAGTTGTTTGTCATCATGAGAGATAAAGTATGTTGCCCAAATAAGTTGCAATATTCATATTCTCATGGAAGATAAAGTTCGTTACTCAAACGAGTAAACAAGTTTCATTGCTAAAATGAGCAATCGTTGCTACAAGGAGCAAACAATTTCATTGCTAAAACAAGTATATAAGTTTTCAGTAATAAAAGTTCGTTGCTATAATGAGAAACAAAGTTCGTTGCTATAATAAGCATAAAAGTTTCGTTGCTAAAATAAGTATACAAGTTTCATTGCTAAAATAAGTATACAAGTGTCATTGCTAACATGAGAGTACAAGTTTCATGTGTGCATAAAGATTCGTATGTGCCTCAAGTTTCCATTCATGAGTTCACAACCCAAGCCTAATGACCGAATCGTGCCCTATTGACTACTATGTGTATCACAAACATAGTGTATAAAATGGTAAAATGCACTCAAGCGAATCGTGCGAGTGAGGAGTTGTCTACCTCCTGATAGCGCTATCCATAATAACCATAGGCTCAAAAGAGTTAATGAGTTGTGTCTAGAGATTCTAGGGACTTAACCGCAATACAGTCCTCATGAATTAAAGTAACATACACATACATACGAAATATAGCAACCAAGTTTCATACAAGTCAAAATAAATACAACAAACATAAAAATAGTTTAGGACATGCTTTTCCACCCCAAAACATTTAAAAACCGAAAATAGGGGGAGTGCGTGAATACTCACAATATGCATTGAGATGATGCAAATGGTGCCTTGATCTACGCTCTACTCATACCACTATCGATTCCTACAATAATGGTATTCGCTAGTGAGTCTCTAATCGAAATCTAACACTAGTATACTTACTACTACAATAGGATTATGTCAATAGTGTGTCAAAATTTAATATTGATAAGTTATAAACATTTTCCCGTGAAAATTAAATTTCAATGAATCAATTGATATAAAACAATTTAAGTGTAATTTCTATTATTGAAATGTTAATATTTAACATTTTAGAGGTGTTCCAATGATTAAATATTCAAAACTAAATCAATTTAGTTCTAAACTTTCCCAAACTTTGCATTTCAGTTTTAATTGAAGTCAGAGACCTTAAGATAAATTTTCTTAAATTCTTTTATTTGTCTATCTATTTTTTTCACCATTTAATTCCAAGGATAATCATAAAATCATGGAAAAATAGTAAATTATCATGAAAAATTCTTATAATTTTTTGGTAACTATTTTACAGTGTACATAATCTAGGAAAAATATTAATATGTGTTTTCAAAAAGTTTAATACAATTTTTCTAGTTTTTGTGTATTTATTCTATAAAAATAGAAATAAATAGGTAACAGTTTCAAAAATTCACCAAACGTTTTTTACAAGTGTTATTACACATAAGTAATCTGTGAAAATTGTAAAAATGGGTTTCTAAACTGTTTAACCAATTTTTATGATTTTTGTGCATTTATTCTAATAAAAATTGAAATAAATAGAAAAAAGTTTCGAAAATTGCCCAAAATTTTTGTAACACTTTTATTATACATGTAGAAGCTGTGAAAAATAGAAAAGGTATTTTTCAATCAGTATTTCTATTTTTCTTTGTTTTATCCTCTTAAATAATCATTAATTGGAGAATAATTATTAAACAGTTAAAGTAAATTACCAAATTTTTTTTAAAGTTCATTTACTGTGTAAATAATCTGGGAAAAATATCAAATTTGTTTTTTATATACTGAAATACGATTTTGTGTATTTAAGTGTATTTAATCTTAGAAAGTAGGGGAAAAATAGTATACAGAAGAGAAAAATCATCGAAACTTTTATGTAGTCTCGTAATGTATTACAATGTGTTCTGGTAAATTTTCATAATTTTGGATGAGCAGAACTATTTTTCTCTATTTTTAGGCCATTATAAATACAAAAATCGGGGAAAAATAAGAATGCATTATGAAAATTTCTGAAAATATATTTCTAAGTCTCTCACATATGGATGAAGCTGCGAAAATTTCTAGGAAGCCCTTGAACCTTCTATAAAGTGGTTTTATGATTTATTGGAGCCAAACAAAAAAAAATTCAAAACCATGTTAAACAGTAACAAAAATCCATGAAATTTAATGTGAAGTCATTATTTAGCATTGGGGTCATCCACAAAGTTTCCTAGGATTTATAGACCTCAAAAATTATTTTATATGATTTATTGCCCTATTTTCTTGCATTAATTATAGTAATTCGAGATAAATGCATTATCTTCTGGAAATTTACAGAACATCTTATTTTATTGATGGGAATCTGGAAAAAATCGGATTTGGTCAGAAAATGAGTTTTAAATATTTATTTGGAAATAAATCATTCATGAACATATTTGAAAGCTTTTAACAACATACTTTGATGATCTAGCATCTAAGCTTGAAGATCATCACATGCATGTTTGTTTGAAGACCATTTATGAGTTTGAAATGTTTAAAATTCGTTTTTGAAAAAAAAATTTGGATGCATGTGGTGATTTTCCACCAAAACATGTTGAAAAGTGCATTTCCTTGATTTTGACTAAGGTTTAGGTCCTTGGATTTCACCATTTACAACATGCATGTTGTTTTTGGGTGAAATCCTACCACCATCATCATCAAAACCGTGAGTAGGTGCAAATGTTCATGATTTTACAATAGAATGAGGTAGAAGATGGAGAAAATCCATGAAAAACAAGTAAAACTTGAAGGAAAAGAGAAGGAAAAGAGAAGGAAAATGAATGATTTTCGGGTTTACCTTTAAGAACACCTCAAGATGATTAAGATTTAGAGTTCATGGTGTGTTCTATGACCCATTTTCTGGAGAATTTCGTGGTTGAGGGAGAGAGGAAGAGAGAATAGAGAGAAAATGAAGTGAGGGAGTGTGAGAGAGATGGAGTGGGTGAGTGAAATTGATTAATGACTTGGGAAAATGGTGTATTGGGAAGAGGAGGAGGGTCTTGGGAGAGGGGAGGCCGAGATTTTGGGTGAGAGAGGCTCCTTCTCTCTTGTTTCTTTTATAAAATTTTAAATCTTTTATAAAAATATCAAACTTTTTATAAAATATACACTAAAATCAAGTTTTTATTCATAAAACCTTTATTTTGCTTTATAAATTTAGGGTAATTATTATTGACTTAAATTTTATTTTCCATAAATGAATTTTCATAATTTTAATTATTATAAGTTCAGTTTATAAGTTTCATAATTATTTTTATAGAATTTTTAAGGTTAAAGTTCATAAATGTGAGTTTTTACGGCATTTAGGGTTTTTGAGAGTTTGTAGATCTTTGGATATCAAAATAAATAGAAGATTTGAGACTTTAAATTATCTTATGGTATTATAACTCTTTTATAGTTATAATTAAAGTTTTTAATTTATTTTTATCGGTTTATTGGCATTCTATGTAGTAATTCCGAGATTCAATTGAAATTGAGGAATCAAGTATACTAGTCCTAGTTTCAACTTTGACTTAAGTTTCTATGAGACTCTGACCTAACTTTTACTACTAGGTCAAGTGCATGAAGTGTGTATATGATTCATGAAATGGTGTTCGAGTCAAGGAGTGACCGAAATAAGGATAGTCACTACAGCTTAGTAGATGTAGAATTCACATATCAATGTGAAATCTAAGTACACTATCCATTGATTCTAATTGTTTCCAAGTTTCTAGTAGGTTATAACTTAGCTTCTAGTTACTAAGTCTAGTATGTGTCATGCCTATACGTGCAACTAAGTTTAGTAAAATCTAGAACCGACTCGAATTTTGATGGTTGTCACAATTATGTTGTCTCATACTATGAAAGAACACACATGTAATTAAAATTATACTATTAATGCAATGGATGTTGTTGTTGCTTGTTTACTACTTTGCATTGTTGTGATACATTATATGACGTCCTCCGCCCCAGAACGTTTCTGCCGTTCTCGGTTTTGGGGTGTGACAGATTGGTATCAAAGCATTGTTTATAGTGAATTGAGTATATCAACCCATAAAATATATACTAACTATAAATACAACGGGATTAAAACTACTCTGACCAAGAGTTTATACTTTAAATAATAAAATATTTAACAAAGAATGCGTGCCTGCGTTCATACTAAAATCTGTGTCACAATGACAAGAACCAAAGTATTACGATTGTTGAATATCATAGGTAAGCTCGGGGATGTATGGTCAATCCTAGGAATGGCATAGCCTGATCAACTATGTTGGTCCGAGGAAGGATTAGCACATGCCCAAGAATGGTTGTGATGTGTCAACAAGTCTAAAAACATACCAACACTACCACAATGAGAACATTATAACAGAACGTATGTCTAAAATACTATAGGAGTACTTTGTGTTACTATAATTACTTACTTGAGAACTAAAAAGGATCTTCATTACTAAGTTGATAGTTGCTAAGTGGATATACTTAGATTATATGTAACTAGGATGTCATAGACTTAGAATCTGTGAAATTCTGCTTTACCCCGGTTCCTTGTGAATTTGGAGTTGAGGTCACTTATTCGAAGGCCTATCTTGTTTTGATTATATATAACTAGTATGCACTTTACAAATAATGATGTAACTAATGAAGATTATCTAATAATTATCTAGATAGTTCATCTAATAATTATTTTCTTACCCCAATTCTCGCATAGATAACATGGCTGGACTCCATCCCCACGGTAACCCGTACCTTCCGAATGAAGACAATGCTTGATGGTTTGGAGAAGAACCCGAGAATGATTATCCAATCCCTTTGAATGATCTCCATGCTGAAGACCTTTCGGATGATGATAACTCCGAACCCGAGGTTAAGAACCTACCCCCGGTAACTCCCATTCTAAATCCTAACCCTCGTCCCAGCTTTTCATGGCCCGACGCCTCCTTAGGTAGAATGCTTGGAAACATGGAGTGAAGAGCAAGATCAACCTATGCCGTTTAATGGAGACCGAAGCTTCTACAACATAAACGAAGGGAACTCAGCAGACAGAGTTCTACCAATCCAAGTCCGTAGAGTTGCCCGAAACAAAATTCAAGGCAGGACGGCTCTCCATAGTATCGAAGAGGTTAATGCCAATGCTAGAATGCATACCATCCGCACCAATCGTCTTGAAAACACTCGTGAGAGATCTGAGAGAGACCATGAGACCCTGCTGCAAGCACTAACCGAAACTTGAGCTAAAGTCATAGAGCTCCGAGTACGCCAGAGGGTGTACGAAAGATACCTACTTGATATGGAATGTCAACTAGCTAAACTATGGGTTCACCATAGGGGTGACCGTCGCCAGTAGGAGATACTTTACTTTACATCTTTGTTTTAAAAAGAACCGTGTTCCTATCTAAGTTTTGTGTAGCACTTTTCTATGTGACTACCTTGTACTGTAAGTACTTTTAGTTAGGACTTTATGCTGTCAAAGGCTTTTGTACTCCGAATATGATGTAAGTCCTTCTACAAAGTTACTTTTCCCGAACCTATTACATCTTAAACATCAATTATATGGACAGTCGGCTAACTTCTGTGTTACTCTTTGTTCAAATACTTTCATTATACTATCGTTGGAGTCTATCTGAAACCCACTCTGGTCAAGTTATTGGAAAAGGGTAATTTAACTCCGGAATCATTTTCAAGACTCTTTTAAAGGTTGGATCATATTATTCACCAACCAATAATACCCCGGCTTTTACGACAAACGTCTTAAGACCATTCTACGAACTTACTTCTACTCTTTACTAAGACTGCATCATAGGGATGTAGGTCAAACCCACAAGAACATATTTCTATTCTTTACATGAACGATCAAACTACATCTAGGTTCAACCATATCCGCTCACGAATTCATTTTCTTTCCATGTAACAAAATCATGTCGCCGAAGAAAAGTGATCAACCCATCAACCAAACACCAACTCTTCAGATTGATGCAGCTACCTTTCAAGTTGCAGTCTCATCTGCCGTGACAGCTGTTCTGACTCACCTTAACGCTAACAACGCAAATGTTAGTAGGATTGTTAGCACAGATTCCAATCTAAGTAACAATAAAGTACCTCAATGAGTAACAAAATACCACGACACCCCGAATCTCAAGCCCAAGAATAGCAAACAAAAGTTCTGGGATAAATTCAAAGGAAAATCACCCCAAGGGGCGAACAAAAGAAAACAACCTGTGGCAACCTTCGCAGCCACAACATCTTTACCTCCTACTACCATCCCTTCTGGTATCCCAATTGCCCCTAATCCAGCCAGACAATATGCTGGAAACCTACCAAACTGAAATAAGTGCAACTTCCATCACCTAGGTAGTTGTCGTCTGTTACATTGCAAGACCTGCAACAAAAACAAACACACTACCCGCTTCTGCAGGACTCGGATCCAACACATTACTTCAACCACCAATGTCGAAATTTCTCGGATATGCCATCTATGTGGCGTAATGGGACACTTCAAGAGGGACTGCCCAACAGAGAAGAATGAGAGTGGAACAGAAGGAGTTTGACCTCAGAATGGAAAAAGGCAATGAAGGACCTGACTATAATAGGGGTTCACTTCTAATCGTCAATATTAAGTATGCTGTTAAACATGTTTAAAACTAGTGCAACTTGAGTCTTATCTTTTGTGAGATCCCGTCAGTAAAGGGGACCCTCGTGCTGCATATACTTGTCTTTTGTAGTTTACCTTGTTCGCAGCAATAGTCTTGTAGTAAAACTAAAGTACTGTAACTATGTTAAAAGTTGCACTGTTGTGTTTTGTCTGTAACACCCTTATGATCAAATCTGATGCCTCTCTTTCCAAGTAAGTCCGATAGCATCATACAACTTGACTCAATTCGATCCTCACAATACCAGTTTCGTGTGCACATCTCTTTATCCGAAATCGCCTTTCTAAGCGAAGCCGTCATTCCAGAACTCCGAGGTACTCATGCATAGAGTCCCTCATGTTTCTTATCCTTTCCGAAGAAAACTCAGCAAACCTCCCTGAAGTACCACTCGTACAGTACGTCAAGTTCAAACCAAGGACCCTTACGGTTGATCTATCGCTGAAGAATGTATACACAAGGGTGGTATATAATCAAGGTGCTACAGGTTTAGATTTGATGATTCCACTTTAACTTCTTTTCCTCGTTTGGATGTGAGCTTAAAGAAGAATCATTTATTCGACTACCTTTTCGATCTTAATTATATACGACTTGTATACACAAGACTGTGATTGACGAACCATGTATGACTTCTAATATGAACTTCAGGACGGAGACTGCCCAAGACTACGAGTAATCGTGGCTCCTTGAGAATAAACTTAGAAGAACCTATCTTTTCTTCCTTAATTCATAAGTAATCATACTTTCTTTTAGATCTTAACGACATCTAACCCACCCTAATAATTTTGACGTCATAAACAATATGAGTTGGTTAAGTCTATGTTGAACCGACATCATGTGCTTTGATAGAGCAGCTCGTCCTAACCTCCCTAAACAACGAAGCTCTAGTTATTTGCTGCAACGAATCAAGTACGAACCTTCTCATCATTTCGTGTATGCAAGCTCAGAAGTGCTTGCAAATGGAATGGTATACATTCCTTGCACACATCGTCGATACGAGCCAAGAGGTGAAAAAAATTTCAGAACATTCCAGAAGTACGCAACTCTTCCACCATAGCGACAAGTCGAGTTTCAGAATCGACTTAGTTCCAAGGACTACCCCGGTAGCCAAATCGCCTTATCGTCTAGCTCCAGCGGTGATGCATAGCTTTTTCTAGTCAGCTTAACGAACTTTTCAAGAGGGGATTCATTAGGCCAAACTGCTCACCATGGGAAGCATCGGTCTAGTTCGTGAAGAGGAAAGACGGATCATCAATGACATCCTTATCTACTCCCAAAGTAAGGAGGAGCAGAGTCAACACCTCCAAGGAGTACAATATTCACAGGCACGAGAACATGCAACACACATCTGACTAGGAAGAGTTATCACCCCAGTGAAGGCAAACAAAAGAAACAAAGCCGTTTCCCCGATAGTGAAAGGTTCGCTGGAAGGCCATGTGAGGATCTGAATTCACTTGGGAACGTGAGGATCAAATAAAACTTCTATCCGTAGCGTAGTATCAATTCTGCTTAAACACTAATTTCGGGACGAAATTCCCTCTAACGGGGGGATGATGTGACAACCTGATATTTCGAGACAATGAAACGTAACACAAGTAAAATATAGGTAAAAATTTAACTTTCCTAAAATCTTATTTGGGTTAAATAAAGTGGTAGGAATCGTATCAAGGTTTTCGTGCATATAAAGAACACTAAATTCCAAGTTATAACGAAGAAGTTATGACCAATCTAAGATTCGCAGCAAAAATCGGCAACACTGATAGACGTAAAACGCGAAGTTTCAATACAATAATTTTTAGCCTTAGGTATCTAAATGAAAGTTTTAGATATCCCAAAACCGTAAGCATACATAAAAAGAATGCCCAAATCTGACTTCATATGAGGAAGTTATGATTTTTCGAAGTTTCAGACATAGCAGTAGACAGCTAAAAACTCGAAATCGGGATCGAGCGGCTTTTTGCCAACATGACCTAAACGAGAATCGAAGATCTCATCAATGGTATTACAACGGTAAAAATTCTGGCGAAAACAGACATCGGATGAAGGAGTTATGGAATTTTAACGGACTTTTCCTGTCCCGACCTATTAAAAATATAATATTAAAAATAAATTCAAAATTAGCTGACGGAGTCTAAACGAAAGTTGTAGATCGTAGTCTCACCTATGCGTGGATATAAAGAACGTCGAAAACGGAGTTCGTATGAGGAAGATATGAATTTTTGAAGTTTATTAAATAATTAAAATATTTAATTTAATTATAAATACCCGATATTATCCGTAGGAGGAGGAGTCACCGGCCTGATCCGGATTACGCCTAGCGTAATACCTTGGTACGCCCAGCGTAATCCGAGGATTCAGACCCTATATAAAGGGTGCGAAGGTTCCGGGGTTATTTGCTAATTTCCTCTCTTTCTCGAGCCGATGCTCTGCGTTTAAACCCTCGGAGCCATCCCGAAATCCCGGTTGTTATATCCAAGTTTGGAAGGAAGTTTTACGCTCCCGAGATTCCCAAGAATCCCGAGAAATCCGCTTTCTCGAGTAGAAGTTCTGCTCGGTTTTCATCTCGCTTTCTTCAATCTATCAAGTGAGTTCATACCCCTACAATTATATTTTTCAAATACTTTATAAATGCATTTATACACTTTTAAGGGGGCGAATACAAGTAAACATACGATTAACCTCGTACGAAAACATCAATCTTTTGCTATACTTGTTGTTAATTAATCAATCATATGGGATTTATAACTAGTATACAAATGGATTTACTACACGTTTAGCAGTTTTACCAAACATATTACTTCAAATGACTTTCTTAAACGTTTTTACATGTTTAAAACTCTTTATCAAACTGTCATACACACTGTAAGTTCCTTTCAAACTCTGTTACAAAGGTGTTTTCAAACAAAGGTTTTCCTTATACTTAAACTATCTTATCAAACAAAATACTTTCAATCGTTTTATAAACTGACATGAAGTCGATCTTTTCTTAGATATTAATCTTTTTCAAACGTTTTACAAAACTTATTTTATGCTTTTATATTATCAAATGCATGCGCATATATGTATAGTTATATAAGTAATGTTTAAAGGACTTAAGGAGGCTAACTCACTCTATTTCCTTTTCCTTGTTGGGATGTGGCTATGGAATATCGGTTATCCGTCCGAATGTCGTCTAAATATTAGTTATATATCATTTGTACATTTGTAGACATAAAAGTTTTTCTCAGTCAGTTCAGTACCTTTGGGTAGCAAAGGCATACTTCAGGTTATACACGTACATTACTAGCAACTATAATAGGTATAGTTAGGAGATACTATTTAGCATTCCGAGTACAAGGAATCACACAAGAGTCAGTTCATTCATGAGTCTATACAATACACTACATGCTACATGAATACGTTTACATAAATGCGCTTACATGATTAAGTTTACATAGATACACTTACATGAATCCTCTTACATGGATACTTTTACCTAGATACTATATGATGAGATACTATTACATATTCTACATGTAGATTAGATCTATCTATCCTAGTACAAACGGATACTTTGCGGGGCTAACCATTCTTATAACCTCTGTTAGCTACAGACGTAAATGCACATCTACGCATGTCTACGGTTGATACCATTATAGGTATACTTTAAGGGACTAACTATTCCTACACCAAGCTGTTAGCAACAGAGGTAAATGTACATCTTCGGATGACTACAGTTAATACTATTTGGTAATTCCTATGTCGTGTTTATCCTAGTACCAAAGGATAATATTTAAGTTATTAGTTCATTTCCTTTACTTTGTGATACATTCGCATAAACGACGAGGTAGACTAATACTTATATAATTATATTACTACCATTATTTTGTGACACATTTACATAATTGATGAGGTAGATTATAGTTTTATAACAACAGTTAAACAGGGAAAAACCGTCACATTTACAGTGATGCGTACTTTCAAAACAGTTAGGACTTGGTAGAAGACTACTCTTTATACTAATAGAAATCATAGGGATTTGCAAGGGTGTTCAAACGTTTTCAACTACTTTCAAATAGTTCATACTTATACATACTTTTTCCAAATGTTTACAAGTCTTTACTTTCCAGTTTTACAAATCAAAGACACATTAATACTTATGAATTCACTAGCTTTATTGCTGATACTCGCTTTCAAAATACTTGTATTCTCAGGTCACAAATAAACAGGTACGACGACCAGGTTCTGTCAAGACGGAGAAATCAAGACTCCTCTTTTTTTATTTATTTATTGTTCATTATGTTGTCTCATACTATGAAAGAACACACTTGTAATTAAAATTATACTATTAATGCAATGGATGTTATTGTTGCTTGTTTACTACTTTGCATTGTTGTGATACATTACATGACGTCCTCCGCCTCAGAACGTTTCCGCCGTTCTCGGTTTTGGGGTGTGACATACTAGCCCCAGAAGGAGTACGATAAGCATACGAGCTGAGTACTCCCTGCGTACTCAGCATATGAGACTTGAGCTTGACGTTTTCGCTATTAGTCTAATGTTTGGGTTTGTAAGTTTGGGCCTGGTTGGGCCGTTAGACTTCTATTTTGGGCTATGGACTAGCATGCTGGGCTTCCTTGGATTTTAGGCCCATGATAGGTTTTGGGCCCAATAAGGAAGATTGGTGAAACAAAGTAAATTTCCAAAACTATATTTTTCATTTTATAAAAACATAATTCATTTATTATTCATAAAAACATCATTGTTTGAAAACTCAATTCATAACATATATCATTCCCAAGATCTCATAGCATAAAATCCCGTGTGTGTACTGATCAAGCCAGCGCCTTTCCGCGATCCTCACTAGTACCTGAAACACATAACAGAGAACACTGTAAGCACAAAGCTTAGCGAGTTCCCCAAAATACCACATATAACACATATTAGCCACTCGAGGCTATAACTCTGTGGGTCCGTGCACCCAAACTCTGTGAACCCTCAGGTTCTAACTCTGCAAACATGCACAACATAAATCACATAGAAGAATGCAGTGCAACACATAACAGATATATAACATACAAACACTGTATCACATAACTCTATTTACCTACTCAAGGTAAAGTATAGTGAGAAGAGTCACCACGGATATCTCAGTAAATCTCTGACTCGGTAACTCTGGTCTAGCCCCTGCCTAATCACATGAAATAAATACTCTAATTAATACAACCCTTAGGGCTAGGCTAATCTCTTCCTCTCAACACATCCTCTAGGAAGGGTAAAAGACTATCCTACCCTTCCGATGACTCTAAGGTCCAAACATTGACTAATCCCTAAAAGTAAAAGAAGCCAACGGTCAACCTTGACCAAACTCGCCGAGTGCGCAACTGTGACTCGGCGAGTCCACACATGGTCTTCACTCTCCTAGTCCTCATTCGACTCACTGAGTCAACCTCAACTCTGCAAATCATCACTGATCACAATCTGTGAAATGTCTCGAACCAACTCGCCGAGTCCGACTCCAGACTCGGCGAGTACCATCGTGCACTCTGTCCTCTAGATTCTCTCTGACTCACCGAGTCGCTTACCCAACTCAGTGAGTCACCAACTGTGTGATTATCGGGAAAACCCTCGTCCTACTCGTCGAGTTGGCTACAGGACTCGGCGAGTTCACGCCATGCTCAAGCTGAACTGACCTCTTGAGGTCAGATCCGCTCCTCTAAATCATAGATCCATCTTCCCAAAGCATTATAATCATGTAAATCTAACATCTTGGTGGACAAGCAAAGGCTCAAAGGCCTTATTTGAAGATATAGCCTCTAAAATGACATCCTAAGTTCATAACCTCCATTAATACCCATAAAGCTCAAGGGAAAAGGGTCTCTGGACCTCTTTGGGTCAAGATCTATAGCACCAACACGAGAAGGGACCAATTACTCCATATAACCATCCTCTAATGGGGCTAAAAAGCCCTAACTCTAAGAATTACACGATAAACTGAAGAAGGGGTCGAATGAATACCTCAAAATGAAGTCTCTGAGCCCTGGAATCACTAGATTAGCACCCTCTTTAGCCTCCACTTGTCTTGGTCCTCTTCTATTTGCAAAAACACCAAAAAAGATCAAGAAATTGCTTCTTTCCTCTCACAAACTCTCTAGCTCACTTAGGGTTTCTCTCTAGGGTCTGGTAGCCGCAAATGACGGCCATAAGGCCCTTTAAATAGGCCCCAAACCCGAGGAATTAGGGTTTCATTAAATAGCGTGGACTCACAGAGTCCTTGGGGCGACCCGCCGAGTCCAACCGTCCACCCGAATAATGATTCGCGTCTCTACTCGGCGAGTCTACGCATCAACTCGCCGAGTTCTTCCACAAAACTAGAAATTAAATCGAATAAACATAATACATGAAATTCCGGATGTTACAATTCTCCCCCACTTGAATCAGACTTCGCCCTTGAAGTCTCATCCCTGAAATAGCTCCGGATGCTGCTCACGCATCTCCCGCTCTGGCTCCCAAGTCAACTCGGATCCTCTCCGATGTTGCCATTGAACCTGCACCAGCGGCACCTCCTTGTTCCTCAGAACCTTGATCTTCCGATCCACAATCGCCGCTGGTCTCTCCACGTAGTTCAGACTCGCATCCACCTAAATGTCTTCTAACAGCACTACCGCCGACTCGTCGGCTATACACTTCCTCAGCTGAGACACGTGGAAGGTATTATGAATCCACTCTAACTCCGCAGGTAGCTCCAAGTGATACGCTACCCTGCCCACCCTCGCGATCACTCTAAACGGCCCAATATACCGGGGCCCTAGCTTGCCCCTCTTCCTGAATCGAATCACTCCTTTCCAAGGAGATACCTTTAGGAGAACATGATCACCGACCTGGAACTCAAGCTTGGATCGTCGCCTGTCCGCATAACTCTTCTGGCGACTCTGAGTGCTCAACAACCTCTGCCTGACCTGCTGTATCTGCTCTGTCATCTGAAGCACGATCTCCATGCTACCTATCACTCGTTGCCCTACCTCTCCCCAACAAATGGGAGTCCGACACCTCCTCCCATACAACAACTCAAAGGGTGGCATACCAATGCTCGAATGATGGCTGTTGTTGTAGGAGAACTCCGCTAAGAGAAAATACATGTCCCAACTTCCGCCGAAATCCAACACACATGCTCGGAGCATGTCCTCGAGCGACTGAATCGTTCGCTCGCTCTGACCGTCAGTCTGTGGGTGGTATGCGGTACTAAAATACAGCCTCGTACCCAACTCCTCATGAAATTTCTTCCAAAATCTTGAAGTGAAACGCACATCTCGATCTGACACAATCGAGATCGACACCCCATGCCGCGATACCACCTCTCTCACATATATCTCTGCCAACTTCTTCGTAGAAGAACTCTCACTATTGGCGAGAAAGTGAATGCTCTTTGTCAAGCGGTCTACTATCACCCAAATTGCATCGACACCCCTCGCCGTTCTCAGCAATTTGGTGATAAAATCCATGGATAGCTGCTCCCATTTCCACTCCGGGACTTCCAGTGGCTGCAACTTACCATGCGGTCTCTGATGTTCAGCCTTAACCCTACGATAAGTTAGGTACCTCTCAACAAACCACACTACATCTCTCTTCATACAGGGCCACCAATACTCCCTTTTAAGATCCATAAACATCTTAGTGGCCCCAGGATGGATCGAGAATCTCGATCTATGTGCCCCCTCCATCAAGATGGTACGCGTTCCTCCAACAAACGGTACCCAAATCCGACCCTGGAAGGTCATAAGCCCTCTGATATCAGTCACGAACTCCGACACCTATCCGATAACTCGCTCTCTCTTGCAGTTCTCCGGTCTCACTGCCTCAACATGAGTGCCTCTGATGGTGTCCAACACCGGAGTCATCACTGTCAATCTCATACAAATATCCCGAATCGGAGCGGTCTCTGCTCTACGACTCAGGGCGTCGGCTACCACATTAGCCTTGCCCGGGTGGTACAGGATCTCGCAATCATAATCCTTTACCACATCCAACCATCTCCTCTGACGCATGTTTAGGTTTGGCTGATCCATCAAATACTTCAAACTCTTGTGGTCCGTGTATATCGTACACCGAACCCCATACAGATAATGGCACCAAATCTTGAGGGCGAACACCACAGCCCCTAACTCTAGATCGTGGGTGGGATACCTTGCCTCATGGGGCTTCAGCTGCCTCGATGCGTATGCGATCACATGCCCCCTCTGCATCAACACCGCGCCCAACCCAGATATCGATGCGTCACAATACACCACTAAGTCCTCCATCCCCTCTGGAAGAGTCAACACCGGGGCTTCGCACAATCTTCGGCAAAGAGTCTCAAATGAGGCCTGCTGCTCTGGGCCCTAGATGAACACCACACCCTTCTGGGTCAACCTGGTGAGAGGAACAACAATCTTGGAGAAATCCCTGATGAACCTCCGATAATAGCCGGTCAACCCTAGAAAACTCCTGATCTCAGAAGGAGATTTCGGCACCTCCCAACTCATCACCGTCTCGATCTTGGCTGGATCGACCAAAATCCCCTTTTAGTTAACGAGGTGACCAAGAAACTGCAACTCTCGTAACCAAAAATTGCACTTGGAGAGTTTGGCGTAAAGCCTCTCCGATCTCAGCATGCTGAGGATCTCTCGCAAATGCTCCTCATGCTGCTCCCTGGACTTCGAATACACCAAAATGTCGTCAATGAACACAATCACTGATCGATCCAGCATCGGTCTGCATACCCTGTTCATGAGATCCATGAACGCTGCAGGCGCATTGGTGAGCCCGAATGGCATCACCACGAACTCGTAATGCCCATAACGAGTCCTGAATGCGGTCTTCTGGATATCCTCCTCGCGCACTCTCATCTGATGATATCCAGATCTCAGATCAATCTTGGAAAACCAAGATGCTCCCTGCAGCTGATCGAACAAATCATCGATCCTCGGCAAACGATAACGGTTCTTGACCGTTAACTTATTCAGCTCTCGATAATCTATGCACATTCGGTGCGAACCATCCTTCTTCTTCACAAAAAGGATCGGTGCTCCCCACGGCGAGCTGCTCGGCCGTATAAACCCCTTCCCCAGTAGCTCTTGAAGCTGCAAGGATAGCTCTTACATCTATGGAGGTGCAAGGCGATAGGGCGCCTTGGCAATAGGTGCTGCCCCTGGAATCAAATCAATGCGAAACTCAACCTGCTTCTCAGGAGGCACACCCGGTAACTCATTGGGAAAAACATTCAGGAATTCACACACCATCGGGACCTCCTCAACCGTACTCGGTCTCTCTACACCAACTCTCGCATCCATCACATATGCTACAAAACCACTACAGCCCTTCTGTAGACTCTGTCTCGCTCTAGCAGCCGAACAAAATGCTGAATCGGGACGGGTACCCTCGCCGTACACCGTAAGAACTCCCCCACTTGGGTCTCGTATAGTCACCAGCTACCACTCGCAGTCAATAACTGCTCCAAATCTGCTCAACCAATCCATGCGTACGATGACACAGACGTCCCCCATCGCAATCGGGACCAAATCAATAGGAATCTCTACACCGAAAATCTCGAGTATCACCTCCGTGGCATACACTGCTCTCTCTTCGGCGATGGAGACTCTCAGAGGTCGACTCAACGCCTCTTGACTAATACTGATGTGCTGACTAAAAGCCAATGATATAAAAGATCGACTCGCACCCAAGTCAAATAACACCAAAGCAGGTACAGAAATCACAAGAAAAGTACCTACGCATATCATAATATAAGCACAAAATCTCAAACATTAAAATAAATACAAGAAAGATTACATACCAGCCACGACATCGGGCGTTGCGCGAACCTCTTCCGCAGTCAACTGGAAGGCTTTCCCCCGAGCCTTTGGCGTCTCGGTCTTCACCGACCGACTATCAGAAGCTCTAACAGCAGCAGGGACAGACCCTTGAGAAGCTCCCTGTGCTGTCCCTCGCAGCAGCGGACACTCGGCCTTCCGGTGTCCGGTCTGGTTGCAGTGAAAACACACTGCAAACCCCTTGGGGAAGTCCTTGGTCATATGCCCCTCCTTGCCACACTTGTAGCAAGATCCCGCTCTACAAACTCCATCATGACCATTCCCACACTTACCACAAGTGCGGCCCTTCTGGCTCCCTGCTCTGGAATCAGCGGGCTTGGCCCGCTTGGCTGCCGGCTAGGACTGTGCCGGTCGCCGATCCCTCCCCTGAGACTCCGCCTCCTCCCTAGCCTGAGTCTCTAACTCGATCTCCCTCTTCCGGGCATTTGCCTGAAGCTCAGCAAATGTCCGGTACGAGGAGTTCGCCACGAACTCCCGAATGTCTCTCCTCAAAATACTCAAATAACGACTCATACGTGCCTACTCAGTAGACACGTGCTCAGGGCAGAACATCGCCCTCTCATGAAACATCCTGGTGATAACCGTAACAGACTCTGTACCCTGCTTGAGGGTCAAAAACTCTTGTTCCAAACGATCTCGTTCCAACGAGGGAACGTACTCATCACGAAACATGGTGGTGAACCTCTCCCAGGTCACCGCAGCAAGCTCTGCTGGAGAATAGTGTGCTGTCGCGAACTTCCACCAGTCCTTCGCCCCCAGACGAAGCTGCTTCAGCGCAAACCGAACCCTCAAGTGCTTCGGGCATGAGCAAGTATAGAAACACCCCTCAATGTCAGATACCCATCTCATCGCTGCAATCGGATCCAGCGTCCCATCAAACTCTGGTGGCTTCGTGTTGCTGAACTCCCTGAACAACAATGAGTCACCCCCTGCGGCCTAGCAGCAGCGACGGTTGCAGTGGCCGCTGCAAAAGCAGCCTCAGAAAGAGCGGCATAACGCTCGCCAAAAGTCTCAATCAACATGGTCTTAATAGACCCGAACATCTCTGGTATCTCTGCCCTGATGGCCGCAGGCACCTCCTCATGGATGATCCGGCGGATCTCCTCATCACTAGTCTCGCTGCTCTCTGGCATATGACGTGTCCTCACCATGATTTGCCTCTAAAATACAATATACGATATATTAGAAACTCACTCGAGCATACTCGCACTCGATAACTCATCCCTCCTTGATCCCTGACATCCCGAAGATTCTTACTTGAACTGTACACCGCCCCGGTGTTTTCAGTAGTACGGGCCCAATACTACTGTCCGCACCATATCAGTATACACCCCAAGTCCTTCTCTTAGAATCCAAAGTCCCAAGTACTCTATTATGCATAATTCACTCTCTACAGATCTCTCATAAGCTCCTCACTGCTACCAACTCGCTCTCAAGCATCTCATAGCAGCTCACCTCCCCTTAGGCTAAGGCATCACAAATCAGGCCACCCTAGTCCTAATAGGAATACTTAGCCCACTCTAGCACAAGAATACATCATATCAATCTCATAAATATACAACATAAGGGTATTTCGGAAAATCACCGTTCGGGCGCTGACTGATCGTACACACGACTCTGCTCTGCGTTTTCTAAAAATCTTTTACTCTTTTTAGAAAACTTGGTTCTCTTTTGAAAATATTTTTCAAATCCTCAGTTTGAGTTCAAATACGCCTGAAGGTGTACTTGAATCCCTCAAACCAAGGCTCTGATACCAACTTGAAACAACGTAAATTTCCAAAACAATTTTTTGCATTTTATAAAAACATAATTCATTTATTATTCATAAAAACATCATTGTTTGAAAACTCAATTCATAACATATATCATTCCCAAGATCTCATAGCATAAAATCCCGTGTGTGTACTGATCAAGCCGGCGCCTTTCCGCGATCCTCACTAGTACCTGAAACACATAACAGAGAACACTGTAAGCACAAAGCTTAGCGAGTTCCCCAAAATACCACATATAACACATATTAGCCACTCGAGGCTATAACTCTGTGGGTCCGTGCACCCAAACTCTGTGAACCCTCAGGTTCTAACTCTGCAAACATGCACAACATAAATCACATAGAAGAATGCAGTGCAACACATAACAGATATATAACATACAAACACTGTATCACATAACTCTATTTACCTACTCAAGGTAAAGTATAGTGAGAAGAGTCACCACGGATATCTCAGTAAATCTCTGACTCGGTAACTCTGGTCTAGCCCCTGCCTAATCACATGAAATAAATACTCTAATTAATACAACCCTTAAGGCTAGGCTAATATCTTCCTCTCAACACATCCTCTAGGAAGGGTAAAAGACTATCCTACCCTTCCGATGACTCTAAGGTCCAAACATTGACTAATCCCTAAAAGTCAAAGAAGCCAACGGTCAACCTTGACCAAACTCGCCAAGTGCGCAACTGTGACTCGGCGAGTCCACACATGGTCTTCACTCTCCTAGTCCTCATTCGACTCACTGAGTCAACCTCAACTCTGCAAATCATCACTGATCACAATCTGTGAAATGTCTCGAACCAACTCGCCGAGTCCGACTCTAGACTCGGCGAGTACCATCGTGCACTCTGTCCTCTAGATTCTCTCTGACTCACCGAGTCGCTTACCCAACTCAGTGAGTCACCAACTGTGTGATTATCGGGAAAACCCTCGTCCTACTCGTCGAGTCGGCTACAGGACTCGGCGAGTTCACGCCATGCTCAAGCTGAACTGACCTCTTGAGGTCAGATCCGCTCCTCTAAATCATAGATCCAGCTTCCCAAAGCATTATAATCACGTAAATATAACATCTTGGTGGACATGCAAAGGCTCAAAGGCCTTATTTGAAGATATAGCCTCTAAAATGACATCCTAAGTTCATAACCTCCATTAATACCCATAAAGCTCAAGGGAAAAGGGTCTCTGGACCTCTTTGGGTCCAGATCTACAGCACCAACACGAGAAGGGACCAATTACTCCATATAACCATCCTCTAATGGGGCTAAAAAGCCCTAACTCTAAGAATTACACGATAAACTGAAGAAGGGGTCGAATGAATACCTCAAAATGAAGTATCTGAGCCCTGGAATCATGAGATTAGCACCCTCTTTAGCCTCCTCTTGTCTTGATCCTCTTCTATTTGCAAAAACACCAACAAAGATCAAGAAATAGCTTCTTTCCTCTCACAAACGCTCTAGCTCACTTAGGGTTTCTCTCTGGGGTCTGGTAGCCGCAAATGACGGCCATAAGGCCCTTTAAATAGGCCCCAAATCCGAGGAATTAGGGTTTCATTAAACAGCATGGACTCGCCGAGTCCTTGGGGCGACTCGCCGAGTCCAGCCGTCCACCCGGATAATGATTCGTGTCTCTACTCGGCGAGTCTACGCATCAACTCGCCGAGTTCTTCCACAAAACTAGAAATTAAATCGAATAAATATAATACCTGAAATTCCGGATGTTACAATTGGGCCATATTTGGGCTTTGGGTTGTCATTAGGTTTTGGGCCTTTTGAATAGTTAAGCAGGGATTTGGCTTTGGGCCAAGTTAGATAATGGTTAAAATGGTCTTTTACCAAGGTTATGGGCTAAGTAGCTTTGACTCTGGTTATGAGTTGAGATCCTATAAGTCCCAAAACTATGAATCTTATGCAATATCAATCTTAACTGCTTAAAGAATGCGGAATGTTAATTAAGCAATGATTTAAGAACACACAAATTCACTCCAAATACACACGATTCTATTAGGAATAAATCGTCTGGTACATATGAACTCATATAACCGAATACTAAGAATGGAACCACACTCCTATATGGCTTCATACAATTATATATATATATATATATATATATATATATATATATATATATATATATATACATGCCAAATACAACACTATAAAAGGCCCAAGCCCATCATGACCGAAATCACCATAGTGCTTTCGGTCCTTGCTACCGAAAACATATTAAGCCTATCAATAAAATAGTATTCAAATCCCAAGAACAATTAACAATATAAGCCCAACAGAAACCACAAAAATATGACCCAACAATCTCCCCCTTGGTTTATTGTTGGCTACCTTTATGGTTTCTCTACAAGATGAACGTTAGATGCAGCTAAAGCTCCTACCCATAACTTTTGATCAATAATCTACACGATCATGTTGGTAAATTCTTTCGCAGCGTCCTCGAACATTTCATTTTTCACCATAAGTTGACTCCTGGATAAAGTGTGAATGTTACGCTTACCAAGTCTCAACAAATCCCTAGGATCAACAAGATGGAGCTGATCCTTTTTAGTCTTGATCACCACAGTTGTTGTTGCCTCATCATATACCCAGAATTGAAGATTATTTAAAGATCCATTAGGTTTAGGCTGAGAGAGAGGAATCTTTTTCTTTTTCTTTGTAGGAAGCCACGTAACATTTACGATGGTTTTGTTGGTGCACGGATCGATGACACCCTTGACCTTTCTAACGAATGAGGACGCTGTCGACAAGCCTGCAAAGTTATGCCTCGATTTGTCTTCTAGAAAAGTTTTAAACGCCCATGCATTTGGATCATTTGTAGGATTGTGAAATGGAGCGTGGACTAGCTCTACAAGATTAAGTTTTGTCAAAGACAAAAAATCAACCTTCTTCTCATAGTATTCAATGATTCTGATCCTCCGTTTCAAAACCCACATATTCTTGTCAGCTTCAAATCCCCACATACGAATACCTGAACGATCGCCGTATCTATCAACAAATTTTTTTTCCTAACTTCTTTGATGAACATCTGAGGTTGATCACCAGTTGCATTTTAATCAAAATTCTTCATCAGACTGATTTTGTCTTTCCTCAACACACTTACTTTCTTCTGTTTCTCCTTTCTCTCTTCAGCTGTAGCAGGACCAGAAGATAAATATTGATCAATGATAGAATCCGGAGCAGGTATAATCTCCACCCTTTAATATGTTTCAGGAGCTTTTCCATCATCAGAACTGGACATCTTGAATTCATCACCAAACTTTCTAAATAGTTTGTCTTTGAGATCAAAGTAGAAGACTGTCAGCTCGCCAAGGTTGGCTTGAAGTTCAGAGATTTGTTTATTCGTCTGAGAATTCCCTTCTGAGATCTCATAGGCTCCCTTGTTTATCTCACTACTCAATCTATGCAAGCATCGTATGGTCAATCCAAATGAAATTATCTAAGTCCAGATGAGTTAACGTTGTGAAGTCCTTTCACTTTCAGTTGTGTCTAGTCCATTAATTTTAAATCCTTCATGCCTACCAACATATTGAACACAGAGTCTAAACAATTCAGATTCAGTGCATTACACGCCTCTCATATTGCCCTTTAGCACTAAACTTCCTATCACTTCCCAAGAATACTTACGAAAGAAAACATATTTTTGTATTTTTGATTTTTTTGAATTTTTAAATTTTTTTGATATCTCCCCCTAAATGTGTGCATGGAAAAGAAATTAAATAAAGAAATGTGCAAATTTAATCACACAAGAAATAGAAAAAAAATAAATAAGAAAATTGAAGTTTAATCTTCGAAATGAATCATTTTTAGAAAGCCCACAAGCACATCAAAATGAGCTTTACTGAAGGGTTTGGTAAACAAGTCCGCCACATTGTTATCAGTGTGAATTTGTTCCAAATGAATGATTTTACACTCATAACAGTCTCAGATAAAATGAATTTTAATGTCAATGTGCTTGGTTTTGGAATGTTGGACCAGATTTTTAGCAATTTGAATGGCCACATCATTATCACAAAAAATTGAAGTGTTAAGAAAGTTCCAACTGTAATCCAGTAATTGGTGTTGAATCCAAATAACTTGAGAGCAGCAGGCTGAGGCGGCAATGTATTCAGCCTCAGCAGTTGAGGTCGGCACTCTTTGTTGTTTCTTGAATTTCATGACACCAATCGGTCCCCTAAAAACTGACATCCACACAATGTAGATTTCCTGTCAAGATCACACCTTCCATAATTGCTGTCAGCAAAAGCATATAAATCGAAATCAGGATATTTAGGATACCAAATACCCGGTTTAGGGATACCTTTAAGGTACCTATAAATCCATTTAACAACAATTAAATGGGAAAGTTTAGGATTAGCCTGATAACGAGCACATTAACAAACAACAAACAAGATGTCAGGTCTGCTGGCAGTCAGATACATCAGAGATCCGATTTATCGATTGATATTCAGGTTAATCTACGGATTCCCCATATGGATCTGGAGTCAACAATGGTCTTTCTGCCATTGGAGTTGAAGTAATTTTTGAATCTTTAAAATCGAACTTTTCTACTATGTCTTCCACATATTTGCCATGATGTAGTAGAATTCCGGCCGAATCCTGACGAACCTATAACCCTAGGTTCATTGTCATCTCACCCAGTAAGCTAATCTCAAATATTTTCATCATTACATCCTCGAACTCTTTGCATAACTCGGTGCTGGTCGACCCGAAGATGATGTCTTCTACGTAGATCTGTACGACAATCAAATCTGCATCCACTCTCTTGATGAATAATGTCTGATCGATCATTCCCCTTATGTATCCGTGCTGAAGTAAATGTTCTGTTAGAGTAGCATACCAAGATCTGGAGTCAACAGTGGTCTTTCTGCCATTGGAGTTGAAGTAATTTTTGAATCTTTAAAATCGAACTTTTCTAGTATGTCTTCCACATATTTGCCTTGATGCAATAGAATTCCGGCTGAATCCTGACGAACCTGTAACCCTAGGTTCATTGTCATCTCACCCAGTAAGCTAATCTCAAATATTTTCATCATTACATCCTCGAACTCTTTGCATAACTCGGTGCTGGTCGACCCGAAGATGATGTCGTCTACGTAGATCTGTACGACAATCAAATCTGCATCCACTCTCTTGATGAATAATGTCTGATCGATCGTTCCCCTTATGTATCCGTGCTCAAGTAGATGTTATGTTAGAGTAGCATACCAAGCTCTAGGAGCCTGACGCAAACCATATAGATCCTTCTCTAGCTTGTAAACATAATTAGGAAACTTTGAATTGACAAACCCTGGGGGTTGATCAACATAAATCTCCTCCTTCCCGACTCCATACAAGAAGGATATCTTGACATCCATTTGATAAACTGTAAATCCCATGTAAGAAGCATATGCTAGGAATATACAAATGGCATCCAAATGTGCTACAAGAGCATATACTTCTGAGTAGTCTAGACCCTCTATCTTCTCTAATCCGCGAATGACCAAACAAGCTTTATTACGCACAATAACCCCGCTATCATCTTGCTTATTTCTGATGATCCAACGCATGTCCAAAGACTTCTTGCCCTTTGGTAGCTCTACCAACTACGATACTCTCACCTTCTCAAACTGATTTAGTTCTTCATGCATTGCATTTACCCAACTTGGTTCATTTAATGCCATGGCCACACTCTTTGGTTCAATTTAGGATATGAAGCACGAACAGAGACATTCGTTGACATCTCCACTTTGACATCTGGTCTGAACCCCACTTTTTAGTGGACCAATAATGTTCTGGATATGATGATCGCGTTGAAATCTGGTTGGGATAGGATGACTGATATCATTTACTATGATTGGAAGATTTGTGATGTTGTCAAATTTTCCTGCTGCCGAATCACCTCCATTTGACTATCTGTGATCATGTGAAGTACTTGCCACAAATTCATTTGCGAATGGCCTTGGAAAGAGAAACTCCATGAAGGTTTGAGTGGCATATACATTTTCCCTTGAGAGAACCTCAACTTCTTCGGGAGTAGGAGGAGTGGCTTCTGTCACACCCCAAAACCGGAACGGCAGAAACATTCAGGGGCGGAGGACGTCATGTATAGTATCAAAACAATGCAAAATAGTAACCAAGAAACATCATCATACATTGCATTATTAGTATAATTTTACTTACAAGTGTGTTCTTTCATAGTATAAGACAACATAATGAACAATCAAAATAAAATAGGAGTCTTGATTTCTTCGTGTTCACAAAACCTGGTTGTTGTACTTGTCTATTTGTGACCTGAGAATACAAGTATTTTGAAAGCGAGTATCAGCAATAAAGCTAGAGAATTCATAAGTATTTAATTTCGTTATCCAAATAAGTATAAATGAAAAGTCTTATAAGTAAAAGTGTAAACATTTGAATTTCCTAGAAAATCCCATATTTCCTATTAGTATAAAAAGGTAATCTTCTACCAAGACTTGAATGTTTTGAAAGTAACAAAGATGGTTTTTCCCTTGTATGAATACTATGAACAATATATATAGTCTACCTCATCGTTTATGTGAATGTATCACAAAATAAAAGTAATAGGGAAAATATAGCCCTGTAAGTATTATCCTTTTGTATTAGGATAAACCCGACATCGCGACTGCCGAATAGTATCAACTTTGAACATCCGTAGATGATCATTGTCCTCTGTAGCTAACAGCATGGTGTAGGAATGGTCAGTCCCGTGATGGTACCCTAGTATAAGTATTAACCGTAGGCATCTGTAGATGTTCATTACCTCTGTTGCTAACAGCTGGGTTCCGGAATGGTTAGTCCCGTATAGTATCTTTTTGTACCAGGATAGACAGAACTAATCTACACGTATAATATGTAATAGCCTTACCCGCTATAAGTAATAATATGATTGGTAGTCCCTATTCTACATTTGGAAATAAAGGTGACTTCCGCAACGAATCGCTAGGTCGAAATCCATATTTATTACCAAATCATATATAAGCCCAAACTATACCTATAATAGCTTACTAGGGATATATAAACGTATACCTTTGCTACCCAAAGGTACTGAACTGACTGACCAGAACTATTATGTCCGTATATGTACATATGATATACAACTAAATATTTAAACGACCTTCGGACGGGTACCCGATACCCTACCAGACCACATCCCAATGAGGAAAAGGAAATAAAGCAGGTTAGCCTTCCTAAGTCCTTTAAACATTACTTATATAACTATACATATACATGCATGCTTTTAACTAGGTATATATGTAAAGGTATCCATGTAAGTGTATCCAAGTAAACATATCTCTTCATATAGCATTTAGTATAGACTCATGTATGAACTGACTCTGGTGTAATTCCTTGTAATAGGAATAGCAAGTAGTATCTCCTAACTATACCTATAATAGTTACTAGTAATGTACAAGTATCAACGAAGGTATACCTTTGCTAACCAAAGGTAATGAACTGACTGAGGGCACTTTTATGTCTATATATGTATATATGATATATATAACTGATAGTTCAACGACCTTCGGACGGATAACCGATACCCTAAAGCCACATCCCAACGAGGAAAAGGAAATAAGGCAAGCTAGCATTCCTAATTCCTTCAAACATTACTTATATAACTATACGTATATAGGCATGCTTTTACCAATTTAAAAGTATAAAAGAAGCTTTGAAAAACATTTAAGGCTTTTGAACAATAAATAAATATTAATGACTTGATGTCATTTTATAAAGCATTTCAAAAGTAATTCCTTTAATAACAAAGTATAACAAATTTTGGAAGAAAACATACAGAACGTAGTATAGTTTAATAAAAAGTTGTTAAACAAGTAAAACATTTTGGAAAGCCATTTGAGGAAATCAGTTTGATAAAACAGCTAAAAGTGTAGTAAATCCATTTGTATGCTGGTTATTAATCACATGCGATTGATATAATAGCTAGCATGATTTAACTTGTATTCCCCCCCTCCCCCATAAAAGCATTTAAAAACAGTTAAAACATTGATTAAGGGGTATGAACTCACCTGTAGTTGATGGTTTGGATGTATTGACTGACGTAGGATGCTAAGTGTCAAGTGAAGACTTGTACACACACAAGGATCCTAGTTAACATATAGTAGTACATATATGTATCCAATTAGTCTTTAAAAAACTAATTAAAAAATTTAAGACATCCTAGGACATGATAAACACTTTATAAGTGTTATAAGTGCTAAGGAGTGCATCTAAGTGTTGTAGGACAAGGCCATTGAGTTTAAGGTTCAATAGAACCCCTTTCATGAGTTTACTCCCTAAAGACCATAACCCATTGAGTTTACCGTCGTAAACCCTTGATTTTACGGCCATAAGCTCATAATCTTTTGATCATTTGTTGGTTTGAAGCCTCATAAGTCCTTAGAAGTGTTTCCATTTGATGCATGAGCCTAAGGAAGAAGTTAGGGTACGATTTCCCTCCTTTGAGGGGTTTACGACGCTAAGACCATTTCCCTTTGGGTTTACGGCCGTAAACCCTTATGGACCATGGTATTTTTGTGCTTTCAAGTCCTATACACATTAAGGTATGAGCCTAGGCTAGTTTCACAAGGGAAGGAAGGGACTAGGGCACACTTTTGGCCCCTAAAGAAGGGTTTACGGTCTAAGGTGTTCTCGGGTCGTAAACACCTCTGATCTTGGTGTTTCTGCATGATTTCTTGATGTATAGACGTGTAACAAGCTTTAGAATACATAGGGTAGGAGTAGTTACAATAGAGAAGCTTGAAATGAGCCAAAAGTCAAAGAACACTAGTGTGTGTTCTTGGTGTAACTTGAAGAATCAACCTTTTGGAACATTTTCACAGATGGATATGTGTTAAAACACTAGATTTGGTGTTATACTAACTTGAAAGGGCTAGAAACACTCACTAGATTGAAGATCTCGAAGAAAACTAGGATGATACTTGAGAGAGTTTGGGAGTTTACTCTTGGAAAGGTGGAAAAGTGATTTAAAAGGCTAAGTCTCACTTATATACCCCCTTCCTTGGGGTTTGCGGCCGTAAACTCAATTTTTCTGATGTGTCGGGACTTTATTGTTGCACAATAACCCTAGGGCATCCACTCTACTGATATCTCCTAAAGTGTTAATCCTAAAATACTCAAACTTAAACCATAAAGTTTGAAAATTAGCAGTAATGTTCTGACTTCTATTGACTTGATATGTTGTACAGAATGGAAATTTCGGGTCTCACATCATCCCTTCCTTAGAAGGAATTTCGTCCCGAAATTAGCTTTCTTAGCATCACTACTGGGGTTGCGCTCTACTGATTGGCAGAATACCCACTCGTAGACTTAGCAACTTTGCCCTTCTAATTCCGAATAGGATTCATACTTGGTCCATCTATCATTGTCTCGTGTATACAAGCTGTATATAGTAAGGGTTAGTAAGATATTCGGATGTACAACTCTGCCCCAGGTCCACAACCCAACGAGGAACAGGAGAAAGGGCGGAAGCACACATACTAAGTCTACATAATCATAATCATATACCACCCTTGCGTATACACTAAATAGTAATAGGTGGGACGTATTCGTCCATAGCTTCTGTGCTCGAACTTGGTCGGCTGGACAAGTGGTATTTCGTGAAGGTTTGCTGAGGTTCCTTCAGAAAGGATTAGAAACCTGAGGTACTCTACGCCTGAGTACTTTGGAGTTCTGAAGGGACGATTTTGCTAAAAGGATGATTTCGGAGAACAAGATTTACGCACGAACCTGGTATCGTGAGGATCAAATGGACTCTAGTCATATGATTAAATCGGAATCACTTGGAAATAAAGGCACTAGATTTGAACATAAGGCGTTACATATAAAACACAACAATGCAACCTTTAACAGAGTTACTGTACTTTAGTTTTACTACAAGACTTTTGCTGCGAACAAGGTATACTACAAAAGACAAGTATACGCAGCACGAGGGTCCCTTAACTGGCGGAGTAGTCTCTAAACAGTTTATAAGCCTGTTACAACGAAACACCTTAATGTATAGACATGTAACAAGCTTTACAATACACTAGGGTAGGAGTAGTTACAATAGAGAAGCTTGAAATGAGCCAAAAGTCCAAGAACACTAGTGTGTGTTCTTGGTTTTCCTTGTGTAACTTGAAGAATCAACATTTTGGAACATTTTCACAGATGGATATGTGTTAAAACACTAAATTAGGTGTTATACTAACTTGAAAGAGCTAGAAACACTCACTTGATTGAAGATCTCGAAGAAAACTGGGATGATACTTGAGAGAGTTTAGGAGTTTACTCTTGGAAAGGTGGAAAAGTGATTTAAAAGGCTAAGTCTCACTTATATACCCTCTTCCTTGGGGTTTACGGCCGTAAACACCATTGTTTAGGCCGTAAACTCAAATTTTCTGATGTGTCGGGACTTTATTGTTGCATAATTACCCTAGGGCATCCACTCTTCTGATATCTCCTAAAGTGTTAATCCTAAAATACTCAAACTTAAACCATAAAGTTTGAAAATTAGCAGTACTGTTCTGACTTCTATTGACTTGATATGTTGTGCATAATGGAAATTTCGGGTTGTCACAACTTCGATGTCAGATATAGACTTTTGGACAGGTGAAGAAGACTATGTATTTGGTGTGGCTGCATCCACCATATGAGATTCAGGAATCACCATAGATGGTTTGAATGAGCCAATGACAACAACTTCCTCATCATCTCCAACAGTTGTGCTCGAACCTGAGCATGTGCTTGAAATATCATCAGAAAACACATTAAAAGATTTAAAAAAAGAAGTGTAATCAAATAACCAATCTGGTCCAACTCGAGCGTCCGTTGTGTTTTCTTGCAGCCAGCGCACATCGAATGACTCCATAATCTGTTTGGTGGATTTGTTGTAGACTCAATAAGTAGTATGTCCAACATATCCCACGAAATAGTAGTTATCAACCTTTGAATTAGATTTAGGGGTTGATTCCAGGTGAAGTAGTGTGAAAGGGCATCCAAAGATCCCGAAGTGAGAAACTGTTGGCTTATAACCATATACAGTTTCATATGGAGTCTTCATCTGATGGTTGTTGATCAGAACATGGTTCTGAACATAGTATGTCATGTTAATGGCTTCAGCTCAGAAGAAGACAGGTAATTTAGAGTCACAAAGCATGGTCCTTATTGCATCAATCAGAGCTCGATATCGCCGCTGCACTACACCGTTTTGTTGAGGTGTCCGAGCAACACTATATTGACATAGTATACACTTTTCGACACAAAAATGATCCAGGACAACATTTTTGAATTATGTTCCATTATCACTTCGAATCCCCTTCACCATCTCGTTGGTTTGATTTTCAATGAGCACAATAAATCTTTTGATAAGTTCAGTAGTTTCGGTCTTATTAAACAAAAAGAATACCCACGTAAAGCATGAGTAATCATCGATTATAACCAAGTAATAAGAGTTTTTATTGATGCTCAGAACATTCATGGGACCAAATAAATCCATATGAAGTAGTTGGAGAGTTTTGTTGATTGTGTTGACCAGTTTGGGCTTGTGTGGCTTGCGATGATGTTTTCCTTGAGCACTGGCCACGCATTTCTCAAAAGTAATGAAATCCTTTATCAGAAGATATCAGATAATGTTGTTCTTAGCAAGACGATTGACGTTCTTAGCGTTTGTATGACCGAGATGATGATGCCAAAGCATAGCATTGTGTTGTGAGACTTTTGAGAATAGATATGTTACTTGCTCGGGAACATTGTGGTTCATGTTGAAGATGTATGCATTCCCTACACGCTCAGATCTCACCAAAATCTAATCCTCTGGTATGATGATACCAGGCTTCAAAATTAAACACTCCTTGTTTGTGAAATCAGTTGAAAAACCTTCGTTACAGATCCGAGAGACACTCAGTAAACTGTGTTTCAATTCTGGAGCATAATTGACATTTTCAAAACTCAAAATTCCATTGGTAACCGTACCCTTTTGAGTGATTTGTCCTCCTTCTCCTCCCTCAAAGGAAACATACCCTCCATTAAAATTTTGAATGTCATGTAGTTGAGAGATGTCTCATGTCATATGCCTGGAACAACCACTATCAACATACCAAGGTATGATGATATTCCTCCATAGCTGTTCCTGCATAATGTGCGAGATCAGTTAGATTTAGGAACCCAATCCATAGTGACAATGGGTTGACCATTTTCATTTATATACGAAACTTCTTGCCATACCATACCCTTTGAATCAAATAATATACTAGAAGATTTTAAAGGACGATGAGGTGATTAGGCCGCATGAATTTTGGACAGCCATCTATAATCAGGTTTAAGAATTTTCTTACTGACATAGATTGGGGCCTTGATATTTGATTTTGAAAACTTATTGTCCTTTGTGTTTGACGTTTTGGGTGTCCATTTTTGAATGGATGATGACCCATGAGGTGACCTTGGTGACACCGATCTTAGTTTGACTAATTTCGGTTTCTCCAAGCTATCTTTTGAATTTGGTTTCAAAATCTTTTTGTTTTTATTTTCTTTAGCAATCTGATTTCTGTCCTTATTTGCATACCAATCACCATCATTGGAACGTGACCTCGAGGAATTTCTTTTGAAAGGTCTTCCTCGTGATACGTTCTGCCTACTTTGTGCATAGTATGGAACATATGCACGATTTTGGTAGTTTCTGGCAATATGTCCCGGTGTTGCACAGTGGAAACAGGTATGTTTCTTCATGAAAAAGCTGTTACTGCTTGTTCCTAGTTTCATGTCCAGATTGAGTCCACAAGTACACGAGCAGATTGTAGTCTGTTTGACTTGTTTTGGTGGACTATATTTACTTAGAGCATGTCCATTAGTATTAGAATTCACAACCACATCATCACAAATATTTGGAAGAAAAGAAGTATCAGTTTTTTAAAGCATCATTGTTTGAAATATCAGTCGAATTAACGAAAATAGCAGTATCATCTTTCAAAGCATTATTTTTAAAACTAGTTTCATTTGTCAAAACAAAAACACTTTCTCCATCCTCTTTCCTATCGTGCACTAGGGATTCATCAGCATGTGAGGTAGAAACGTTAGTATCGTTCACCCTGTCATTATTCACTGGCACAACTACAATAGGTTTTCCATACTATAGGTGTGCTTCTCTTGCTATTTCTTCTTCAGTCAGAGGATTAAAAGTGTAGTTGTCATTGAATGAAGGAGGAACACTATCATAACCAAGACCTACATTCTTTTTACCTTGCCATTTAAGTTGTTTTTCAATCATGGTCTCAACTTTCTTACTTGACACATCAAATTTTTAAAATAAAAATCTGCATTTTCAAACATATTTTTCAATATGTCAAGCTCGACAGTTAGATTGACAATCTTTTCTAGAGCATAATCGTAGCGTTCACATTTAGTGTTATATTCTTTTTGAAGTTTTCGAAAATCCTTAGTTTTGGCCTCTAATTTTTCTTTTAAAGGTTTTTGGGCCTTTTTGAGAGTACAACCTTCATATATAAGGTCCTCAATTTCCTTAATTAATCATTCATTTTGATCGTGATAATGTTTAATTTTATCACTACAAGCTTGAGAACATGGTGTTTCACTAACCTATTTTGTGGCAGGTGTAGTAGAGACCATGAAAGCGAATTGCAGTTCCATCATCTCTTCTTCGGCTTCTTCCACCTTTGAATTCTCATTGATCTGTGCCAAATTTGCTACTTCATGTCCTGTTAGATTCAACGCCTGCAATTGATCCTCCCAGCTGAAGCTTTGTGCCACCATTGCCAAGTTAGTTGTTTCATTGTTGACTACAACTCCTCTTTTGTTTCTTGCAGGCACCAACGTCGTATCGGGATTGTTCCTAGTTTCTGGCTTGGTACATTCACGAGAAAAATGACCCGGCTCATGACAATTGAAGCACCAGAGCTTGTTCTTGTTGAACCCTACCTTCTTTTCCACGTTCATTCCCTAATTGTTCTTCCCTGCGCGCTGAGTAAACTTCTTTGCCCGGAATACAGCCATAGCAATTTGCCACGTGATGTCCATCTCTTCCAGGTCCTCAGGATGAATCTGATCCAGCTCTCCAACCATGATTAGAGGGGCCAAATCTCCTGCCAGTAGTTCGTTATAACAGTTCATAAACCTAACCATCAGAGCAAGGTTTTCTTCATCTTCTATTGGAATTGATGAAGGCTGAGCTGTGACTTCGGTTTTAGAGGTTGAGCCAGAAGAACTTGAGGGTGCCAGATGTTGATGAGGCACAACGGGATGAGCAAAATATGTTTATTAAGCAGAGAAGGCATTGTTTGATGAGATTCCTAGATTGGCAGCAGAGTAAGAAGTCACATTGTTGATTCCACGCTGCTTATCATCCATGTCACATCCCTTGATTATTCCTATTACTTCAGCAAGGCTAAGCTTGCTCCGATCCCTAGTCTTCTTGATTATAGCTGATGGGTTTTGAGCATTCTAACACTCCTATGGTGTACATGCAACCCTAGAATCCTTGGATCTATGTTTTCTCTAATATACATGCAAATTTGATTTTCCAAGGTTTACATCCTAACTAGAATGTTATGGGGAACTTGTAATAGAAAAATCAAGTAGAATAACATACCTTTTAGTAGCTTGGATTCCTTGATGACTTTGTGAGCCTAGCACCCCAAATGTGATGCCTCAAATACTTCACACAACACCACAACACATGGAATAACTTAAGAGAAGTTCACTATGACACAAAATCAGCTTGCCCTCTTATTCTTACACTTGGTGCCCATTTTGTAAGCCTATGGGGGTCCTTTTATAGTTGTGTCACAAGTAGGGTTACCACATGTAAACCCTAATTGACATGGCTTTTCATTTCCCATGATCCATGGGTTTAGAACCCCCATGGACTATTCATGGAGCACCTTATGGATTTTAGCCCAACTCCATAACCCATGGATCATTAGCCTACAATATAAGAATGGGTGATTTACACAATCAACCCCATATAATTAATTAGTCTCCTTTTAATCACCAAATTAATTCTAAATTAATTCTTGACTAATACTAATTAAATAATATTATTAATATATTAGAACTTATAATATATTAATAAACCTTAAGTGTCCTTTTTCTCATTATGTCTATCCAAATGTTGCAATGCCATGCAACCTAAATGGACCATGCCGGGTCGGGTCAAGTACATACCAAATATATGTATGGACTTAGACACTATATCCAACAGTCTCCCACTTGGATAAGTCTAATAACTATAGTTGCAGATATGACTTCAAGATCTGACTAGCAATCATATCTCTTTCAAAGTCTCTCGGAACTGAGATGATGATACGCCATTTAAGATAAGCGATCATATAATCCTCTGCTCTCAAGATATCAGCCAGACAAATACATGGAACATGGTCTTACTTATTGTCCAACATTTGTTTATGGATCTCTGATTTGTTTTACATAGAACTAAATTGAACACATCAATTAGGTTCTAACTGGGCCTGATACATAAGTTAAAACAAAATCATCGAGGGGCCCAGATATTGCTTCTAATCCTAGAAGGAACAAATAAACTTCGACTCATATGCTTGTACTGACTACTTGTTGAATTATGCACAAAAACACATTTTATAAAAGCGAGTTACCAATGCTTTTTCGTACAATCAATGTATAACCAACTCATAGTCAACAACTCACATCTCTAGGTTTGAAGATTTATATGATATTACCATCTCACGATCACTAGAGATAGATTCCATGAAGTGATACAAGTGAGCGTGGGTTGAGTCCAATACTCTGACCTTATGACCACTCATGAATGTTGCGGCAAACATTTTTATGCCTAATACATCTTAGACAATCTACAAACCGAATTCATGACAGTCTTAATTAAATACCTACTTCCAAAGTATGACTGACTGTGGAGAATTTGAATAATATAATTATTCTAGAAGTCAAAACATGCAAAATTGAAACAATAGTAAACGATTAACATAAGATAGTAACACTTTACTCATAAATAAATAACAACTTTTATTTAATCATCAAATGTCAATTACGTTTTACAAGTTTCAAAAAACTATCTAATTATTAAGACTAATATCATCCTTCAGCTCGATACGCCTCGCATGTTGTAAATGATTAACCCCACTCAGTCCCTTCGTGAGGGGATCTGATGGGTTTTCATTTGATGTACCCTCTTTTCCATGAGGAGTCCTTCTTCTATTCGATGTCTAATGAAATGGTATTTTCTGTCAATGTGTCTGGATCTCCCATGATCCCTTGGTTCCTTAGCTAAAACAACCACACTTTCACTGTCACAGAAAATTTCCATTGGCTATTTTATAGCTGGTACAACTCCAAGGACTCCAATGAAGTTCTTTAGCCATATCGCCTCCTTTACTGCCTCGCTTGTTGCTATATACTCTAATTCGCAAGTCGAATCAGCTACCATCTCCTGCTTGGAACTTTTCCAAGTAATTGCTCCTCCATTTATGATAAAGACCTAGCCTGACTGAGAGCGGAAATTGTCCCTATCAGTCTAAAAGTTAGCATCGTTGCACCCTACCACTCTCAAGTCGTCACTGCCACCAAGGGTAACGACCTAGTCCTTAGTCCTTCGTAGATACTTGAGAATGTTCTTTATCGCACTCCAGTGAGCCTTGCCAGGGTTCCTTTGATATCTACTAAACATGCTCAAAGCAAAGGCCACATCAGGGCGAGTAAAACTCATAACATACATGATGGAGCCTACAACGGAAGCATACGATACTCTACTCATCTCAGCTATCTCAGCCTCAGTACTCGGGCTTTGAGTCTTACTCAGTTTGGCGTTGCTCTGGATTGGTAACTTTCCTTTCTTGGAATCCTGCATGCTGAACCTATTCAACACCTTATCCAAGTAGGTACTCTAACTAAGTCCAATTAGTCTCTTACTCCTATCTCTCCAAAATCCTTATCCCTAGGATATAGGCAGCTTCTCCAAGGTCCTTCATAGCGAAACACTTCCCAAGCCAGGACATTACTTCCTGCAGAGTTGGGATGTCATTTCCTATGTGTAGTATGTCATTCGCATACAGTACCAAAAAGCTAACTATACTCCTACTAGCCTTAACATATACACATGACTCATCTTCGCTCCTCGAAAAACCAAACTCTTTGACTTTCTCATCGAAAAAAAGATTCCATCTACAAGATGCTTGTTTCAACCCATAAATGGATTTCTCAAGCTTACATACCCTATTAGGGTACTTTGCATCGACAAAACCCTCTGGCTGAGCCATGTAAACATCCTCAGCCAACTTTCCATTAAGGAAAGTGATTTTGACATCCATTTTCCATATCTCATAATCATGAAATGCAGCTATGGTTAGCATAACCCTAATAGACTTAATCTTTGCTACTGGTGAGAAGGTCTCATCATGGTCAACTCCCGGAGTTTGAGTAAAGCCCTTCACAACCAGTCGTACTTTGTAAGTGTGTACTTTCCCATCCATGTAGGTATTCCTCTTGAAGATCCATTTGCACCCAACTGTCTTACGACCCGGTACATTGTCAACCAAGTTCCAAACTTGATTGTCATACATGGACTGAATCTCGTTGTCCATAGCCTTCTTCCATTTGGCAGACTTAGGGCTTGCCATGGCTTCCTTGTAATTATTACATTCATCTAAATCTATCAGTGTACTATCACTGATACATGTATCACCTTCAGTAGTGATGTGATAACCATAATAAAAATCAGGTGTGTTCCTAACTCTAGTGAAACACCTTGGAGGAACAGACTCATCTATCGGCTCAACAACAGTTTCCTCCTCAGGTTGGTCGCTAGTGTTTGAGGTTCCTTCACCACTTTACTCTTGAAGCTCTTTAAGATTAATTTGCCTCCCATTGTTTCCTTGGCTTATGAACTCTCTCTCACGAAAGACTCCTCTTCTAGCTATATAGACCACATTCTCACTAGGTCTGTAGAAGAGGTAACCAAAGGATCTTTGTGGGTAGCCGATGAAAATAGACCTCTCACTTCGAGGTTCGAGCTTATCATGAGACTCACACCTCATGAAGGCCTCCCAACCCTAAATCTTGATGTGGTCCAAACTGGGAACTTTCCAAGTCCACATCTCATGAGGTGTTTTGGAAACCTTTTTAGTAGGCAATCTCTAAGGCATACCCCCAGAATGAGATTGGTAACAAAGCTCGACTCATCATGGAACGAACCATGTCCAACAAGGTTCGATTGTGCCTCTCAGCCACACCATTTAGTTGTGGTGTCTTAGTAGGTGTCAATTATGAGAAAATCCCACATTCCTTAAGATAGTCAAGGAACTCGATACTAAGATACTCTCCTCACCGATCGGATTAGAGCATCTTGATGTTCCTGCCTAGGTGATTCTCCACTTCCTACTTGAACTCTTTGAACTTTTCAAAGGTTTTTGACTTATGCTTGATTAAGTATATATATCCATATCTACTATAATCATTAGTAAAAGTCATATCATAGTGATTAGCATCCCTTGTGCCAGTTTTGAAGGGTCCACACACATCAGTGTGCATGAGGTCCAACAAACCCTCACCCCTGTCACAAGTACCAGTGAAGGGTAACTTTGTCATTTTTCCAAGTAAACAAGACTCTCAACTATCATCCGACTTTAGGTCAAATGATTCCAAAACTCCAGCCTTTTGGAGTTGGCCTATGCGCTTCTTGTTAACATGTCCAAGCCGACAATGCCACAAGTACGCTTTGTCTAAACTATTTGAAGAATCAATACACAACATATTATTTCCTAGATTATCTACAACATTCACATCTTCATATACACCATTACATGGTAATTATTTAAAGTAAAATACATCATTGTAATTAACATTAATAGCACCATTATCATTATCAAATGAAAAGGTAAATCGTTGTTTGTACAGGCCATGAAAGGAAATAATATTTCTCGCCATTTCAGATGAGTAACAACATTTATTCAAATCTAACATTAACCTATTGTTAAGCAATAAATAATAAACTCCTATCTTGGTAACAGGCGATGGTTTCCTATTCCCCATGATCAAGTTTATCTTCCTGTGCTCCGCTTTCTCACTTCTTCTTAGGCCTTGCAAATCAGTACAAATGTGAACACCACAACCTATATCAAGCACCCAAGAGTTAGTATGCAATGAGTTATTTGAAAATATAGTGTAAATACCTGCGTGGGTGGGTTTAACTTTCCCATCCTTTACATCCTGCAAGTATTTGGGGCAGCTTCGCTTCCAGTGCCCCTTTTCCTGGCAGTAGAAGCATTGTGCTTCCTTTAGGTTTGAAGAAGGAGGAATGGAACCTTTCTTGGTTCCACTTGAAGAGGAGCCATCATGAGACTTTCCCTTGGTACCCTTCGAAGGGGTCTTCCTCTTCTTCCCCTTTCCCTTGGTACCCTCCGTAGGAGTAAAACGAATTTACTTTTAAGGACACTTTTAGTGGTCCTTAAAAGTCCTTGAAGCTTACTTAATGTAACTTCCTCCTTGTTTATATGATATGTCATACGGAACTGATCATAACTTGGAGGTAAGGAATGGAGAATGATGATTCAATCGCCATGTCCTCAGGGAAGTCCACATTAAGCTTTAATAAACGGTCCACAAACCTTTGCATTTTCTGCAAGTGACCGGTGAGGGACTCTCCCTCCTTCATCTTAGCTGTTATCATGGAGGAAATGATTTCATACCTCTCCTGATGTGCAATCTGATGGTACATATCCATCAGATCTTGGTGCATGTAAAAAGGGTAGAAATCTTCATAGGATTTTTGGAGTTCTGCCGTCATTGTGGCCAACATGAGGCAATACACCTTAGTGGCATCTTTCTCATGGGTAGTGTACTCAACAGTCTCCTTAGGAGCAACAGTCGACTCATCGATAACCTTTAACTCCTTATCAAGGACATACTCTTTTACCTCATAGCGAGTAATCATTCTGATGTTCCTAATCCTTTCATTGAAATTGGAACCATCAAAAGTGACTTTCCAACACAAGTTCATTAGGGACAAGGAGCATGTAGGGTTTGAGCCACTAGCAGTGTGGGAAGACTTCTAAAAGAAAGAAAGACATGTTTTATTAGATAAAGAGTCCTTGAGAAGTCACTTAAATTGAAATATTAAGTCTAGGACCCAACAAACTATTTATAGTTGGAAGAGGAATGCCGTAATCCAAGCTATAAAATATTTGAAGGTAGGTAAATGACGATTTACCAATTTCCATCAAAAAAACGAAATAGATTATTAACTTTTATTGGATTTGAAAATTCCTAGATCTTTTGAGATACATTGAACTTTCAATGGCATGTTTGAATCTCGATTGTACCCTCTCAAGTTTGTGACTGTGATGCCGAGGATCACAAACAAGGTGCGAATAACCATCAAAATTGACTTGGTACCCTTAACTTTTATCACCTAATCGGTGTGCTGGTTAACCATACGCGCTCCTCCGATCTATGATAAAATTAAGTTGCACTTTGCTACTCTTAGTAGTCCTTGTTAGTGTGCCAGTTAACCACAAGCGTTCCACTAACGACTTGGTAAGGTACAAAGTGTAATTTCATGGGTTAGCACCTATTTCACATTTCCCTAAAGTAACTAAAATTGAGAATTATTAAAGTATAGTTACTTTATAAATTCATTATATTTTTAATAAGCATTAATGTCCTATCCTACCCGTTCGGCTAACGAACCTCCACCAGTCAAGGAAGCGGTGGTGAGAGTGGACACTCATTAAACTGCCATTTTGTAGGCAATAACCTTATACCCCCTTATAGACCGACTTCGTGAATGAGGCCTACTAACGGTAAGACTGACTTATTCTTATATATATCCATATATTAAAACTTTTAATATAACAATAGTATAAGGGTTGAATTTTAAACTTTAAAAATTCTAAGGTTCAATTTGGAATTAAAGTATTAGGGTGTAAGACTTTATAAATTCCAAAACTTGAGGGAAAGTATTGACACTATTCAAGACTTTTCATTTCATAATTTATGAGTTTAATAGTCCATTAAAATGAAGACTCTTCATTTTATGTAACCTCTTATTCTTTAATAACACTTTTAAGGAAGTGACTTTTGGTTATCCATAACTTGAGAACAAATTATGGACTCCGTCATTAGACATTAAGATAAATAATCATACTAACAAGCATGTTACACATAATTCCTATGATCTTCTAGAACTCATAAGTATACACATTCATACCAAAAAATTTCAAGAATCACATTAACACATATAAAACTTGAAATTTGATAATAACCATTGAATATGGATTAGCATAATCATTACAACTTAAAAAAAATAGATTTTATAAGTCCAAAGCAGTTAAGGGTAATGATTCTAGTCCATTTCCAGGAGCAAAACTCAAAAATCTGCTCACAAGGCGTTCTACTCGTCGATTGCATGATCCTACTCGATGAGTAGGATGAATTTACTCATGGACTCGTCGAGTCCCCCCATGGACTCGGTGAGTTCATATGAACAGTGAACAATTTTCGACTTTTTCAAGCAATTTGCATCAAGTATACAGAAAGCAAGCCTAGGCTCTGATACCACTAATGGGTTTTGAGCATTATAACACTCCTATGGTGTACATGCAACCCTAGAATCCTTGGATCTATGTTTTCTCAAATATACATGCAAATTTGATTTTCCAAGGTTTACATCCTAACTAGAATGTTATGGGGAACTTGTAATACAAAAAATCAAGTAGAATAACATACCTTTTAGTAGCTTGGATTGCTTGATGACTTTGTGAGCTTAGCACCCGAAATGTGATGCCTCAAATGCTTCACACAACACCACAACACTTGGAAAAACTTAAGAGAAGTTCACTATGACACAAAATCGGCTTGCCCTCTTATTCATACACTTGGTGCCTATTTTGGAAGCCTATGGGGTCCTTTTATAGTTGTGTCACAAGTAGGGTTACCACATGTAAACCCTAATTGACATGGATTTTCATTTCCCATGATCCATGGGTTTATAACCCCCATGGACTATCCATGGAGCACCTTATGGATTTTAGCCCAACTCCATAAACCATGGATCATTAGCCCATTACATAAGAATGGATGATTTACACAATGAACCCCATATAATTAATTAGTCTCTTTTTGCTCGCCAAATTAATTCTAAATTAATTCTTGACTAATACTAATTAAATAATATTATTAATATTAGAACTTATAATATATTAATAAACCATAAGTGTCCTTTTTCTTATTTTGTCTATCCAAGTGTTGCAATGCCATGCAACCTAAATGGACCATGCCGGGTCGGGTCAAGTATTGTGACATCCCCAATTTCACAGCTAGAAAAGACCGATTTGTTTATTCTTTGTTTTTAAAAATCATAGTAATCTTTCAAAGAAAACGATTGCGGAATTGATTCCCAAAACAAAATATGATAAGAATTTATCAAAGCATTTCTTAAAGAAATGTATTTTCATTATATAACAAAATCTCGAGATGTCATGTTCCGATACATAAACATAAGCATAAACAGAACATACATTTATTTACACTAGTGATTTACATCTCCTTTAATCTCTCAGTGAAATATGTCTTCGTATTGATACCTGTGATACAAAGAAAACTGAGTGGGTCAGGCTTGGGAGCCTGGTGAGCATATAGGGTTTTCATCCCACAATGTTATATCATATATATATATATATATATATATATATATATATATATATAGAACATTCAAACTTGAACAATTTCACCATATAAAGGCAACTCTTATCCCCCCCCCATCGATACTCGCAACAACACGATCTAAACTCTCGTATCTAAAATTTTCCGCTTTACCTGATCCCTACTCACAGATCTAAAACTATCCTCTTCACCCGATCCATACTCATGGATCAAAAACTAACCTTTTTACCTGATCCATACTTATAGATCTAAAACTAACATTTTCCTCTGATCCATACTCATGGATCTAAAACTACCTGATCCATACTCCCGGATCAATAATTGTACCGAATCCATACTCCTGAAATAAGGACAATTAACTATACCTTAATCCTGATCTGATCCATACTCCCGGATCAATAACTGTGCCCAATCCATACTCTTGGACTAGGGACAATTAACTTAGTCTTAATCCATACTCCCGGACTAATAACAAGTTTTATCTCTTTACCTGATCCATACTGCCAGATCTAAAACTACCCTCTTGGTCTAATCCATACTTACGGATCTAAAACTAGCCTCTTGATCTGATCCATACTCACGGATCTCATCTACCCATGTTCTACCCAGCATATTTGTAGTTACAAAATAGATATACATTTAACTGATTAAAACATATATAGTTCATCCATTCCACCAACATCTCAAATAAAAAAATATTATATAAACACATAGCACGTATTTCATAGCAAATACTTCATACTTATTTGTTAGAAGAAAGTAACTATACACTCACCTGATCAGAAGATGATCGGACAACACCACGACTTGTAGAAGTAGTATTCTTCAGTAGATCTGGAAGAACTTCACAAAAATTGGCTTCTCGCGGGCAGAGCTTCGGCTCGGGAATTGAACTTCTTGGGATCTTTGGGGCTTCAGGACTTGCTTCGTGGCTTGGGAATGATACCGGGGCTTCGGGATATTTCTTGCATGCAAAACGGGGTAAAAACGACTGAGAGAGAATTGAACAAAAGAAATCAGCAGCCCTCAACATCTATTTGTAGGGTGCTGAAACCTCGATTACGTTGGGCGTAAATCCAGGTACGTTGAGCGTATTCGGTACGTTGGGCATACTAAGCCTTACGTTGGGCGTAAGCAACGTCACTGCATGCGTATGGCACTCGAGTTCGGTCAGGTGACGTAGCTGAGGCGATTCTGGGTACGCTGGGCGTACTCAACTACGATGGGTGTAGTTCAGATCAGATCGGTGACCCCCCCTCCTTCGGATAATATCCGAATTAATATTAAAATTAATATATTTTAATTATTTATACAACTTCCGAAATTCATATCTTCCTCATACGAACTCCGTTTTTGACGTTCTTTATATCCACGCGTAGGTGAGACTATATTCTACAACTTTCATTTAGACTCCATTGGCAAATTTTGAATTTATTTTTATTATATTATTTTTAACAGGCCGGGACAGGATAAGTCCGTTAAAAATCCATAACTTCTTCATCCGACGTCCGTTTTCGTCTGTCTTTCTTCCGTTGCACTACTATTGGTGAGATCTTCGATTCTCATTTAGATTACTTTGGCTAATACTCACTCGATATCACATCGAACTTCGGGCTGCATACTGCTAAGCTGAAACTTAGAAAAATCATAACTTCCTCATACGAAATCAGATTTGGGCGTTCTTTTTATGCACGCTCTTGGTTTAACGAAATCTACAACTTTCATTTAAATAACTAAGGCTAAATATCGCTCTTACATAAATTCACTTTTTACGTCATTCAGTGTCGCGCCGGTTCGGTCGTGAAACTTCGACAGGTCATAACTTCTTTGTTATAACTTTGATTTCGGCGTTCTTTATATGTATAAAATCCTTGTAACATATACTACAACTTAGTTAAGCTTACTCCTTCTAAATAATCTTCCATCAAAAAGTCATTTTTGATGCTTATCGTTTCTAAGTTGACTAGCCCTGATCTACGGGCATTACAAGTACATACCAAATATAGTTATGGACTTGGACACTGTATCTAAAAGTCTCCCACTTGGATAAGTCTAATAACTATAGTTGCAGATATGAATTCAGGATCCGACTAGCAATCATATCTCGTTCAAAGTCTCTCGGAACTGAGATGATGATGATGATACGCCATTTAAGATAAGTGATCACATAAGCCTCTGCTCTCAAGATATCAGCCAGACAAATACATGGAACATGGTCTTACTTATTGTCTATCATTTGTTTCTCGATCTCTGATTTGTTTACATAGAACAAAATTGAACACATCAATTAGGTTGTAACCGGGCCTAATACATAGGTCAAAATAAAATCATCGAGGGGCCCATATATCGCTTCTAATCCTAGAAGGAACAGATAAACTTCAACTCATATGCTTGTACTGACTACTTGTTGAATTATGCACAAAACACATTTTATAACATCGAGTTACCAATGTGTTTTTGTACAATCAATGTATATCCAACTCATAGTGTTGCAATTCCATGCAACCCAAATGGACCATGTCGGGTCGGGTCAAGTACATACCAAATATAGTTATGGACTTAGACACTATATCCAACAACAGCCACATTCATGTCCCCAATGCATGGAAGAGAATTCGGCAACTTCTTGTTGATCTCAGTTCGTGCCATGCTCATCTCTGTGGTGAGAGTAATAAATATTTGCAACTGAGCTTCAAGAGAATCCCCTAAAACATGATTAAACATGTTGAACCTCTGTCGGAGCAGGTCCTGTCTATTTTGTCTCATGTCCTCATTCCCCTCATAAACCTCAATTAAGTTCTCCCATAGATCCTTTGCAGACTCATATTGCCTAAAGCCTTAGGCAATTTCAGGAGATAAGGCCATTGTAAGAGTGGCAAGAGATCTGTCAGTTCTTCAACCTTTTCAAAATCCTCATCTGTGTAGTTTTCTATCTTCTTGTCAACAACAGTCTCATCTTTATCAATCAAAGTAGTGGTAATCCTGACTGGACCTCTAAGAATGCTCCTCCATATTCTAGTATCCTTCATTTTAATGTATTTCTCAATTCTGAATTTCCATTCTGGAAATATATCAGCAGACAGCAGTCAAGGAATATGAGTGGTAGTCCCCATAATAGAGTCCAACTCTTAATGCATTGAACTGGTGTATTACATTTTAATTAAAAAGGAACTGGGAATGTCAAAAGAAATTCAAGGTTTAACCGAAAACTAGAAAAGTCAAGAAATAAGTTGACTGAAAACTCCAAGAATTATTGACCGAAAACGGATGATTTCGACTAAGAATTGACACCAAAAAGATTAAGTTTCTCGAACAGATTTCGGTCAAATCGTTGACCGAAAACTCAAGCTTTGACTAGATAAACACCGCAAACCCTTTAGAATGATACAACCGAAAACCTTGATTTATTATTTAATAAAATAACGCAATCCTATAAATTTCGTGATTTAACTGATAACAATCCAAACACAATACCGATAAATCAGAAGAATATGCTCAAAAATCTCGATGAACACAAAGAACACCAAGAACAGTTTAACAAAAAACACAGGAAGAATAATCAATGAAATCTAAATTTTTTGATTTTTTCGATTTACCAATACTCCCAGAAACAGCTAAAAACAATTCCAAAGTTCTTGAATACGATTGATACCTATTCTTGCTCTACTACCAATTGTAAATCGCAAAACTATGAATCTTATACAATATTAATCTTATTTGCTTAACGAATGCGGAATGGTAATTAAGCAATGATTCAAGAACACACAAATTCACTTCAAATGCACACGATTCTATTAGGAATAAACTTTCTGGTACATATGAACTCAATGCTACCGTATACTAAGAATGGAACCACACTCCCTGTCACACCCCAAAACTAGAACGACGGAAAGGTTTAGGGGTGGAGGACATCATGTTTAGTATCACAAGACATGCATCATAGTAATCAAAGTAATGAACAACCATTTCATTAGAAAGAAAGCTTTTACAAAGTGTGTGTTCACAAAACATAGAATACATAAGCAAATAACAAACCAAGACTTGAAGCTATACTGCTCCATCTTCTGAATTCCCAGTGCGAGTACCTGTTTACTAGTTTCCTGAGAATACAAGTTATTTTGAAAGAGTTGATTAGCAATTAAGCTGGTGAGTTCATAGATTTTAGTGATGTAAGTAAGTTGTAGAAAGTTTTAGTAAGTTGTAGTAAATTGTAAGTTTTGTTTAGAAAAGTTCGCCCGTTCCTCCAGAAAATCCTATATTTCCTACTTTGATGAAAGATAAGTAAAAATGACTCTACATTCCTTTCTATGAGTACTAAATGGATACAAGTTATATAGAACTCAAAGTAAACAAAAAATCGATTGTGTGTATCTGCCCTAAGCCCACAACCAAACAAGGAACAGGAAATGAGGCAGAAGGCACACATCCCATTATTTGTTAGATCGTCGTTGTATATATAACCCTGGCGTATTCACTTGGTACTCATGGAGTTAATTGTAATAGTTCCTTTATATTTGATGAAAAGATTCTTTAAGAAAACCCTTATTTCTTATAATAAAAATGGTAACCACGGTGGTTCCTTCTATAATCACTTAGTTTATACTAGCTATATATAATCTAATATCGAATAGATAGTTAATTGTATGAATCTGCCCTAAGCCCACCACCAAACAAGGAACATGAATTAAGGCGGAAAACACACATCCAACTACCTATCGGGTATTAAAAATATACAACCCTGATGTATAAACTAAGGTATTATAGAGTTAATCACCTAAGGTCCTTTAAGTTATACTGGTTTAATAAAATGGATTAAACCCTTTACTGGTAAGTTTCTAGTTTCATATATCAAAAGTTCTATTTGAAAAGTATGTTTTGTACTAGAAAATTGTGCATTGAATTAGTGTCCTATGACCTGACCCATACCTGGTACCCCTTATGATGACTTAATGTATACGTAACAAATATAATACTAAGATCGAATGGATAATAGGCTGGGTGAATCCGCTCTAAGCTCACAACCAAACAAGGAACAGGAAATGAAGCGAAAAGCACACATCCTATTACTTATCAGATCCTATTAATATATATCCCTTGATGTATACATTAAGGAATCATAAGGTTAGCATTATAGGTCCCTTTCTATGGAATGTACTAGACTCAACTGTTCTGATTATCGTTTGTAAAATGTAAGTTTTCCCTAGATTATAACTATCTTGACTTGAAAATAGTTTGCATTAACTTTCAAGTGGAACTATCACTTTATGAAAGTAATGGGAAAATGAAAGTACTCAGTTGTCTTTTAAATTGACATCCTGTCATACTGATTTCCTTAAAACATGTTTGTTTTATAAAGGTCATAATGTGAAGGCTAGTACCCATACTATACGCTCTCCCTGTCAAGAGATTCTGGGAACCAAATGCGACTTCCGCAAACCAGTTGCTAGGTTGTGTAGTCCACATTTAAAGTTATCTGATCATGTATACCCAATTTAACTATCACCTTTTGTTTAGAACAATGAGTTAGTGATTCATTGGTATAATTAGCTCCTGTAGTTGTTCTCATGATATAGCATCTTAGTATCTTCGTTCTGTTATAGTATCTTAGTATGTTCCTTCTGTTATCATGTATAGTGTATAGTATGTCTCTCTGATGTATTGTATCTACTTCCCTCTTTCTCTTTATAGTATGCTCTAGTATCTAGCATGAACTGAACATCTAAACTATACCCCTTATAGTTTACTAGTGTCTTACTTGAACTATTATTGAAAAGACTCATTTTACTACTAAGTTATGCTTGTACTTTAAAAAAGAGTTTTGTTAAACTATAAAGTAACATAACTTTAAAAGAGTTTTTGAAATGTTTTGATCACTTAGAAAAGGCATAAGAAACTTTTGAAATGTTTTTCCACACTTTCATTCTTTTAAAATCTTCTAGTTCTACTTGCATTGCTATAATCCAATTGGGCTTCATTGATGCTTCTTTGATGGTTCGGGGCTCGACTGAAGACATAAATGCAACAAAGTGATAGTGATTAGATAAGTCTGGTGAGGATCGAGTTTGGATGCTTGTTGATGGGTTTCCGATGATTTTTCCTAGTGGGTGATCCTTCGTCCATACGTGTAGACGCGGTTGAAGGTGATCAGATCCTGCGGTTGATGGGATGTCTTCAATATCTGAAGATTCTGCAGTTGGGGATGGTAGTTCCCCCTGGACTTGTGAACAGCCGGCTGAATTGTTTAGAGTTGGGAAGGTGGGATTAAAGTTTTCTTCTGATTAAAGTTCCCCCTAGATTGCGGATGGGATTTCCTCTTGAACCTGAGAAGGTTCCCCCTGGATTGTTTGAAGTATGATAACCCTTGGGTCAGTTCTTGTATCAATTTTTTCTATATTCTCGTCATCTGAGTTAGAAGAAATATCTGATAGTAGAGATCCTATGCGGATAGAAACTGGAGCTACATCATCAAGTACTGGAACCTCGATGGTTGTTTCTTGATCCAGAGTGGAGTTTTCCCCCTCAACTAGCGAGGTGGAAGTATTGAGTGATACTTCATCGGATAGAGACAGACTAGATACATCGGCATCTTGTTGTTGAGCTTCCGGGGACATAAGAACTTCAGATAGTTGAGCGGTCTCTACAGGGTCAAAGAGATCATCATAGTTTACTTCAACTATGTTTAATGGACCTAAGGATGTAGGAATATCACTTTACAGGATTGATTTGGTTTCAGTTGATGGAGTGATGTTGCGGACGTAATAATCATCGAATTTGACATCAAAGCTTTCGATTATTCGTCTTGTGCGTCTAATGAGAACCCTATAAGCCACTTTGTTTGTTGAGTAGCCAAGGAAAATGCCTTCATCAGACTTCGGTGTGAACTTGTTAAGATGAATTTGAGAATTGGGAATTGGGAATTGAGAATTTCAGAATTGGGAGACCTCGTACGAGTTCTACGGTGACCAGATTGTTAATATATCTAAAATTAAGATGAGTTATCATGCGGTGCCATAGCCAGCTAACTTCAGATATTGCTTTGGATAGAAAACATAGTTGTGGTTTGCCAATGATCAGAGACACATCCAGAGGATACATGGTTCCTTCTGACTTGGATTTGATTAAACAGGTGCTTCTATCACTTGTCATTATGTAGCAGTACTCATTGTCAAATTCAACTCTGTGGCCTGTTTTACATAGTTGGCCTACACTAATGAGATTGTGTTTAAGGCTTTCTACGTAAGCGACCTTTTGGATAGAGAAGTTTCCCGTAGTAAGAACACCATAACCTCGGATTATTCCACTTGCGTTGTTACCGAAGGTGACATTTCCACCATTGCTGATTGGCCTGAAGTCCCGAAGGTATTCTAACCTTCAGGTCATGTGCAAGGAGTAGGCACTATCAATTAACCATTCCTCTTCTTGTTCCTCCCTACACAAAGCCTGAAAATTACACGGTTAGTTTCGGCATCCAAACAAGTTTGGAGCCCGGGGCTACAAATAAATTTTTTTATGAATGCATGAGTCGAGGTTGCAAGGACATGTTTGGTGTCAGCTTTGAGTCCTAGACCTGGGTACTTGTGATTTTTTGGGGTCTTGTGTAATCTTGAAAAGTTATGAGATCTATGATGGGTACGACGTTTTTGAAAAGTGTGTGAGTTCTGACAAGTACATGTTCTTTGGACACTGGAGGTCTTATAAAAAATACGAGGTTGGGCTCGAGGAAGCCCCTTTTGATGAAAAATAGATGAACGTTTTTCAGCACTAGTCCCGACACTGGTTTTGATCAGCGGTCCAAAGGGAGTGGGATTATGAATGGGACTGGTCTGAGGATGAGATCTGAAATTTTTATCTTTTCTTTGTGAGGCAAAATGCCTAGATACAGTGTATGTCTGAGACTGTTTCCTAGGATGTGTCATTACAGGAGATTGAAGTGATTTGAGATAGGTTGGTGTAGGCAAGATTCTTTTCCATTTTGGTCTGTCTAAGGAGTAGATTATAAAACCATTGCTTCAAAATGACTTGGATTGCTTTTGGCTTGTGTCAGATTTCTTTGAAAAAGTTTGAGGAACTGTACATTCCTTTTTGCTTGATTTTCTGACAGTCGAGATTTTTGAGAGATATATAGTTTGAAAACACTGGTTTTTCTGGACTCTTTGAATTTGAAACATTGACTTGTCTTTTCAAAAAGTTTTGCTTCCTTTTATTACAAAACTAGAGCTCCCTTTTGAAATCCATTTTTGCTAAAGTTTTTGGTGTACCGTAGTCAGTGAGATTTAACTGCAGTTTCTTTGAATCCTTAGATTGTTTTTGAAAACAAGGACTTGAATCATCCGAGCTGGATGGTCTAGGATTCTCATAACATTGACCATATTCGAAATTTTCTATGAGCAGTTCGTGATGAACTGGCTGAAGAGTGACGAAACTTTTGACTGTGGACTGCGGTAATGATGATTGGACTACCACATAGTAAGACTTAGTTGTGGGACACTTTACGATGGAGGGTTGTTCATCACATTGTTCAGACTGTGGTGTAGGACTATAGTTGGAAATACTGTGATCCAAAGTGAGTGAAGGAAAGTTTGTGAAATCTATTGAGTCTCTTATAAGAATTTCTTCATCACAAACAGATGACACTTGAGAGTCGTTATGAGTTGTGTCAATGACAGGTTTTTGATCACAGGTGTGATCTGAGGATTCAGGAAGAATTTCCTCTATGACACAATTATTATTGAGGTCATGAAGACGACCGAAGTGCACCTTGAAGTCCTCAGGGAAGGTTTTATTATTGACAGGATAATGGAACTCTTGGTCCGGAGGGACATAGGGACGGTCCTTGCTAAATCGAGGCGATGCGTCCCCTACGGTATTGTACCCATTGGACCAATCCCAATTATAGGTGTTATCTATGGTTCAATTGTTCACAAGATTTTCAATAGCTTCACTTTCATTGAACAGTTTTTCTATGAAAAGATTTAAACATACAATTTCATTCTGAGCTAGATCTCTTTGGTTTAAAGCTATTTCTAGTTGTGTTTCACTTAACATTCTTGCATCTTTCTCTAACTCTAATCCCTTTGCTAACATAGCTACTTTGAGGCTTTTCTTATCCAATCGTCCTCTAACGTGAAACATCTCTTGGCATGCTATGTTCTTCTAACCTAGAGCTTTTTTATAGTCTATAAGGACGACAACACATGTGTCATTAAGATTGTCTATGAATGGTTGACAGTCATGCATGCTGTAATTTAGAGTTTGGATCATGAGTTTTACTTATTCTAGGATGCTTAGAGTCCCATCCTTTGCCAGGTAGAAATCGTTCTTTTCAAGCTTTGTAGACCCATCATCATCCGTAGTTGCTAGCATGCAAATCTTGCCTTTACCCTTGACGTTGCTGATGTTTTCATCTTCATCTACGGATGACCAAACTTGATGGTCCCTCTTTACATGGGCTACGTGTGCCATTTCTTTTTCCTTTTCTTCCAATTCTTAAGCTATTCTAAGATAGAATGCTCTATCTTTCACTACATTGGCTTTGCAGTCTTTTGCGAAGTGATTCTCCTTGTAGCACTTGTGATAAATTATAACATTATTTTTATCTTCTGATGAGGTACCAGAGTTAGTTGGATTGATGGCCTTCGGTGCCTCTTTGGGTTGAGTTGTCTGAGGTTGTGGTGGAGGGTGAGGATTTTTGGAATATCGAGAGTGATTATTGAAGTTGCGATTGAATGGAGGTTTTTTGAACTGCTGATTCTTACGAAAAGCGGGTCCAAGAGCTATAGCATTTTGAAATTCTTCTTCGTCATCATACTTGATGGGTTTTGGCCATATGAACATTCCTATGTGCACATGCAAACCCTAATGCTTGGATCTAGGTTTCTCTAATTAAAAATGATTTGAATCCAAGACTTCTAATAAGTAATTAGGTATAAGAACAATACAAAACTAGATCTAGAAGTTTACCTTTGAATCTCTTGGTTGATCTTGTTGTCTTGGAGCTCTAGAGTCACAATTGTCACTCCTCTAATGGCTTACAAACACCAACTAGCAAGGAGGATGATTTGAGAGAGAGGAGAGGGATTAGAAAGCAACCAGGATTTCTTTGCTTTAGCAGAGATGCCGATTTCCCTTGCCCTAGGGGTCTATTTATACTTGTAAGGCTCCTAGGGTTTCACCCTTAAACCCTAGTTGGATAATCTTTACTCAAAGCAATCCTAATCCTTACCAAAGATAAGCCTTGGACGCATTTGAGGCTATCCCAAGCCCTAGAATTCGTTCAACCTCTATCTCTTAAGGATTTACAGCCCAAAGTGCAACTATCAAACAATTGACATTTTATACCCTCTTATTTAATTAATCTCTTTATGTCACCAAATTAATACTAATTAATCTATGACTTATATTAATCAAACAACAATATTATTATTCCTTATATTATTCTCATAATATATTAATAATATTTATTCTCTCATAATAAATCATCCTGTCAAGTTCTATGGTGAAGGCAACCCAAAACGACCATGCACAATCGGGTCAAATACTTGCCTAATATAGTTGCAGCCTTAGACACTATTCCAACAGTCTCCCACTTGGATAAGTCTAGTAACTATATGCACAAGTACAATTCGATTTGCAATCGTAGCTCTCAAAGACACTGTCAAACTCTGATCTAATCAATCTTGTCCTTTAGATAAGGGATCGTACAGTCCTCTATTAGATATCATGCTGACAATTTTATGGAATAATTTGTCTAAGCATTTGGTTTCTCAATCTCCGATTTATTCGACATAGAACTTAATCGAACACATCAATTCAGTTCTGACCAGGCCCGGCACATAAGTCAAATCAAATCATCGAGCGGCCGAGATATCGCTTTTACCCTCTTAGGATAAAAGTTACAGATAAACTTCGACTTATATGCATTTACTTATTCATTAATCAACTATACACAACAATGCGTTTTATAACACCGAGTTACTGATGCGTTTTCGCATTATCAATGTACAACCAATTAACAAATAACAAACCATATATCTAGGTTTTAAGACTATATGATATTATCGTCTTGCGATCACCCTTTTATATCATATTCCATAAAGTGATTCCAGCAAGCGCGGGTTTGTTCCAATGCTCAAAACCAGTTCATAAGCACTCATGAATGTTGCAGCAATCTTTTGCTATGTCTAATACCATTTAGACAATCTACACACCAATTCATGACAATCTTCATTCATATCTACTTCTAACATATGAACGATTGTGGACAATTTGAATAATTCGATTATTCTTAATAAATTTAATTATTCTGGAAGTCAAAACATGCAAAATGAAACAATAGTTAAACAATTAACATAAGACAGTAACATTACTCATAAATAAAACTCCTTTATTTAATCATCAAATATTAATTACATTTATCTATTACACATTTCTAATACTATCTAATCTATGCTAATATCATCCTTCAGCCCAATACTCCTAGCATGTTGCAAGTGCTTAACCCTACTCAGTCCCTTCGTAAGCAGATCTGCTGGGTTATCCTCCGATGATATCCTCTTCACTACGAGTTGTCCTTCTTCTACACGATGTCTAATAAAGTGATATTTTCTGTCGATATGTCGTGATCTACCATGATCTCTCGGTTCCTTGGTCAAGGAAACCGCTCCTTCATTATCACAAAAAATCTCCATGGGCTCCTTTATGGCAGGTACAACTCCAAGGTCGCCAATGAAGTTCTTCAACCATATTGCCTCCTTCGACGCTTCGCTCGCTGCAATGTACTCTGATTCGCACGTTGAATCAGCTACGGTTTCCTGTTTGGAACTTTTCCAAGTTACTGCTCCTCCATTTAGGGTAAAGACCCAGCCCGACTGCAAACGGTAGTTGTCCCTGTCGGTTTGAAAGCTGGCGTCACTATACCCTCGCACCTTCAAGTCATCACTCCCTCCGAGGACTAAGAACCATTCCTTTGTCCTCCGAACTTACTTAAGGATATTCTTAACCGCAATCCAATGGGCTCTGCCAGGGTTCCCTTGATATCTACTAACCATGCTCAAAGCAAAGGCTACATCAGGGTGAGTACAAGTCATAGCATACATGATTGAGCCAATTGCGGAAGCGTATGGTACTCGGCTCATTTCTGCTATTTCAGCTTTGGTACTCGGACTTTGAGTCTTACTCAACTTGGCATTACTTTGTATCGGTAATTCTCCCTTCTTCGAGTTTTCCATACTAAAATGTTTTAGTACCTTCTCTAAGTAAGTGTTCTAACTAAGTCCTATTAGTCTCTTACTTCTTTCTCTCACTATCCTTATTCCCAAAATATAGGAAGCCTCTCCGAGGTCCTTCATAGCGAAGCACTTCCCGAGCTAGGTCATAATCTCCTGCAGAGTCGGGACGTCGTTTCCTATGAGTAATATGTCATCGACATATAGAACGAGAAAGCTAACTATACTCCCACTGGCTTTGACATATACACATGATTCATCTTCGCTTCGTACAAATCCAAACTCTTTGACTTTCTCATCGAAGCAAAGATTCCATCTGCGAGATGCTTGCTTAAGTCCATAAATAGACTTCTCAAGCTTACACACTCTATTCGGATGCTTCGGATCCACAAACCCCTCTGGCTGAGCCATGTAAACATCCTCAGCCAACTTCCCATTAAGGAAAGCGGTCTTGACATCCATTTGCCAAATCTCATAATCATGAAATGCGGCAATAGCTAGCATCACTCTAATAGATTTTTTCTTCGCAACTGGTGAGAAGGTCTCATCATAGTCAACTCTAAGTAAAGCCCTTCGCGACCAATCGCGCTTTATATGTGTGTACGTTTCCATCCACGTCGGTCTTCTTCTTGAAGATCCATTTGCACCCAACGGTCTTACGTCCGGGCACATTATCAACCAAATTCCAAACTTGGTTATCATACATGGATTGGATCTCGCTATCCATTGCCTCTTTCCATTTCGGAGACTCCGGGCCTGCCATGGCTTCCTTATAGCTATTAGGTTCATCAAGGTTTATTAGTGTATCATCACTAATATACGTGTCCCCTTCGGTAGTAATATGAAAACCATAAAACTAGGGTTGAACTCTAACTCTTTTGGAACGTCTAAGTGGTAAGGATTCGTCAATCGGTTCAACCGGAGTTTCCTCCTCGGGTTGAGTGCCAGGGGTAGAGGTTCCTTCATCTATCGACTCTTGAATCTCTTCAAGCTCGATTTGCCTCCCACTGTCTACTTGGCCTATGAGTTCTTGCTCTCGGAAAACTCCTCTCCTCGCAACAAAGAAAACATTGTCCTTCGGTCTATAGAAGAGATATCCAAAGGAATTCTGCGGGTAGCCGATGAAAATACATCTCTCACTACGAGGTTCAAGCTTGTCGTGAGTATCTCGTCTTACGAAAGCCTCGCAACCCCAAACCTTGATATGTGCCAACGAGGGAGCTTTCCCTGTCCACATCTTGTGAGGTGTTTTGGCAACCTTCTTAGTAGGGACTCAGTTAAGGATATGGGCGGCAGTCTCTAAGGCATACCCCCGAAAAGAGATAGGTAGTGAAGCACGACTCATCATAGAGCGAACCATGTCCAACAAGGTTCGATTACGCCTTTCTGCCACACCATTCAATTGTGGTGTCCTAGGTGGCATCAATTGTGAAACTATTCCACACTCCTTGAGATAATCGTGGAATTAAGGACTTAGGTACTCTCCTCCTCGATCGGATCGAAGCATCTTGATTTTGCTGCCCAATTGATTCTCCACTTCATTCTTGAACTCTTTGAATTTTTCAAAAGTTTCTGACTTTTGCTTGATTAAGTAGATATACCCATATCTACTATAGTCATCGGTAAAAGTCACGTAGAAGCGGTTCCCATCCTTTGTGTTTGATCTAAACGGTCCACATACATCGGTATGTATTAGGTCCAATAGACCCTCACCCCTTTCGCAAGAACCAGCGAAGGGTGACTTAGTCATCTTTCCAAGCAAACAAGACTCGCATGTGTCATCTTTCCTAAGGTCGAATGACTCCAACACTCCATCCTTTTGTAGTTAGGCTATGCATTTCTTGTTGACATGTCCAAGACGACAATGCCACAAGGATGCTTTATCCATACTATTGGAAGAATCTATGTTCAAAACATCATTTCCTAAGTTATCAACAATCATAACAGTTTCATAAATTCCATTACACGGTATTGCTTTAAAATAAAAGACACCATTTAGATAAGCCAAAATAGAACCATTCTCATTATTAAAAGAAAATCTAAAACCTTGTCTAAACAAACCATGAAATGAAATGATGTTTCTAGCCATTTCTGGCGAATAGCAACAATTGTTCAAATCTAAACTTAAACCATTCCTAAGCACTAAAGAATACACTCCAATCTTGGTGACAGGCGACGATCTTCTGTTCCCCATGATTAGATTTATCCTTCCATGCTCCACATCCCTATTTCTTCTTAGTCCCTGCACATTAGAACAAATGTGGTAACCACAACCGGTATCAAGAACCTAAGAAATAGCATGAGATGAATCGTTAGATTTAATTGTGTATATACCTGCGAAAGACGGCTTGATCTTTCCTTCCTTGATGGCTTGCAGGTACTCTGGGCAACTTCTCTTCCAATGTCCTATCTTGTGGCAGTGGTAGCACTCTGCCTCCTTTGGGTTAGGGCAGGGCTTAGCAGGATCAACTTTGGTCCCACTAGAAGAGGCACCATCTTGGGCTTTAACCTTGCGATAGTTCATAGACAAAGCCTTCCTCTTCTTTCCCTTTCCTTGTCCAATAGCCAAGACAGGAGCAGCGGGTGGATTGGGAGTTGGTCCAACAGACTTGTCCTTGAAGTTGCTCTCAGCGACCCTCAAGAGACCTTGGAGTTTGCTTAGGGTGACCTCCTCTTTGTTCATGTGGTAGGTCATCCTAAATTGATTGTAGCTTGGAGGCAAAGAGTGAAGCACCATGTCAATCGCCAAGTCTTCCCCAAAGTCAACATTCAACTTGCGAAGACGGTCGACATACCTTTGTATCTTTTGCAGGTGCACGGTAAGAGACTCTCCACGACCCATCTTAGCGGAAATCATGTTAGTGAAAATCTCATAACGCTCTTGTCTCGCGTTTTGGTGGTATCTCTCCAACAAGTCTTGGTGCATCTCGTACGGGTACATGTCCTCATAGGACTTTTGGAATTCGGAGTTCATAGTGGCTATCATGATGCAATGAACCTTCGTTGCATCACGCTCGTGAGTTTCAAAAGCGGTCATTTCAGCCGGAGTAGCGATTTCAGGGTTGATTTTCTCGAGCTTCTCATCGAGGACATATTCCTTATCCTCATAGCGAGCAATAGTGGGAATGTATCTTATCCATTCGCTAAAGTTCGTCCCATCGAAAGTGACCTTTTGACAAAGGCTCATCAATGTGAATGAACTACCAGCAGCGTTGTTTGCGTTCGACATCTACAAATAGAAAGGACAAAGATAGATTAGAATATGAACCCCTAATTATCACCCAATCAGAAAAATTAGGGCTAGGATCCAACAACAATATTTACATATTAGAAAAGGGATGCCGTAATCCAACATGCAAATAATATGAAGGTAAGTGAATGATGATTCACTAATTCTCCAACATGAAAACCTAACATTAAGTTCTTAAATGTTTTTGAGAATTCCTAGGTTTAGATGAGATTCATTGAAACTATTCAATGGCATGTTTAAATCTCGATATGCCCCTCTTGTTTGTGACTGGGATACCGAGGATCACAAACCGGGTGTGAATTACCATGCAAATTCACATGGTGCGTTCATTGTAACGATCACCTATTCGATGTGCCGGTAAACCACACGCGCTCCATCGAACTATGATAAACAATGAATCACCCTTTTCCACCTTTTCTTAGAACCAATTTAGTGTGCCGGTAAACCACACACGCTCCACTAACTTGTTAGCAAGGGTGCAAAGTGTAATTTCATGGGATTGCATCAATTCACTTTTCCTAAAGTAACTAAGATTGGGAAATTTTTGAAAAACATGTAGTTACTTTGTATTTCATATTATACTTTTAATGAGAGGATGAAGTTTGCCCTATCCTACCCGTTCGGCTAAAGACCCTCCACCGATCAAGCAAGCGGTGGGTGTGAGTGTACACCCATTAAGCGTCATTTTATAGGCCGCAACCTTATACCCACCTTATAGACCGGCTTCTTGAATGAGCCCTACTAACGGTAAGACTAGCATTTTAGTTATACATATATATATATATATATATATATATATATATATATATATTAATCTTGTAATATTATATTAGTATAGGGTTGTATTTTAAACTTGTAAAACTCTAGGGTTTGAAATTTAAATTGTCTAAATTTAAACTTTTAATCACAAAACGTAAATTTGAAAACTTGAGGGCAAGTTTTAAACATTTAAAACATGGAGGATCAAATAAAAATAATCTTAATTAACAATTAATTCCATAATTATCCATATTTGATTTATTTAAAGATTTCTTGCAAGCTAATTACCAATTTAATCAAAATAATTAATTAATTATCACATAAGGAAATTAAATATTTTATTAATAGATAAATATCTTTAATTAGATCAAGATTATAGTCATATATATATCAAAAATCGGATTAGGGTTGATCTAATATGATAAAGGGAAGTTTCCATAAGATAAATATCAAAAAATCCCAAATTTGGCTCTTCCTGACGCTCGGACTCGCCGAGTACCCACTCTGGACTCGCCGAGTCAGGCCAACTCGCCGAGTCCACTATGGGACTCGTCGAGTTCATGACACAAAAACACAAAATTCGAATTTTGCAAGTAAGATTCAAACAATCAAGCAACAATTTAATAGAAACCAATCTAGTCTCTGATACCACTGATGGGTTTTGGCCATATGAACATTCCTATGTGTACATGCAAACCCTAATGCTTGGATCTAGGTTTCTATAATTAAACATGCTTTGAATCCAAGACTTCTAATAAGTAATTAGGTATAAGAACAATACAAAACCACATCTAGAAGTTTACCTTTGAATCTCTTGGTTGATCTTGTTGTCTTGGAGCTCTAGAGTCACAATTGTCACTCCTCTAATGGCTTACAAACACCAACTAGCAAGGAGGATGATTTGAGAGAGAGGAAAGGGATTAGAAATTGACCAAGATTTCTTTGCTTTAGCAGAGATGCCGATTTCCCTTGCCCTAGGGGTCTATTTATACTTGTAAGGCTCCTAGGGTTTCACCCTTAAACCCTAGTTGGATAATCTTTACTCAAAGCAATCCTAATCCTTACCAAAGATAAGCCTTGGACGAATTTGAGGCTATCCCAAGCCCTAGAATTCGTTCAACCTCTATCTCTTAAGGATTTACAGCCCAAAGTGGAACTATCAAACAATTAATAGTTTACACCCTCTTATTTAATTAATCTCTTTAAGTCACCAAATTAATACTAATTAATCTATGACTTATATTAATCAAATAACAATATTATTATTCCTTATATTATTCTCATAATATATTAATAATATTTATTCTCTCATAATAAATCATCGTGTCAAGTTGCTATGGTGAAGGCAACCCAAAAGGACCATGCACAATCGGGTCAAATACTTGCCTAATATAGTTGCAGTCTTAGACACTATTCCAACAATACTCTCAGTCAGCTTCGTATGACTGTGGAGGGTTGTAATACGAGGGATAAGATTGAGTATGTGGAGTTTGTGCTATAAGGGCTAGTGGTCCTCTAAAGTCAGCAAATTCTTTGCGTACAATGGATTCTTGAGCTTGTAGTTCACCATAGAGCTTGTAGAGAGATAACGAGTGGATCTTTCTATCTCCTTGGACTATCATCTTTGTAGTCGTCCAATGTCTTCCCAAATCGTTGAGACACTAGAGATTTGTCTCCTGGTTACTTCAGACCGTGCTAGCATTAGATAACTTAGTAACAATCAGGTTGAACCTTTTGAAGGAGTCTTCCAAGCTTTCGCTAGTATGAGCTTTGAAATTCCTGAACTCATTGAATGCGGTTGTGAGCTTCTTATCTTGTGCTTCTTCAGTGCTATCATATAAGTTTTTGAGGACATCCCAGATCTCTTTTACTGATTTGCAGTTTATGATAATGTCGAAGTTGTCATGAGCAACTCCACAAGAGATTTCATAAAAAGCAACATAATCATTTTCCATTTTATCGAGATCATCTTTTGTGGGACGATTCATGGCTGGTTGACCTCCTCCGAGTCTGGCAGTGGCACCGTCGGTTTTGTCACACCCCAAAACCAAGAACGGCGGAAACGTTCTGGGGCGGAGGACGTCATGTAAAGTATCATAACACAGTATAATATTAAACAACTAAACAACATCATCCATTGCATTAAATATATAATTTTAATACAAGTGTGTTCTATAGTATATAAGACACCAAAATATGAATCAAAATATAAGATGAGTCTTGTATGTGCTCCATCTTCTCAAAAGCTGGCATCGGTACCTGTCTATTGATGACCTGAGAATACAAGTTATTTTGAAAGAGTTTATCAGCATTAAAGCTGGTGAGTTCATAAGTATTTAGTGTCTATGTTTGTATCAAAATGTTTGAAACAGTGTTTGATGTACGAGTTTGTAAACATTTGTAGTAAAAGAATGTGAATGTTTGTAAGTGTTTGTAAAAGTTTGTAACTCCTAGAAAATCCCATATTTTCTACTAAAAGTAGCCTTCTACCAAGGCACAATTGTTTTGTATGTTTGTTTCTTGTAAAGGTGTGTAATTTTCCCAAATGTAACTATCATTATCAAAATACAGTTTGTACATTAATGTTTAAGTGAAATGTTCACCAAATAAATGTAAAGGGTGAATTAATGTAGTACTGTAGTTTTGTATTATAGGAACTACTGTTGTACTAACTACCTTAAACCGGATTTATATCAAGATATTATGTGATTAATTGTACCATACTGTCGAATGGAAAAACACGACAATGTAAGTCGTCAAAAGGTATGATGTTTGGCACCCGCAGACCTGTCGGTCCCACTGTAGCTAGCAGTAAGGTGTAAGATAGTCAATCTAGTATAGATCTATACGCAAACTCACATTCTCCCTCCAGGAGAATCTGGTTACAACTCAGGCCATGACAATGAAGGCATGCCCCGATATAGTGGATCACATTATGTTATCGTATACTTGTATATGTAATGTATGTACTTGTGTAATGAATGTATTGTTTCTCATTATAGTATAGTTGTATATGTTCTCATCATAGTATAGTTGTATATATTCTCATAGTAGTAAGTAATGACTCATGAATGAACTGACTCTTGTATGCTTCATTAGACTAGAAGTAGTAAGTAGTATAACCCTAAACTATACCTATTATAGTTTATTAGTAGACTTGTTTGTATGACGAAATGTACTGAACTGAGATAAAAGTCTTTATATCTATAACTATATACATAATATATAACTAAGGATTCAACAACACCCAGACAAACAATCGGGTACTTTATGACAACAACCAAACAAGGACAGGAAGTGAAGTGGGTTATCTTTCCTAAGTCCTTCAAACCTTATTTATATAACTGTATATGTAGTAGACATGGTTTTAACAATATATAAGTTTGAAAACTATAAAAAAGGAAGGTTTAGTATACAAAAGTGAATTTGATAAAGAGTTTGACATGTAAAATAGTTTGATAAACAGTTTGAAGTCATTTTCTTGGTAAAACAGTTTAAAGTGTGAAAAATCCATTTGTATGCTAGTTATTAATCACATGTGATTGATCTAATAACTAACATGGTTCAACTTGTATTCCCCCCCCCCCAATAAAGCATTTAAAAAACATTTCAAAGGTTAATTAAGGGGTATGAACTCACCTGTAGTGAGTGGTTTGTTCGGAAGTGTTGGAAAAGGTGCTAGGTGTCAAGTGAGGGCTTGAACACACACAATGATCCTAGTTAACATATAATAAACATATATGTATCTAATTAGTTAATTAACAGCTAATTAATCAATTTAAGACACCCTAGGACATGGAAACACTTTGATTCAAGTGTTATAGGTACCAAAGGGTTGCATCTAAGGGTTGTATAGCATGGCATTGGAGTTTATGACCAATGAACCACTCCTTATGGATTTTACGGCCCATGACCATTTCCCCATGATTTTATGGTCATAAACTCATGGTACTAAGTGCCAAATTGCGTTTTGAGGTCTTATAAGTCATGATTGCACATCCAATGATCAAGTTAAAGCCTTAGGAAAGCATTAGGGGCATACTAACACTACCTTGTAGAGTTTACGACTTAAGGACCATATCCTTAAGTGTTTACGGCCATAAACTCTTATGGGGAATTGTTTTCATTGTTGTTTAAGGTCTTAAACACTTCTAGGAAGGATCAAGACTAGTATCCTAGGCTTAGGAAGGGACTAGAGTCCATTTAACCACCTTATGAAGGGTTTACGGCCCAAGAAAATCCTTGGCTGTAAACTCCTTTGTTCTTATGATTCTTGATTATTTTCAAGTGTTATCAAGTTCATATTAAGCACCAATGAAGCTAGGTCAAGTGTACTTACAAGATAGAATCTTGATTGGGTGTTTAAGGTCCAAGAACACTAGTATGTGTTCTTGGTGTTCTTGGTGTTTTGAAGAACACTTGAAGATCTAGATGACAAGAAAGAATGAATGGATGAAATGATGTATAACTACTAGATGTTAGGTTATAACAACAAATCAAGTCGAGAAATACTTACGTTTTCGGAAGATCAGGCGAAGAACGGGATGATAGTTGAGAGAGAATAGGGAGTGTTCTTGAGGGTGGAAGTGAGAAATGACAAGTTTAGGGAGTAAACTCATGCCTAAGGCATGAGTTGACGGCCAAGATAGAGTTCATGGCCCAAAATCCCTTTTTTTTGTCGTAAACACCTAACTAAGGTGTTGGTTGTTCCATTGCTATCCCGATATTCTAGAAATCATTCCCTTTTATCCGTTCGTTTCATGACTATTTACTAAAATACTCAAACGGACTTTAAACCGGCTAAAATTTAGCAGAAAAGTATTTAACTTTTAATTAAAGTTCTTGACATTAGGGATTGTACAAATGAAACTTTCGGGTTGTCACTGTTGGGTTTTGAGCATTCTAACACGCCTATGGTGTACATGCAACCCTATAAACCTTGGATCTATGTTTTTTCTATTATACATGCAAATAAGAACTTTCCAAGGCTTTAATCCTAACTAGCATACTATGAGGTAACTATACTACAAAGACTAGTTAGATGACATACCTTTTGTTGTAGCTTGATGTCTTCAAGCTTTAAGAGCTTAGCCCCAATAGTGTGGAAGCCTCAAATGGAATCAAAAATCACCAAAACACCTTGGAAGACTTTAGAGAATATGGATACTTGGTTCTCTCTAGTGAAATTGGCTAGCCCTCTTAGTGTACCCACACTAGTGCCCATTTCACCAACCAAGGACATATTTATATAGTGTGGAGGATTAGGGTTAAACCCTAATACCCATGACCATTCATTTCCTAGGATCCATAGGTTAAAGCTCCATGGACTATCCATGAAGACTTAGCCCAACCTAAATGAACTTGGCCCACTACACATATATATCTAAGAGTCCATATTTAATTAGTTCATTTTGATCACTTAATTAATTATAAATTAATTCTTGATCAATACTAATTAAATAATATGATTATATTAATATATTAGAACTTATAATATATTAATATAAATCATAAATATACTATTCTCAAAATACTATCCATATAAATTGTGTCGGTGAAGTGCAACCCAAATGGACCATGCCGGGTCGGGTCAAGTACATACCAAATATAGTTATGGACTTAGACATTAATTCAATAGTCTCCCACTTGGATAAGTCTAAAACTATTATTGAGTATGACTTCAAAACCTAACTAGCAATCGTAGCTCTTAAAGCTGCTGTCGAACTCTGATCTTGTCAACGAACTTGTCCATTAGATAAGGGATCATATATTCCTCCATTCTAGATATCATATGGACTGAGACATGGATTATAATCATTCTCTCTGTCCATTTGTTGTTTCCTGATTTCCGATTGATGACGACTGACTGATTGAACAAATCAAACCAGTCCTGGCTTGGCCAAGCACTCACATGTGTCATCATTAAATCATCGAGGGGCCCACAGATATCGCTTTTATCCCGAAGGTAAAAGGAATGGATAAACTTCGACTCATATGGCTTGTTCTACTACTTGTTGAATCATCCACAAAGGCATGTTTTATAACACCGAGTTACCGAATGCGTTTTCGTGCAATCAATGTACAACCAACTCATAGTAACAACTCATATCTCTAGGTTTGAAGAATATAAGATATTATCGTCTCATGATCACTCATGATAAAATCCATGAAGTGATTCCAATGAGCGCGGGTTGAATCCAATACTCTGAACTTATGAGCACTCATGAGTGTTGTAGCCCTTTGTCCAACATCTTAGACCTCTACAAGCCAACCCATGACAATCTTAATTCATATCTACTTCCAACATATGACTGACTGTGGATGGTTTGAATAACTTAGTCATTCCAGAAGAATAACCTAGTTTATTCTGGAAGTCAAAACATGCAAAGTGAAACACAAGAATAAATGAATCAAATATGGTATCAAACACTATGAATATAAATAATACTTTTATTTATCACCATACTGATTACTCATTATTTATTGTTTCGGTTTTATCAACTTTATACTTGAATTAAAAACACTAGTTGTCCCATGCTCCAAGCATGTACACTATGTTTTTCTTAAACAATAGCTTTGCCATACACCAAGTATGCACTCTATGTTTGTCTATGATCCTTACTTTGTGACTTAGATCGATTAAACATAACTCTAATGATCATCTTTTCACAGTCCCAAACCCTTTTTGCAAATGCAAGAATTCTAAATTCATGCCATTTACCGAAATCTGTTAGATTCTAAACTTATATGAATTGATCCTCTTGTAATGATTATTCACAAATTCAACCATACTTCGGAACAATCATTACAGAGTATTCCAAAGGAGATCAACTCCTTGGAAACATCCTTCTTGCATTAAGTTTCCTAATCATACAGATTGAATACTTTCTAGCTTTGAATCATTTCCATATTCCATTTTGACTATCACTTCCGAACAAGAGTTGCCTCTTTTCAGACTATGTCAATATGGTCCTTCCAAAGTCAACACTATACTTCCAATTGTCCTTGAGCAACCAATCCTTGGTAAACCTTAGATTGTCCTCAACAATTGCTTAATCGTTTTAGTCATATCCAATTCTAGACATTTTCCCTTCTTAATGCCCCAGGCATTTGGAAATTTTTTAGAAAGGATGAATATAGCACATGTAATCGATCCTATATCCGAAGCATATGGGACACAATTCATGATGTCTCACATAAAGACTAAACCAGTCTTTTGCTATAATATTTCCATTTCTATTTGCCAAGTTCTTATAATTCAGATTATGAAAAGGGATGCCGTAATCATAATCGAATTTTAGAACACAAATAATGAACCATACATAGAATTTCCTTATGTTGAGCCACTCCAACATGAAATTCATATATATTGTTGACTAAATACGATTAAAACCTCAATCTAAGCTTTTAGATTTGAGATGAAGTATAATATCCTCTCCCTTAATTATAGCAAAACAACTTTTTCCCAACTGAGACCTTTTGTTTTTCTATAATTAACATTGCTAACTTGCAACCTTTATCATAATTATCATGCTCCCACTAACATGATGATTAATAGCATAACACTTATGCTCCCACTAGCATTGACATGTACCCAGAAATCAACTGGACTTCTAGAAATCAATACTCTATTGACTTTCTTACCAAAGTTCAGATTTCTGATGCTAGATTACCTTGATAAGACTTTATCAAAATCATACACCTCTCTGAGATAGCTCACATGTGTGTCTAAACAATTATGAAGAGGGATGTCGTAATCATAATGTTTAGACCTTTTGTCATTCTCACAATTGCTATCTACTCAAAATCTACTTAGTGAAAGAGTTTCCTTACCATCATTTTCATGAATCGAAGAGAAACCTTATGACACTTAGATTTTATGGTGTAAGTGTTCCTATCCATGTGAATTTTTCAAAACCATAATCACAGGACTGGGTTAGTGACAAATCCTAACTCATATGGATTGAACTTGTTCAATCTTAACTTCTTCCCACCTGGCAGCTTAAGGGCCTGCCATTGCTTCCAAGTAGCTATGAAAACAATTGAGAAGATGTAGAACTCAAATATATAGCCAACTTAACTGGAATGGGCACAGAAAAGTCAACACGATAGGTTATAAACCTCTAGTTGTGTGCTAGTGATGAAATACAAGTTTTTGTTCTTGATTACTTCTTGAAACCCTTTCAGGATCTTTTAGACTCCCACTGTCTCCTTGACCTATACGACTTTCTTGCCAAATATTCAAGAGATAGTGCGGATTCTTTATCAAGACAAACACTTAACACAATTAGCTTTAGCTGGTCTTTGTTTTATCCAAAACATCAGAACTTACTAATTTCAAATGTACAAGAGTAGAAAAATTTTACTCTTACATTTGAAAAGTGTTTTAAACCTTCTTTAAGACATGTCACTCAAGTTACAATCTTGGAGTATGACTCTAAGAATTGTTTTTGGAACGAAGTATGAATCATCTTCTTGATTTAACCACTTCAACAATTCATAGCTCCTCTTCTTAGCTATAAGAAGGCACTTAGAGGATAATTGTGATAAGGTCTCTAAATCATTAAGATGATCATAAAAAAACTGATACTAAAGTAGTCTCCCATCTTTTCAGATTTGAGAAACCTTTATCCTTATGCTTAGATTGATTCTTCTTATTCGCTCTGCCATACATTGGAACATTTTTCCAATGTCTCAGAATTACACTTAAGCTTGTAAGTATAACCATATTTACTGAGCTCTAGTAAATTATGACGAATAATCTTATCGATCTTTTGTGGTGCACCTGACCAGTGCACAAGAATGTGTAGTTGATCCCTTAGTCCTTCTCTTGACTCACACATCCATGTGAACAAGCAGTTAGTCTTAATTTTCCAATGCTCGAAAGTTCTCATTCATCATACTATACAACTTGCATGATTCCAAGTTTCTATCCAACTGAAACTTGGGTGATGAGAATCTTTCCTTATTTGGTAAATTTAGACACTACCACAATTGAAAGAATCAAATTCATATTTCCAATACTGTTATCAATGGAATCATATAAACAACATCTTTTTTCCCCAAATGCCATTGTAAGGATATTTTAAAATAAATAAAATTAAAAACTTTTCTTTTATTTTAAAACTTTGCAGAAAAAACTAATCCTTACAATGCAGATGTATATGAAAACTTGTTGTCATCTATTCCTAAGCAATCTATCACAACTCTTAAGCACGTGCTCAAAATTCTGATCACCGAACCATGCGATTGAAATCCATCTTCGCGATCAGAATCAACATATACTTCCTTTAAGTTTCTTTACTTTTCTTTGATTCTTAAAACATCAACATGTGACCCAGCCACATCATGTAACAAGAATCTCCAAGTAGGAACTTAATAGAGTTAGACAACGGACTTTACCTGAAATAAAGTCAAACTTATTGACTTTATCATCCTTAGGTAAGTTTAGCAGCTTCATAACCAAAGCCCCTTCCTTTGGCAATAGAAACATATGGACCCTTAGGTAATAGTACATGGGACTATCTCAGACTTAGCCTTTCTCTTTACCATTTGGTCAACCAAGTTGACTATGGCCAATCCCTTTCCATTGGGAAGAGAATGCATTTCTGGATTTCCTGTGTCACTATTGTCCTTGTCCATAAACTTTTGGGAAGTTGATCTCCTCATCAAATTTGCTTTACTAGTACACTAAATCATTTCTTATTTAGCAGCACCAAGCAAATAGATAAGATCATTAAGGGTCTTGTCATAGTCTATTTCATAGGAGTCCTAAAGGAACTCACTTTGTGACTTAGAAAGTGATTGAACCACTAACTTTCTGAAGACTTTGACACCCAACTCTCCCGGCTTTTCGGCATGTGACTTCATCTCCAAGATGTGATCACACCTAGACCTTGCCTTGCCAATAGGGCTTGAGTGACCTTGAACTTGTGGGTTAGGGAGAATAATTGGAGGAGGGGCAGGAAGTGAAGTTCCAAGATATTTGGGAAGATCATAGATGTCTGAACTTGACATCTTTTGGGAGATATTCAAGATAGTTGATTTAAAGTCCTTAATATAACATCCAATATGAAATATTAAGGCTAGGACCCAACAAACTATTTTATAACTTGGAAGAGGGATGCCGTAATCCAAGCTATAGAATATTTGAAGGTAGGTGAATGACGATTCACCAATTTCCACCATGAAAAACGAAATAATTAATTAGGTTTTAATTTGATTTGAAATTCCTAGATCTTTGAGATTCATTGGACTTTTAATGGCATGTTTCAATCTCGAGTGTGCCCTTCAGGTTTTGTGACTGTGATGTCGAGGATCACAAAACAAGGTGTGAAGTAACCATGCAAATTACTTAGTACCCTAAAGTGTTTACCCCTCAATCGATGTGCCGGTTAACCACACACGCCCCATCAATACTATGATAAACATTAAGTTACCCTTTGCCTACCTTGTTAAATACAAGTTAGTGTGCCGGTTAACCACACACGCTCCACTAACCGACTTAAACAAAGTACAAAGTGTAATTTCATGGATTAGCACCTTATTCACATTTTCCTAAGTAACTAAGATTGGGTATTTATAAAAGGTTTAGTTACTTAGTATTTATCATTAATACTTTTAATGAAGGGAGAATTATAGTCATTGTCCTACCCATTCGGCTAACGACCCTCCACCGGTCAAGGAAGCGGTGGGTGAGAGTGGACACCCATTAAACTGCCATTTTATAGGCAGTAACCTTATACCCCCCTTATAGACCGGCTTCGTGAATGAGGCCTACTAACGGTAAGACTGACTTGCTCTTATACATATATAAATATTATTAACTTATAATATTATAAAGTATAAGGGTTGAATTTTAACTCTTTGAAATCTAAGGGCTTAACTTGGAATTAAAGTATTCATAAAAGAAAACTTTTCAAATTCAAAAACTTGAGGGCAAGTTTTGAAACTATTCAAAACTCTTGGATTTTCATAACTTATGAGTTTTAATTAAAGCTTTAAAACATGTATTGAAGAGACTCTTGGACATCCATAACTTGAGAACAAGTTATGGAGCCATAAAAACTATTTATAAGGAAAGACTCTTCATTTTTTTTGTAACCTAAAGCATTTTTATGAGTTTTTAAGATTCATAAATGTGACTTTTCATATAACTTGAGGACAAGTTACAAAAACATATTTTATGAACAACTTTTAGATTAATGTGCATTGAAAACTACTAAAACATATTTTCATTAATCTAAAAAATAACTCATAAAACAAGGTAAAAAAAAAACTTTTGGATTCCATATTTTCATTAATGTTTCTTTTATGATGAAACTTTTCATGTTCCATAACTTAAGAACAAGTTATGGAATTCTGTAAAACATTAAGACAAGGTTATGTAACTCCATAAAAAACTTTGAATCAATTTTTTTAAAACCTTTTCATATCCATAACTTATGGAGGTTTCAAAAAAAAAAAACTCTTTAGATCAAACTTTTAAAACTAATAAAATAATCACATAATTTTATCTTTTACTAAATTTGACCTAATTCAACTCATATAGCAATTGATTCAAATTTTACAAATAATTAGTTTTTTTCACAAAAACAAGTAATTATCTTAAAATTTGACAAACGTCATGTTTTTTTTCTTTTTTTTTTTTCAACTTTGAAAATCAAACATTTGCATTAATATAACAGAAAACAACTCATGGCTCTGAAACCACTTCTGGGTTTTGAGCATTCTAACACTCCTATGGTGTACATGCAACCCTATAAACCTTGGATCTATGTTTTCTCTATTATACATGCAAATAAGAACTTTCCAAGGCTTTAATCCTAACTAGCATACTATGAGGTAACTATACTACAAAGACTAGTTAGATGACATACCTTTTGGTGTAGCTTGATGTCTTCAAGCTTTAAGAGCTTAGCCCTAATAGTGTGGAAGCCTCAAATGGAATCACAAATCACCAAAACACCTTGGAAGACTTTAGAGAATATGGATACTTGGTTCTCTCTAGTGAAATTGGCTAGCCCTCTTAGTGTACCCACACTAGTGCCCATTTCACCAACCAAGGACATCTTTATATAGTGTGGAGGATTAGGGTTAAACCCTAATACCCATGACCTTTCATTTCCTAGGATCCATGGGTTAAAGCTCCATGGACTATCCATGAAGACTTAGCCCAACCTAAATGAACTTGGCCCACTACACATATATATCTAAGAGTCCATATTTAATTAGTTCATTTTGATCACTTAATTAATTATAAATTAATTCTTGATCAATACTAATTAAATAATATGGTTATATTAATATATTAGAACTTATAATATGGTAATATAAATCATAAATATACTATTCTCAAAATACTATCCATATAAATTGTGTCGGTGAAGTGCAACCCAAATGGACCATGCCGGGTCGGGTCAAGTACATACCAAATATAGTTATGGACTTAGACATTAATCCAACAGTCACATCATCCCCCTGTTAAGGGGAATTTCGTCCCGAAATTAAAATTTAAACAAATAATGTAGTTACAAATAACTAAGTGAATAGATGAGGATATTTCAATTTCATTTGATCCTCGCACTCCCATGTGAATTCTGGTCCTCGCTTGGCGTTCCAGCGAAGCTTCACTATTGGGATGCGGCTTTGCTTTGTCTGCTTGACCTCATGGTCCATGATCTCTACAGATTCTTCCACGAAGTTAAGGCTCTTATTGATCTCGATCTCGTCGAGTTGGATTATAAGAGTCTTGTCGGACAGACACTTTTTCAAGTTCGAGCCGTGGAATGTAGAAGGTACGTTACTGAGTTCGTTGGGTAGATTGAGTTTGTAAGCTACAGAGCCGATTCTAGCGAGAATCTCGAAAGGCCCTATCTATCTTGGATTGAGCTTGCCACACTTTCCGAAGCATATCAAGCCCTTCCAGGGTGAGACTTTCAAAAGAACGCGGTCTCCCACCTGGAATTCCAAAGGTTTCCTTCGCTTGTCTGCGTAGCTTTTCTGTTGGTCTCTAGAGGCTTTCAATCATTCACGAATCTGAATGATCTTCTCTGTCATTTCCCGAATGATTTTCGGACCTGTGAGAGTGTTGTAAGGACCTCGTCCTTTAGCTAACTGGGTGTCACCCACCTCAACCCAGCACAGAGGGGATCTACACTTCCGGCCATAGAGGGCTTCAAATGGAGCAGCCTTGATGCTCATGTGATAACTGTTGTTATAGGAAAATTCGACAAGGGGTAAGTGAGTATCCCATGCCTTTCCAAAGTCGAACACACAGGCTCTCAACATATCTTCCATTGTTTGGATGGTTCTCTCACTTTGTCCGTCGGTCTGAGGATGGTAGGCTGTACTCACGTCCAACCCCGTTCCTAGGGAACTTTGTAGTGACTTCTAGAATCTTGAAGTGAACCTACTATCTCTATCGGAGATAATGGATATAGGAACACCATGCAGTCTTACGATTTCCCTAATGTATGTTCTCGTAAGCTTTTCCATTTTGTCAGTTTCTTTGATAGGCAGGAAATGTGCAGACTTGGTCAATCTATCAACGATGACCCACATGGTATCAAGTCCACCCGTTGTCTTGGGCAACTTGGTTATGAAGTCCATAGTGATCCACTCCCATTTCCATTCTAGAATCTCTGGCTGCTGTAATAAACCAGGGGGTTTCTGGTATTCGACCTTAACCTTTGCGCAAGTAAGGAATTTATTCACGAAGGTAGCAATTTATGCTTTCATGTTAGGCCACCAGTATAACTTTGTAAGATCCAGAAACATCTTATCTAAACCTGGGTGAACGGAATACCGAGTGTTGTGTGCCTCGGTCATCACCAAGTCTCGGAAGCCACCGTGTTTCGATGTCTAGATCTGGTGCATGAAATATACGGCTCTGCCACCCTTGGCTTCTAAGTTCTTATCCATTCCTCTAAGGGATTCACCTTCCACGTTTTCAGGTTTCAAAGCTTCAAGTTGAGCCTCCTAAATTTGTGTAGACAAGAGTGAATGGATAGTCATTATCAACGATTTGACCCTTCGACTAGAATATTCTTTCCGACTTAGGGCGTCTCCTACTACGTTGGCTTTACCCGGATGATAATGAATTTCGCATTCGTAGTCATTTAGTAGCTCAACCTACCATCGTTGTCTCATGTTGAGCTCCTTCTGATCGAATATCTGTTGTAAACTCTTGTGGTCTATAAAGATGGTGCTTTTCGTGCCATACAGGTAATGCCTCTAGATCCTCAGTGCAAACACGATTGCCCCCAGCTCAAGATCATGTGTGGTGTAGTTGACTTCATGTGTCTTCAGCTGTCTCGAGGCATAGGAGATGACCTTACCCCGTTGCATCATAACACAACCGACCCCTTGGTTGGATGCATCGTAGTATACAATGAAGTCTTCTATCCCTTCGGGGAGGGATAGTATCGGTGCGGTGCATAAGGCTCGCTTCAGCGTTTGAAACGCTTTTTCCTGTTTCTCTTCCCAATCAAAGGCCACTCCTTTTTGGGTCAGTGTAGTAATAGGTTTCACAATCCAGGAGAAGTTTTATATGAACCTGTGGTAGTAGCTTGCGAGACCTAGAAATTGACGAATTTCTGTAGGCGTCTTCAATGCTGACCAGTTCTCGATGGCTTTAATTTTGGATGGGTCCACTTGGATTCCCTCTTTTCTAACCACGTGTCCTCAGAATTCGACTCTTCGGATCCAAAATTCACATTTAGAGAACTTTGCATAGAGCTTCTCCGTTCGTAAAGTTCCTAGAACTTGTCGCAGGTGATCGCCATGCTCTTCCTTACTTCGAGAGTAGATCAGGATGTCATCGATGAATACGATGAGGAACTGATCCAAGTAAAGACGACATACTCTATTCATTAAGTCCATGAATACTACAGGCACATTGGTCAATCCGAATGGCATAACCACGAACTCGTAGTGTCCATAACGAGTTCGAAAGGCTGTCTTTGGAACATCCTCCTCTAGCACTCGTAACTGGTGATATCCAGATCTTAAATCAATTTTGGAAAAGTAATTCGCCCCTTGAAGTTGGTCAAATAAACCGTCTATGCGAGGCAGAGGGTAATGATTTTTGACCGTCAGTTTGTGGAGTTCTCTGTAGTCGACACACATACGGAATGATCCGTCCTTCTTCTTAACGAACAACAGCGATGCTCCCCAGGGTGAGAAGCTTGGTCTTATAAATCCCTTGCTGAGTAGTTCATTAAGTTGACCAGATAGTTCCTGCATCTCAGCTGGAGCTAATCGGTAGGGCGATTTGGCTACTGGGGTAGCTCCTGGGATTAAGTCGATTCTGAACTCGACTTGTCGTTGCGGAGGTAATCCTGGTAGCTCTTTTGGGAAGATGTCGGGAATGTCGCTCACTACCGGAATGCAAGGAATGCACGATATTCCTTACGTAGATACTTCTGTGCTTGAATACTTGACATGATATGAAGACTCGTACCGGGTTTGTCACCATAGATAATGAGTGTTTCGTTAGACGGAAGATTAAGGCGTACAACCTTTTCGTAACACATAATGTCAGCACGATGAAGACTCAACTAATCCATGCCGATGATGACATCGAAACTTTTAATCGTGACCGACATGAGGTCGATCAGAAATGAATGGCTATCTAGAGTTAGAGTACATCCTACGTATATACTGCTAGTGCTCGCAGTTTTCCCTTTAGCCATTTCTACAGTGAATGGTTCCTTAATTGTGTGTGGTTTTCATTTAAGTAGGCGAGCAAATTTATGATTAACGAAACTTCTCTCCGCTCCACTATCAAACAGTATGCATGCATAAGAGTTATCGAGGAGAAACGTACCAGTCACCACTATAGGGTCGACAACCGCTTCCTCGTGGCCAATAGCCAAAACTCTTCCCATTCCACCGGCATTCCCTGCCTTTGGGCAGTTCCTTTTGAAGTGGCCCACTTCGCCACAACCGTAGCAAGCCTGAGCCACACCAACGCTGGGAACTTGGGTGATCGGCCTTGCCGGAGATTTGCAGAAACGGACAGTGTGTCCTTTCTTGTTGCAGTTTGAGCACTGCATTTCACGGCAGGGTCCGTTGTGGTGGTAGTTACATTTTTTGCACTTTGGCAGACTTCCAGTATACTGCCTTATTGGAGTAGCAGTGGTCGGTTCGATCGCAGCATGAACCGCCACAACTCTCTGCTTTTTAGCAGCTCGTTGTTTCTTCTTTTCATCCCAGAACTTCCGCTTATTTTCAGCGGGTTTGGAGGGTTCTGAGATGGCCAGGGTTGTTGTTGATGACGGGGATTGGACTCCATGATCGATGAGTCGATGTGGCAATCGTTTGACACTGTCAAAGGTAGCAGGGTGTGAAGCTAATACATTTCCCTGATAACGAGGCACCAGCCCCCAGATGTACCTTTTGATCTTTTTCCCTTCGGTGGGAACCATGTTGGGACAGAGGGCCACCAGTTCACTGAACCTGGCGGTATACGCGACTATGTTCCAACTTCTAGATCTCGCCCCTCGGGCAGTACTCCTCAGTCATGAGGTCTTTCAAAGTTTCCCAGCCCATGTACACTTACGAATTTGGTCAGCACCGAAGACGACTACTAGAATTCTTGAGAACTCTTCCAAAAATCGAAACCGTTGAGAATTGGTCAGCACCGAAGACGACTACTGGAATTCGCCGAATTCTAGATCTCGCTGACTACTGTCGTGAGTTCATTTAGAACTCCTCGCGAATTGGGGAACCACTTACAAATTTGACCCAGAAGGGAGTGGCCCTTAACTGGGAAGAGAAGCTAGAGGAAGAAACCTTTGGAATTCCAAGTGAGAGACCAAATTCTTTTGGAAGTCCCACCCTGGGAAGGCTTAATACGCTTCAGAAAGCGTGGAAAAATAAATCCAAGATAGTTAGGACCTCCGAGATTCTTTCCAGAATCAGCCCTGTAACTCACAAACTCAACCTACCTGCGAACTTAACAACGTACATTCTACTTCTCACACCTCGAACTTGAAAAAGTGCCTTTCCGTCAGGACTCTTGTAATTCCACTCGATGAGATTGAGATCAACGAGAGCCTCACCTTCGTGGAAGAACCGTAGTGACCATGGACCGAGAGGTCAGGCGAACGAAGCAAAGCCGCTTCCCATTAGTGAAGGTTCACTGGAACGCCAAGCGAGAACCTGAATTCACTTGGGAACGCGAGGAACAATCGAAACTGAAATATCCTCATCCCTTTACTTGAGTTTTCGTTACTACTTTCTTGCTTAAACTCTAATTTCGGGACGAAATTCCCTCTAATGGGGGGATGATATGACAACCCGAAATTTTCTATCCTCTACACTTGTTCAAATCTATCAAAGATAGCATCGTTTTGCTACCTTTTAGCACTATTTGGGGTCTATTTGAGTGTTCTAAACCTATTACAATTAAGGTAGCCGCCTATAAATGGGATAACACGATGCATATCAAGCGAAATCGGGCCAAACACTCCAACACATGGAGTGTGCGGCCGCACACTTGAGTGTATGGCCACACACAGGTGTGTGCAGCCGCACACCCATCCCAGCCACACACTCCTACCTATATAAGCCACACTTAGTTATTTGGAACCCTTTTCACACTCCTTCAAAGCTAGAACTCGAAATCCTCTCAAGTATCATCCAACTTTTCACTCCAATCTCCAAACAAGTAAGTGATTCATCCCTTGATTGACTACTACATGACCTTAACTAGCCTTCTCCCCTACATAGATCCATGAATACACGTTTTGGTGTTGGATCTCCAAGAACACACACACACACACACACTAGGTTTTGGACCCAAATCACCCTTTTCAAGCCTCTATAATGTGTACATACTTGTTATATCTGGTTATATGTTAAGAACACTTGATGATATGCTTGAAAAACTCGAGTTTATCACCTTCATGAAGGGTGTGCGGCCGAACACCTTCATGGTTGCCGCACACACCCTTTTTAGGTCCCAAAATGGCAATAAACTCCATATAAGGCTAGAGCATGAAGTGAGAAACGTTGCTAGATGAGTTCTAAGGCCTTGAGATACGCTTTGACACACTTTGTAGGGAGTGTGCAGCCGCACACACACCCTGGCTGCACACTCTGGCTGCACACACACTAAACCTTTGGTTTTGTGGCCTTACACTTCAATATAGGACCATACACCCCTTATGTTCAACCATATGTGTTGGTAACACTTAGTTCTAAGTGTTTTTATGTCCCTAAGGCATGTCCCTACCACCATTAGTGGTAATATACATTAAATGTATTCGTATATGTGTAATTATATGTTAAATAGGATTCGTTTGTGCTCAAGACTCCAATTGACACCCAACAATCCTATATCGATCTTTCATTCGAGTTACTCACTACAGGTGAGTTCATACCCCGTAATTAACCTTTTAAATGTTTATAAACGATTTTAAAGGGGTAGGGATACAAGTTGAATCATGCTAGTTATCATATCAATAACATGTGATTAATGACTAGCATACAAATGGATTTACTACGCTTTTAGTTGTTTTACCAAACATATTACTTCAAATGTCTTTCTCAAACCTTTTTACCTATTAAAACTCTTTATCAAACTCTCTTACATATTGTATGTTTCCTTTTAAACTCTGTTACAATTATGTTTCAAACAAAGGTTTTTCTTATACTTAAAACTGTCTTATCAAACAAACTACTTTCAAATCGTTTTATAAACTGACATCAAGTCATCAATTCTTACTTATTAAACTTTTCATAGGTTTTACAAAACTTCTTTTATACTTTTATATTGTCAAATGCATACCCATATATGTATAGTTATATAAGTAATGTTTAAAGGACTTAGGACGGCTAGCTCGCTTTAATTCCTTTTCCTCGTTTGGATGTGGCCTTAGGGTATCGGTTATTCGTCCAAATGTTATCTAAATATTAGTTATATATCATGTATATATATATAGACATAAAAGTTCCATCAGTCAGTTCAGTACCTTTGGGTAGCAAAGGCATACTTTCGGTTATACACGTACATTACTAGTAACTATAATAGGTATGGTTATGAGATACTACTTACTTTTCCAAGTACAAAGAATCACACAAGAGTCAGTTCATTCATGAGTCTATACTAGTACAATACATACTATATGAAGAGATACAATTACAGAAATACAATTACAATACACGATAACATAAGAGAACACACAATAAAGAGAAACAGGGAGGAAGATACAATACACGATAACAGAACAAACATAATAAGGTGCTATAGCATGGAACAAGTACAAGATCTAACTATACCAATGAATCACTAACGCATTGTTTTAAATAAAAGGTGATAGTCATATTGGGTATACATGATCATATAATCATAATGTGGATGTTCATGGCTTGCAATCATTGCAAGGGTCGCGTTTGGTTCCCAGAATCTCTTGACAGGGGAGTGTTTAGTATGGGATCTAGCCATCACATTATACCTTAATACTCAATTAAGGCAATTAGTACAATAGTAGTCACTTAATACAATACTACAGTACTCCATTAATTTACCCCTTTACATTTATTTCATGATTAATTCACTTAAACATTAATGTACAAACTATATTTTGATAATGATAGTTACACTTGGGAAAATTACACGCTTTTACAAGAAACAAACATACAAAACAGTCGGGTCTTGGTAGAAGACTACTTTCAAAACAGACGGGTCTTGGTAGAATACTACTTTCAAAACAGACAGGTCTTGGTAGAAGACTACCTTTTATACTAGTAGGAAATATGGGATTTTTTAGGGTTTTCATAATTATGCAAACTTTTCTTCAAACATTTACAAGTCTTTTCTTTACAATTCTAAAAATCAAAGACACATAATTCCTTATGAATTCACCAGCTTAATGTTAATACTCGCTTTCAAAATAACTTGTATTCTCAAGTCACAAGTAGACAGGTACGACGACCAGGTTTTGTGAAGACGAAGCAGTCAAGACTCGTCTTTTATTTTGATTATTCATTATGTTGTTTTATCCTATGAAAGAACACACAATTATTTAAAATTATACTGTTAATGCAATGGATGATGTTGTTGCTTGTTTACTAGTTTACATTGTTGTAATACATTACATGACGTCCTCCGCCCCAGAATGTTTCTGTCGTTCTCGGTTTTGGGGTGTGACAGATTCCTAGTTAGAGTACTTGGAAAGTAGGAATATTTTACCGATTAAAGCTTCATAGAGCATAGTTAAGAAGTTTATTCCTTGAGTCAAAAGAAAAGATGAACTAAACATCTTCTAACGGCGATGGGAATTCCTCGGGCGAACCCTCAGATCTACCAGTTGGCGAACCACTTCTTGAAGGTGTCGCTCATGAGCCCTCTGGAAAACTCGAATTACTATGACTTCAGCTCGGGAGGCAGCCAGCTGTTGCTGCAGAGTCTCATTGGTTCTCCTGGTCCTTTCCATATCTTCTTCAAGACGGCGGATGCAGGCTGTGTTGACACCAGAGTTGGCATCAATTTCCACGATTTGGCCGATGGCTGCTCGACCTTGCTCACTATTTCGAGCAATCTTGTGGACCTTGATAGGTAGGACTCGGTCAGCTGAGCCACCCTCGTTTATGTTGTAAAAGCTCCAGTCCCTGTTGTAGGGTAAAGGTTGACCCTGTTCATTGCTCCAGCGATTCAAGTTTGTTGCTCACAAGGGTGTGGGTCCATGAAACGCGGGTCGAGGGTTTAGATTTGGGGCTTGATCCTCTTGGGGTCGGTTGTTGACTTCAGGCTCGGAGTCAAAACCATCCGAGAATCCTTCTGTGAGGTGATCATCCAAAGGGATTGGATGCTCATCTTCGGGATCTTCTTCAAGCCATCCATCATTACCGTGGAGTGGAAAGTACGGGTCGCCATGATGATGGAATCCAGCCATGATATCTACACGAAAAAAGGGGTATAAGAAACCTATATAAATAGACGTACTACTTAAGATAATTATAAGATGATCTTTATCAATTATGTCAATAATTGTGTAGTGTATACCAGTTATATGAAATCGAAGTAGGATAGACCTTCGAACAAGTGACCCTAACTCCAAATCCACAACCAAACAAGGACAGGAAGTGAAGCAAAGATTCACAGATTTTGAGTCTATAACACCTGAATGTCATATAACTGTAACATCCCAGAATATCAGGAGTAAAATTGAAGGGCTAAAAGTGTAATTGCGAAAGGGCAACTCGGCGAGTCCACGAGTGGACTCGGCGAGTAGGGTCGCGACTTTGGTCGCGTGTTAAGTGGCCAACTCGGCGAGTTGGTGCTGAGTGGAGAAAACCCAAATTTCGGAGGATGAGCCCTATATAAAGGACATTATACCCTCTCTCCAGCCTCATTACCCTCCCTTGAAGTCCAGAAAACCCTAGTAGCGCGATTGTGAAGGATTTGAGTGCATTGAGCTTTGGAAAGGAGATTTGGAGGAAGATCTTGGAGAGTTAGGAGGCTTGGAGCAAGGGGCTTTGCTTAGATTCGGATTTCCTTGCTGTTGGGGCTTCCTTTTTAGGTATTATCTCGTTTTTGGGCTGCTATTCATCTAGATTCACCATTTTTGGGATGTGTGGGAGTTTTAGCTTGTGGTATCTTGAGTTTGAAGGGTAGATCTGAGGTTGCTACCTCATATCTGAAATAGAGAAGGTCTAGAGTGCATTAAAGTCCCTGTTCTTGAGTGTTTGGTGAAGCCATCTTGTCCCAAACCGTAGCCCTAGAGTGTAAAATGCCTAGATCTCCTTGGATTCACGTAAAGTTTGCCACTTTACGTGATGGATGGGTTGTAGGAGGGTAGATCTATGTTTTGGATCAATTGCATGGCCTGGAAGGCTTCTGTATGGGATGAGATCTAGAGGCACTCGGCGAGTCACAAAGGTGTACTCGGTGAGTTGCTTGAAGATGGACTGGAACTCGGCAAGTTGGAAGAACAACTCCGCGAGTAGGTTGAAGATAGCCTTAGACTCGGCGAGTCTGTTCTTGGATTCGGCGAGTCTGGTCGCGAGGTCTTAATCCTTCTTCAGGGTGAGCAGTGTAACAGTGAGTCAAGGAATGACTCGGTGAGTCGAGTAAGGAAGGACTCAGAGTTGTTGGACTCGGCGAGTCTCGGGGTGACTCGGCGAGTTGAGTCGCGGATTGGGGAAGTTCTGAGCATGAGGACTCGACGAGTCATTGGGTTGACTCGGCGAGTAGAGTCAGTCAAGAGGTTGACTTTGACTTTGACTTTGAACAAGGGTTGACTAGTTGATTCTAGGGGCATTTTGGTAATTGTTGGATTTTGTTTTGAGTTCAGCGTTTTGGTGATTTGCCAGTGTTGGAGATCGTATCAGTGGTCGGAGCAGCTTGGGTTTATCTGTTCAGTCGGCAGTTGTGAGGTGAGTTATCCTCACTATATCAACAGGGTCTAAGGCACCAAGGCCGGCCCTTTATCGGATTGAGATCCGGGTATTTGTTGTTATGTTATTACTTTGATATGTTTGCATCCTCATAGCTAGGATGGTATATATTAGAGTCCTGGTTAAGGTCGGTATCCTGTTATGTAGGGTGATGTTATGCTAGGGACCGGTTAGGTCGGTATCCTGGTTAGGATGATGATATGTTATGTGATCTGTTAGATCGGCTTGTTGACTGTGAATTGTTATATGATTGTATGTTTATGTGCACATGGTTGTTGGACTGGGGTTGGGTTGAGGCGGGTCCTGCTTTGTGCTGTAGGCCAAGATACCCAGGGCGGACCGGTTCTCGCGAAGGCCCAGCGAGCGGTCCGGATAGGCTGTAGGCCCCTAGAGGGCGGACTAGACGTGCCGAGGCTCGGAGAATGGACCAGGCCGACTGAAGGCCCGGTGCGAGCGGACTAGTCATACTATAGACTCAGAGAGTGAACCAGTTGAATTGAAGGCCCGGTGCGGGCGGACCAATCACACTGCAGACTCGATGTATATGGCTAGACTCGGAGGGTGGACCAGGTGGACTGTTGGCCGGAGCGGCGGACCAGTCACACAGTAGACCTGAAGTGCATGGTTGTTCTGTGATCGGATATGATATGGCATGCTATGCGTGTATGGTATATGTGGTTGGTATTTTGGGGGTATCTCACTAAGCATTCGGGCTTACAGTTGTGGCTTAATGTTTTTCAGGTTCTTCAGGAGACCATGGCAAGGCAAAGGCGTGATCGTACCGCTCCTCGTGTTTATGTTTTATGATGTGATTCTAGGAAGACTCTGATAATAATTATATTGAAAACCTTTTTGTAATAACATTATGAAAATGGGTTGTATTTTTGAAAAGTTAAAATTTGTTGAATTTTTATGGTCGTTACAATAACCTTAGTGTATCCACTTAACGACTATTGACATACTTGATAGAGACCTTTTTAGTTCTTAGATAAGTGATTATAGTAACACAAAATACTCCTATAGTATTTTAAACTTATGTTCTATTCTAGTGCTTTCATTGTAGTAGTGTTCGTAAGTTTTAGACTTGTTGCTATATCACAACCATTCATGGGCATATGCTAATCACTCCTCGGACCAGCATAGTTGATCAGGCTATGCCACTCCCAGGACTGACCATACATCCCCGAGCTTACTTGTGATATTCAACAATCGTAATACTTTTGTATTTGTCATTGTGACACTGATTTTAGTATGAATGCAGACTTGTATACTTAGTTAAATATTTTATTATTTAAAAGTATAAACTCTTGGTCAGAGTTTTAATCCTATTGGGTTTATAGTTAGTATATCTTTTATGGGTTGATATACTCAATTCACTATAAACAATGCTCTGATACCAATCTGTCACACCCCAAAACCGAGATGGGCGGAAATGTTCTGGGGCGGAGAACGTCATGTAAAGTATCACAACACAGTATAATAGTAAACAAGTAAACAACATCATCCATTGCATTAAATATATAATTTTAATACAAGTGTGTTCTATAGTATATAAGACACCAAAATATGAATCAAAATATAAGATGAGTCTTGTATGTGCTCCATCTTCTCAAAAGTTGGCATCAGTACCTTTCTACTGATGACCTGAAAATACAAGTTATTTCGAAAGAGTTTATCAGCATTAAAGCTGGTGAGTTCTTAAGTATTTAGTGTCTATGTTTCAAAATGTTTGAAACAGTGTTTGATGTACGAGTTTGTAAACGTTTGTAGTAAAAGTATGTGAATGTTTGTAAGTATTTGTAAAAGTTTGTAACTCCTAGAAAATCCCATATTTTCTACTAAAAGTAGCCTTCTACCAAGGCACAACTGTTTTGTATGTTTGTTTCTTGTAAAGGTGTGTAATTTTCCCAAATATAACTATCATTATCAAAATATAGTTTGTACATTAATGTTTAAGTGAAATGATCACCAAATAAATGTAAAGGGTGAATTAATGTAGTATTGTAGTTTTGTATTATAGGAACTACTGTTGTACTAACTACCTTAAATCGGATTTATATCAAGGTATTATGTAATTAATTGTACCATACTGTCGACTGGAAAAACACGACAATGTAAGTCGTCAAAAGGTATGACGTTTGGCACCCGAAGACCTGTCGGTCCCACTGTAGCAAGCAGTCAGATGTAAGATAGTCAATCAAGTATAGATCTATACGCAAACTCACGTTCTCCCTCCAGGAGATTCTGTTTACAACTCGGGCCATGACAATGAAGGCATGCCCCGATACAGTGGATCACATTATGTTATCGTATACTTGTATATGTAATGTATGTACTTGTGTAATGAATGTATTGTTTCTCATTATAGTATAGTTGTATATGTTCTCATCATAGTATATTTGTATATGTTCTCATAGTAGTAAGTAATGACTCATGAATGAACTGGCTCTTGTATGCTTCATTGGACTAGAAGTAGTAAGTAGTATAACCCTAAACTATACCTATTATAACTTATTAGTAGACTTGTTTGTATGACGGAATGTACTGAACTGAGATAAAAGTCTTTATATCTATAACTATATACATAATATATAACTAAGGATTCAACGACACTCGGACAAACAATCGGGTACTTTAAGACCACAACCAAACAAGGACAGGAAGTAAAGTCGGTTGTCTCTCCTAAGTCCTTCAAACCTTATTTATATAACTATATATATAGTAGACATGGTTTTAACAATATATAAGTTTGAAAACTGTAAAAGAAAGTTTTAGTATACAAAAGTGAATTTGATAAATATTTTAACATGTAAAATAGTTTGGTAAACAGTTTGAAGTCATTTGCTTGGTAAAACAGTTTAAAGTATGAAAAATCCATTTGTATGCTAGTTATTAATCACATGTCATTGATCTAATAACTAACATGGTTCAATTTGTATTCCCCCCCCCCCATAAAGCATTTAAAAAAACATTTTAAAGGTTAATTAAGGGGTATGAACTCACCTGTAGTGAGTGGTTTCTTCGGAAGTGTTGGACAAGGTGGTAGGTGTCAAGTGAGGACTTGAACACACACAATGATCCTAGTTAACATATAATAAACATATATGTATCTAATTAGTTAATTAACAACTAATTAATCAAGTTAAGACACCCTAGGACATGGAAACACTTTGATTCAAGTGTTATTTGCATCTAAGGGTTGTATGGCATGACATTGGAGTTTATGGCCCATGAACCAGTTCTTATGGAGTTTACGGCCTATGACCATTTCGCCATGAGTTTATGGCCGTATACTCATGGTACTTAGTGCCAAATTTTGTTTTGAGGTCTTATAAGTCATGATTGCACATCCAATGATCAATTCTAAGCCTTAGGAAAGCATTAGGGGCATACTAACACTACCTTTTAGAGTTTATGGCCTAAGGACCATATCCTTATGTGTTTACGGCCATAAACTCTTATGGGGACTTGTTTTGATTGTTTTTTAAGGTCTTAAACACTTCTACGAAGGATCAAGACTAGTATCCTAGGCTTAGGAAGGGACTAGAGTCCATTTAACCACCTTAAGAAGGGTTTACGGCCCAAGAACATCCTTGGCCGTAAACTCCTTTGTTCTTATGATTCTTGATGATTTTCAAGTGTTATCAAGTTCATATTAAGCACACAAGAAGCTAGGGCAAGTGTACTTACAAGATAGAATCTTGATTGGGTGTTTAAGGTCCAAGAACACTAGTGTGTGTTCTTTGTGTTCTTGGTGTTTTGAAGAACACTTGAAGATCTAGATGAAAAGCAAGAATGAATGGATGAAATGATGTATAACTACTAGATGTTAGGTTATAACAACAAATCAAGTCGAAAAATACTTACATTTTCGGAAGATCGGGCAAAGAACGGGATGATAGTTGAGAGTGAATATGGAGTGTTCTTGAGGGTAGAAATGAGAAATGAGGAGTTTGGGGAGTAAACTCATGCCTAAGGCATGAGTTCACGGCCAAGATAGAGTGCACGGTGCAAACTCCCTTTGTTTGGCCGTGAACACCTAACTAAGGTGTTGGTTGTTCCATTGCTATCCCGATATTCTAGAAATCATTCCCTTTTATCCGTTCGTTTCATGACTATTTAATAAAAATAAGGAAAACGGACTTTAAATCGGCTAAGGATTAGCAGAAAAGTATTTAACTTTTAATTGAAGTGCTTGACTTTAGGGATTGTACAAATGAAAATTTCGGGTTGTCACAGGTTTGAACCGGTGTAAGAACATGGACATGTGGCCCTTCTTCTACAGATCTCCATACATCTCTTCCAAGTCTCATTAAGTATCTTTCCATCCTCTGAGACCAGTGATGATATTCGTTTGCCACTAGTATTGGGGCTCTATTAGAACCACCAACAATGTTGGACACATTAAGAGATAATGCTTGTGCCATATTTCCTTGTTATGAAATTTTGTTTTTTTTTCATGAAATGAGCTTCAGTGGTATAGAAGGCCTTTTGAAAATCAGAGTTTTGCTTCAAAAAGCAATCACTTTGGCTCTGATACCAATTGTTGAGATAAAAACTTGAGTCACACTTGAACAAACGTTAGAACAAGTGATAATGCAGAATAAAGTTTAACTCAAAGGATCATTAAAGCTCAACAATAATAATAAGTTAGAGTTAGAAGGTTAGATAGTTAGATGCGGAAATGTAAGGAAATAAAAAGACAACAAGTATTATATCAACTATACACTTAAGTTGATTCATAGCAAGGAATGCATTCAGACCAAGTTAGTAAGTGAGTTCAAACTTAGTGATTAAGTCTAGATAGACTTGCTCCGAAGAGAGACTTCAACCAGTTACAATTCAGTTGAAGTGATAAGTGAGAAGTGAGTAAGATGAGTAAAAGTATTCAAGATGCGTAAGAGAAGTTGTTTCATAGACAAGAGAGAGTTCTATTTATAGAGTCTCAAGTATTACGAATAGTCTAATATGTTAACGAGTTGCCACGCAGGGCACAATGGATAAAGAAAATTACTCATACAAAAATAGATAAAAGACTAAACTAAGAGTAGCTGAATGCGGTTGCTGGTCTTTGATTGCGGTGTGGAGATTGGTTGTGGTTGCTGAAAGCTACTTCGGATCTCCTTTAAGTTTAAGAGGGTCACTTTTATGTTTCAATAGTACTTGATGCACAGAAACAGTAACAGTGGTGTCAGAGAAATTGGTTCATAATTACATGCACCCTTAATAGATTGTTTTAAATTGAAAAGAAGAAGAAATTTTGAAACCTAAGAAACCTTAGTCGTAGGTCACGACGTGAGAGCCTTATGCTCATGACGTGACCAACTCGGATTTAGGATTTCCCTTTATTTTTAACACTTGAAGATTATTTAAGGATAAATACTAAATTTGAAATGTTTCAAAGCTGAAAAAAACAATAAATATTATTTAAACATGATTATTTGAATTTGAATATTTATTTATTATTTAAATGGTTATTTATTAATTATTATATTGCCTCTTTGGAATTAATTAGAATTAATAACAGACAACTAAATTTAAAGAGTTTTAAATTTAACCCTTATATATATATATATATATATATATATATATACACACACACACACACATAAATCCATATCTATTGTATGTATAAGAGAATTACAACATGGATCCTCGCATGTTTTAAATATTGACATTGTCTTTCTTACCATGACTAGGCTCACCCAAAGGAGGTCTCTATGATTGTTAATGAGGCCAGGTTTCAATATGCTTCATGCTTATCATCCTCACTGCCTATTGAATTTTGCAAATGGAGTTACAGAAAGGGTTTGATATTGGTAATGCTCAGTCTATACGTATTCAAAGTACAAGTGTTAAACAAAATCATGTTTAATTAATTAAAATGTGAATCTTATGTTATCCATAAAAATTGCACATTCTCTTTATAAATTTTTGATGGGGCTCACGTGGTTAACCGACACTTTAATTTGAGAGTATAATTAGACAATGATGTGGAACTCGTGAATCTCAAGCGTAAGTTGAGCCAGGGACCATGCAATTTTGTATGGTTGATTTGTCATATGTTTAGTGATCTGTGACATCCCCGTCATTGAATTTGAGATGAACATAATCCGAGATTAACATGCCATTGATAGTCAATGATTCTCGAAGACCTAGGAATTTCGTAGTGGTTAAAATTGGCAAAGGACTTTGCCTACCTAAATAACTTTATGGTGTATTTATGTCATCCCTTTACACAGCCAAATATGGATCCTAGCCTTAATTTAATAATTTAGTTTATGGAAATTATTTATTTAAGATTTTATACATCAAACTAATTGGAATCTTATCTTTTGTAGATTTTAATCACAGTCAACAACAACATCAAGAGTAAATTACACTAATGGTCCTTATGGTTTAGGCTAATTTGCATGTTTGGTCCCTAACTTATTTTTTTAACTCAGAAGGTCCCTACTGTTGGTTTTTGTTATGCGTTTGGTCCCTGTCTTACCTAAAAAGACTATTTTGCCCTTGATTTTTTTAATTTATTTAAATAGACACACCCCCAACCCCACACCCTCATCTTACCGTACATGCCCCACCATTTTTCCATATTTAAATAATAATATTTTTAAGTAAGACAGGGACCAAGCGTGTGACAAAAATAAATAGTAGGGACCAAGCGTGTAACAAAAATAAACTATAGGGACCTTCCGAGTTAAAAAGATAAGTTAGGGACCAAGCATGCAAATTGCCCCAAACCATAGGGACCATATGTGTAATTTACTCCAACATCAATCCTCCTCCTCCTCTACCAACTCAAAAATCAAGCTTCTCTCTACTATCGATTCTAAATAAGTAAAGACTCAATGAGGATGGATCTAGTTATCTTGATTGGATTAGAACCTTGAGGTTCATGTTGAGATACGAGAACAAAGAATATGTTCTCGACAATGATGTTCCCAAACTTAGAGAGGATGCTACCCCAGACAAAGTTACTACCTACACCAAACATTACGATGAATCTACAAAAGTGGTTTGCCTTATGTTAGTAACCATGGCTTCTAGTCTCCATAAGAACTTTGAAAATTGGGGCGCTTATGACATAAACCCACAATTCAAGGAAGTGTTCCAAGATCAAGCTAGGAAAGAGGAATTCGATATTGTCAAGTCCCTCATGGCATGTAAATAAAAAGATTGAGCCTCTGTATGTGTACACATCCAAAAAAATGAAGTCATACATAGACAGAATTGGGAATCTAGGTGTCGTGCTGCCTAAGAAGTTGACTATTGATATGGTCTCGAACTCACTTGGTAATTCATATTCGCAATTTATCTTGAAATTCAATATGAACAATGTTGACAAGACCTTGATGGAACTACATTGCATGCTTAAACGGTTAAAGCAAGCATGAAGAAGCCTACGAGTTCAAGTCCCAATGCTCCAGTCTTGACCTTTGATTGTGGTTCTGGTAAAAGGAAAAGGGTTTCTAATCCTAAAGGAAAAGGGAAAGTCTAAGGTTAGATAGTCTAACCAAGGCTCTAAGAGAAAGGTTGAAACTGAGATAGCTCCTTCTGCTGATCCAAATGAGGCCATTTGTTTTTATTTCCAGTCCAAGGGACACTGGAAGCGTAGTTTCTGTAATACCTGGACGACTTTAATAACGGCAAAGTCAAGGTGGTTGTCACCTCATGTATGTTTATGATAGAACTCCATAGTATATCAACTTCTAACTCTTGGATTCTTGATACAACATGTAATACTCGTATTTTCTTTAATGTGCAGGGAATAAGACGAAGTATAAAGTTTAGGCATGGGGAGCTCAAACTAATCATGGGAAACAAACACAAGTCATATGTTACAAGGATTAGGAACTATGAGCTTATGCTTGGTAGTGGTGTTTATCTTAGTTTACTGAATTGTTGTTTTTCGCCTGATATGGCACGCAACATTATTTCTTTTCATGCACTTTATAAGGATGGTTATCGGTTTTCTTTTGACAATGATAAGGTTGATATTTTAGTTTATAAAAATGGTTGTTTTATATGAAAAGCTAGACCTTTGAAAGGTATGTATGGAAGTGTCGTTTGCACAGGTGAAATTGATAAACTATTATTGAATATTGGTTCGTCTAATAGTGAATTAGATAAATTATGTTTGTGGCATTGTCGACTTGGCCATATAAAAAAAGAAACTCATTGCCAAGCTTGGATAGGATCTTGGAATCATTTGACCTCCAGTCAGATGGTGTATGCGAGTCTTGCTTACTTGGGAAGACGATAAAGGCGCCATTCACAGGCTAATGTGAAAGAGGCAAGCATCTATTGGATATCATCCACACAGATCATTTTGGACCATTCAAATCGGCCACAAGACATGGTGAAAGATACTTTGTGACTTTCACTAACGATTTTAGAAGATATAAATATATCTATCTAATCAAGCATAAGTCAGGATCCTTCAAAGTGTTCAAAGAGTTTCAAAATGAAATAAACAACCAATTGAGCAGAAAGATCAAGATGCTCTGATCTAACAAGGGTAGAGAATATTTAAGTCTTGAATTCTACGATCATTTTAAGAATTGTGGAATAGTTTCACAATTGTTTCCTCCTAGAACACCACAATTAAACGGGTTAGTTGCAAGAATATATTAAACGCTATTATATATGGTTCGATCTTTGATGATTCAAGCTACACTTCTGATATCCTTTTAGGTGTATACCTTAGATATAGTCACCCACATCCTATAGCTCGTACCAACTAATAAGGTCACTAAAACACCATCTGAGATGTGGAGTGGGACATGTCCCTATGTAGAACATACAAAAGTTTGGGGTTGCAAGGCTTTTGTTCATCACATGACTTTACCCAATATGTTGGGTGTACATATATTACACACGGCGTACTGTATTAAAAGCATCACGGGACTTTACCCAATATGTTGGGCGTACATATATTACGTTGGGCATAATTACACAGAATGTAAAACCTAATTTTTGGGGGTTGAGCCCTATTTAAGAAACATAACTTCTGAAAACCTTCTCTATACTCAACCTCCATATCTCCAAAGCATCATTATGAAATCCTAATCCCATTTGTGAAATTTGTTAGTCTCTTAATTGCTTTTGGGTACATATTCAAGAAGAAGAAGTCAACCATTGAATCATGGTGAAGCTCAAGATTTTGGATCATGAACTCACGTGTCTTTCCTCAACCTCAGAAGGTATAAAGCTTGAATCTTTATCACTCATTTCTCTAGATCTAGATTTAGTTCATGTTTTGGTTATATCTTGATCCCATGGATTGGATCTTGTGAGTAGAAGATACTCCAAATCCTTTGAGCCTCATTACTAGTCATTTTTGAGGTCATTAAGCTATAAAAACTGAATCTTGATTGGTATACATCTTCCATGCATGAGTTAGTGGCCTTTTGGTGAAGTTATGAAGTTAGGGCTTCAGTTTGGACTTCATTAAGCCATGAAAAGTCATAAAGTCAGGAACTTTATGACATAAGACATCCCTTAGAGGTTAGATCCGTGATTTAGGTGAATTGTTCTTTAAGCATTAAGAGCTTAAAGTTTTCTTGACTTCTGCTAGAGTATGTTGGGCGTACCTCTCTGGTACATTGCGCGTTATAGGTTTTGACCCAATTTCCTTTCTTTGACCGGGCAATACGTCAGGCGTATTGGGTGGGTACACGAGGCGTACTCACCAGGAAGTCATTTGGGCTATTTTTGGGACTTAGCTCATTTTTGGTTTGGGCCATGGTTATATAAGTCAAGTAAGGGAAGGGTAAAATGGTATTTTACCCATGGCATGATAGAATATTATTTGGACCCTTGTTTATGGATAATTGCCTTAATTTTTAATAAATGTCATTTTGGTTATGATTAGTGTGAAGAGAATTCACATCGATAGCTTGTGTGTGCGATTCATTACCATCGAACCGAGGTGAGTCTTGTCACTGTGCTTGTGGGTCAGAGGAACCAATGTCAGCTCACTAAAGTATGTATGTAAGATGCTAGTTGTTTTTGTTACTCTTACATGTTATATGGGCTTGTATGGTAGTATATGTGTGTTGACCAACAGGATCTTATTCGTTGTTAGTGTGATATGTGTTGTTGTGTGTAATGAGACTTCGGGTAGTCTCCAAGGTTGTTGATAACCCACTAGGCATGTTGTTTGCCCAATGAGACTTCGTGTAGTCTCCAAGGTTGCTGATAACCCACCGGACATGCTGTTTTCCCACTGAGACTTTGGGTAGTCTCCATGGTTGTTGATAACCCATAGTTGTTATATTTGTTGTGTTGTATATGGTACTTTGGGGGAAAACTCACTAAGATTTTTTCTTATGCTGTTTTGTTTAAATGTTTTCATGTTTTCTTATATTGAAGGAAAAACACGGCTTGATTGCATCACATCTATGGGAGATTTGTGCACATGTTAAATTTTGATGAAAATCTTATATATGTTTTGAGTTAAATGGTTTATCTAAGTTCTTGTAAATTATGAATGGAATAATTACTTACATTTTTGAAAACTTTGGGTTGAATTTCGAGGAATTACAAGTTGGTACAAAGCTTTGGTTTGAGGGATTCAGGGATACTCTCAAGTGTGCCAGAACTCAAAATGAGGAACTGGTAAAAAAATTTAAAAGAAAATGAATTTCTAAAAAGTTTTTGTATAAAAGGGGGTGCGATGCATGCAATCTGTTCAACTCAAGTTGATGGGTTTGAGCCATAAGAACATTCCTATGTGCACATACAAACCCTAATGCTTGGATCTAGGTTTCTCTAATTGAACATGCAATGTATCCAAGACTTTGATTGATATATCTAGTATAATAACATAAGAAATCAGATCTGAAAGATTACCTTGAATTACTTGCTTGAATCTTCTTGTCCTTGGAGCTTAGAGTCACAAATGTCACTCCTCTAATGGCTTACAAACACCAACTTAGCAATAGGATGATTAGAGAGAGAGGGGAGGGTGAGAAAAGTCAGCCAGGGTTTCTCCAATATCAAGGGTGCCGATTTTCTTAACCCTAAGGGTCTATTTATTCTAGTGAGCCTTTTAGGGTTTCACCCTTAAAATCCTAATTGGCCCTAAGCAATCCAATCTCCTTATTGATAAGCCTTGGACGAATTCTAGGCTCTTCCAAACCCTAAAATCGTCGACCCCTTATCCCTAAGGAGTCACTGCTCAAAATACAACTATCATACAATTGACAGTTTATGCCCCTTTATTCAATTAATCTCTTTAAGTCACCAAATTAATACATGATTAATTTAAGACTTATATTAATCAAATAACAATATTATTATTCGTTATATTATTCTCATAAAATATTAATAATATTTCTTCTCTCATTATAAATCATCCTGTCAAGTTGCTATGGTGAAGGCAACCCAAAAGGACCATGCTTAACCGGGTCAAATACTTGCCAAATATAGTTGCAGCCTTAGACACTATTCCAACACAAGTAAGTATTTCCCAAAATAAAAATACATTTTATATAATTGATGTATGATATGAGTATATGAGAATCGCATAATATATTAGGGCTAAGGATCTGTTCAGTGTTGCAAGGTAGGGTCCTTGATTAAGAGAGATGTGTTATTGCCTATTGTTTGAGCTGGTAGTGACATGCTAGTGATTAGAGATCTTCAGGAGCTTCTGAGATAATGCTGCCTGGTTATACAATGCTTTTAATTCTAGATGCTCGAATGCTTCTTGATTTGTGATATTTAGGACTCATATTGATGTAATTTAATTATCGCATGGATATGTTAATTTACATGCTGAAAGGGTTAAATAATCTCAGAGTGATTAGTATAGCCTTATTGCACAACTCTTATCTGAGTCTAACCGTTCTATGGTTGGGTCTTTTAGTCGAAAGATTATCTAAGTTTTGTCTAACACTATTCGTGAAGTAGTTAGCTGAAATTGATAGGAGCCTTTCAGTAGCTGATGGCAGGGTGAGGTGGGAATCCTAGGAGGGCCAGGGAAGTGTTTTTAGTGCAAGTGGTGCGCTGTTTAGCAGATTTTCGATGGTACCATTATAAGGAAGTGACTTAGAGGATTCAATATGATTCTGAGGAAAGTATGGATATGTGTGGAAGGTAGTATTGGGCCCATACAACTGAACAAATAGGATCCATACTCGAATCAAGGCAAGTCCCAAAAATTCCAAGGAGCTGGTTGAGGATAGGAACATGGTTTGACACCATACATTCATTGTAACATTTTATTATTTATCAGGTTTTGAGTTATGGATTTCGGGGAGAAGACGGGTCAGGTGAGTGTTTGGCCCTTAGTGGCCATGTCAGTTTAGGGTTCAATGGTGAAGACCTAGATGAATAGTTGATTTTGAGGTCTTGGGGGCCTTGCTTGATGAAGTGCCAGTTGGATTCGCGGGAATCAAGAAGGGATCGATTAGGATGAGCGTCTTGAGGATTTCAGCATGAGGATAAGTGATCGGCCAATGGCTTATATTGTCATTTTATATGATGAGGATTCTATTCTTCTAGTTTTAGGTGATGCGAGAAAGAGACAGTGAGCGTATGATTTCAGAATTTGGAGGAAGACCAGGTGGGGAGAAACTGGATGGTTGTGGTATCTACGACAAAGGTGAAAATTACGGAGGGGATTCTTTTGGTTTTATGTGATGCGAGAAAGAGATAGTGAGCATATGATTTCAGAATTTGCAGGAAGACCCAGTGGGGGGAAACAAGATGGTTACGATATCTATAACAAAGGTGGAAATTCCCGAGGGGATTCTTTTGGTTTGATTGCCTAGAGAAAATTTCATATGCAGAAAGAGAGTCATTTTCGTAAAGACTGTACAAGATGGGAATGAGTGTATGCCTTCTTTGAGTTCAGTTAGGTCATGTTTTAGCAGGTGGCTCCAGTCGATCAAGAGAAGTGAATCCAGAACAGAAATTTTCATTGTCTATGTTGTACCTCGATTGTGAAGAGGATGCCTCTTGTTTTATGAATTATTCTCGTGATGAGGGGATGGTTAGGGTTTAGAGGCAAGGTGTGTGGCTATCCATTTACTCCAAAATAGAGAATCGATGCTAGGAATGGACTATCAGAGTTATTGCTTGTACATCTGCATGGGATTCTTGATGATAGAGGCGGCTATGACTGGAATTTTTTCGAGGTCTCCATATGATATCCGGAATACCTTTGAGTTTGATGGGTCTTTATCTAGAAGATCATTTCGCGTTGTGTTATACATTCCAAGGATCAGGGATGGTATGTATCTGGCCGAGTCGGTTTGAAGTTTGTTTTGTCAACAATGTTAGTTGGTGATAGTGTTGGATTAGTGTCTAAGTGCATAACTATTTTGGTATGTACTTGACCCAATTATGTTAATATGATTAATTGTATGCTAGATCTAGGGTTTATAGCTTTGGATATTCAATTGCATGTTCATTAGACAAACTAGATCCAAAAGCTATTAGGGTTTGCATGTACACCATAGGAATGATGTATTGTTCGAAACCCATCAGTGGTATCAGAGCCTATGGCTGTTTCTTTAATGTATTTGTTGCTATCGTTTATTATTCATGCTTTAAAATCGAAAATTAGGGTTTCTGGGGGCTGGACTCGCAGAGTCCATGGTGAACTCGACGAGCCCATGCTTGACTCGACGAGTCAGCTGGCAGAAAGAGGTAATTTTAGGATTTTGTGCTCCTTTGGATGTGGGATAGTTACCAAAGAGTTTTTTATTGATAAAAATCAGATTTTTATGATATTGGGTGATTATCCTTGCCAACATAAAAGATAACTTCATATTAATTAAATAATTATTTCCTTATATGATAAAATTTAATTATTTGAATTATTTGGTTACTTATCTTGCAAGAAATTGGATTAGGTCAAAATTAGATAATTGCCTTATTTGAATTTTGTGATCTAGAATGTTCTTGATAAAGTTTGGAAAAGTTTCAAATTAACCCATTGGGTTTTATAGTTTAAATTTGAACTTACAAGTTTTGTTTTTGAAATTTAAATAAGTTAAACCCTAATGTTTTGAAAAGTTTCAAAACTTGCCCTCAAGTTTTGGAATTGAAATTTAATTAAAAGTTTAATTTTGAAATGTTAAATTCTAAAACCCTAGTACTTTGAAAAGTTCAAATTACACCCTTATGTTTTATTAGTTAATTAAAGTGTATAATTAAAAGAGATTTAATAAAAACATAAAGTTTTTGGTTTGCATTTAATTAAATTAAAAGTATAATTTATTAAATTAGACCACCTAGTATTTTAAAAGTGTAAAATACACCCTATACTTTATATATGTAACATTAAAAGTCTGATATCATATATATATATATATATATATATATATATATATATATGTATGAGTAAAAGTCAGTCTTACCATTAGCAAGCCTCATTCACGAAGCAGGTCTATAAGGGGTGTTTAAGAAAATTGTCTATAAAATGGCGATTGAATGGGTATCCACTCTTGACTAGTGGAGGGTCGTTAGCCGAACGGGTATGATAGGAAAGAAACCTTCCATTATAAGTATAATGAAGTATAAAGTAACTAAATACTTTCATAAATTCCTAAATCATAGTTACTTAAGGCAAACGTGAAATTGTATGCTAATCCATGGAATGACACTTTGTGCCCTTGCCGAGACGTTAGTGGAGTGTGTGTGGTTAACCGACACACTAATTTGGGGTTGGCATTGGTGGCAAAGGGTGGATTGATGTTTGTCATAGATCAATGGAGCGTGTGTGGCTAACTGGCACCTTGATTAGGTGATAGTAGCATTGACTGCACCACGTGATTCACATGGTTATTCACACCTTGTTTGTGATCCTTGGCATCTCAGTCACAAACTTGAAGGGCATAATCGATATTAAACATGCCATTGAAAAGTTCAATGAATCTCAAAAGATCTAGGAGTTTCAATTCATTTAAAACATAAATTTCCTTTTCGTTTTTCATCGTGGAAATTGGTAAATCGTCATTTACCTACCTTCAAATATTCTGCAACTAGATTACGGCATCCCTCTTCTAGGTTGTAGAGTATTGTGTTGGATCCTAGCCTTAATAACTCATTTAGGTGTTTTATTAAGGACTCAATCAACTTAACTTGAATTTTCTCCCGTTTTGTAGATGTCTGAATCTTACAATGGTCTTCTCAAATCCTTTGGAACAAGCTTTCCAAATGAAGATGACGTTCCAAGATATGATCAAGGAAATGAAGGTGATGCTTCACTTCCTCCACCTCCTCCAATTGTTCTCCCTGACCCACAAGTTCAAAGGCTTGAAAAGTTCAAGCTCACTCAAGCCCTTTTGGCAAGTAAACACGAAGATAGGAAACATATGTGTGCACACGTCTTAAAGATGAAGTCACACATTGATAGGTTAAGGATGTTGGATGTCAATATCTCAGAGATGTTGGCTGTTGACTAGGTTCTTCAGTCACTTCCTGATTTGTATAGTGAGTTCGTAAGAGAGTACTATTCGATGGTTCACGACGTGACCCTCTTTGATTTGACCTATTTGCTTATTGTTGTTGAATCAGTGATGATTTGGCTCAATGGTCAAGCAAACTTGATTGGTCGATCAAACTCCCATACTTCATTGGACACTGGCAACATTGAAAGTCTAGAAAGGACTAAGCATGAGATTGTCTCATGTAATGTGCCAAGGGAGTCCATTTGCTTTTATTGCCAAGAGAAGGGACATTGGAGACGAAGCTGCCATGTTTACCTGAGAAATCTAAGAGATGGGAGAGTCAAGACGTATGGCTCTACTTCATGTAAAATCCATTATCCAACTCTATAAGTTCCTATTTTTGATTCTTAATACATGATGTGATAAGATTACATTTTGATGTTTTGCAGGATCAAAGAAAAGAAAGGAAGCTTAAGGAAGAAGCATGCAGAATCTGATCACGAAGAAATGGATTTCGATTGCATGGATTCAAAGATCGGATTTTTGAGCTGCTACTTTAGAGTTCGGGTAGATTGCAAAGAAATATGTAATAGCATAGTTTTTCAGTTGAATTGCATTGTAAGGACAAGTTTTTCTGCAATAAAATAAAATTTGATTTTATCATATTTATTTATCCTTGCAATGGCATGTATGAAAAATTGATGTTTGAAGGTTTCTATTATTAGCAATAATGGATTTGATGCTTAATTGTGTCATTTGTGGGAATGTCGAGAATTTGCCAAACATGAAGAGTTTCTCATCGCCCAAGTTTCAATTGGACAGAAACTTGGAATCATACAACTTGATTGTGTGATGAATGAGAAACTTTATAATTGGAAATTTAAGACTAATTCAATGACAAAGAGTCAAGTGAAGGACTAGGAGATCGAGTTCACAATGTTGGGCATCAATCAAGTCCACCACAAGAGTCATAAAGATATTTGTCATGATTTACTAAATTTAGTAAATATAATTATACTTATAAGATTAAGTGTAACTCCGAGTTAATTGAAAAGGTTTCAATGAATGGCAGAACGAATAAGAAGAATCAAGAAGGCAGAAAGATAAAATTTTCTCTGTTCTAAGAAGAAGGGAGGGTAACTTTTATTGTGTTTTATGATAGGTCTTAATGATGACGAACCATGTCTCAATTGATCCTCTAAGTGAATGTTAGTGCAATTGCATGTCTAAGAAGAGGAATCGAGAATTGTAGAAATGGTTAAATCAAGAAGTTAATCATACTTCGTTCCAATATCAAGTCTTAGAGTCAAGATTGTGACTTGAGTGAAAAATCTTAAGTGGGTTTGTAACACTTATCAAATGTAGAATAAGAAAGATTCTTATTCTTGTACATTTGAAATTGGTAAGTTGTGCTGTCTTGGATAAGAGAAAGACCAACTAGAACCAATTATGTGAAGTGTTTTATCTTGATAAGAACTACGCTAACTCTTGAATATTTGTCTAGGAAAGTTTGTTTCCTGACAAGAGAATCATATGTGTCAAGAGGTCAGTGGGGGTTTTAATGACCTTGAAAAAGGTTTCAAGAAGACATCAAGAATAAACCTTATCAATCATCACTAGCACACGACTTGAGATTTACAACCTATCGTGTTGACATTATTTTGTTTCTGTGCCATTCCAATTAAGTTAATTATGTATGTGAGTTCTATGAGTTCTCATTTGAATGCATAAAGACAAAGCGCCTTGATCGATGGAAAGTACATTGATATGTAAGGATAAGTTGCTAAACTACTTGGAAGACATGGTGGGCACTCGTGTTACCATAAGGCTAGAAATCTAGAAAGTTCAATCCATATGAGTTTGGATTTGTCACAAACTTGGTTTTGGCAAATTCACATGGATAGGAACTCATACACCATAAAATCTAAGTTCCATAAGATTCCCTCCTTCATGAAAATGACTGTGAGGAAATGCTTTCACTAAGAGAGATTTTAAGAAGATAGCAATTGTGAAAATTGCATTCTCAAATTTGATTATGGTTACGACATCTCTTTCCATAATTCGAATTGTGAGATTAGGCAATTAGTCTAACATTTGGGAGTTATTGATATAAGTTCTTAAATGTTTAGACGCACATATGAGCTATCTAAGGCAAAGGTGTATAAGTTTAAGAAGATTAGATAAAGGCTTATCGAAGCATCTGGTATTAGAAATATGAGCTTCAGAAATTCAATAGGCATTGTTTTCTGGAAGTTCAGCTGTTTTCTGAATACATGTCAAAGCTAGTGGGAACATAAGTGTTATGCTTATATGATAATAATCATCATGATAGTGGGAGCATAAGTGTTATACTTGTATGATTATTATGGCAAGTATTGCAAGTTAGCAATATTAATTATAAAAAAACAAAGATTCAATTTGCAAAGTTGCATGGGTTGAAAAGTTGTTTTGCTATAATTAAGGGAGAGAATATTATACTTTGTTTCAAAATCTAAAGCTTAGATTGAGAAATTTTAATAAATTTAGTCAAAGGATATATAGTGTGTTCTTAAATTTTGATTTTGATTACGGCATCCCTCTTCATAGTTCGAATTGTCAGAACGTGTCACATAAAATATTATGGCAGAAGATTAATAAAGTATCACATCTTTATGTAAGACTTTATGCATCGTGTCCCATACGCTTCGGGTATAGGATCGAATGCAAATGTTATAATATTTGACCATTCTTAAAATTTCCAAATGTCTAGCATGTTAAGAGGGAAAAAGGACTAGAATCGGTTTTGGCTAAAATAATTAAACAACTATCAAAGGACGATCCAAAGTTCGCTGAGGATTGGTCGCTTGTGAGTAGGTGGAAGTATGGTATTGGATGGACCATATCGACATTATTATGAATAGATAAGATTCTATTAAGAATGAGTTGTCATATGGAAAATATGGAAATGTTTATTGGGAGTTGGATATTGAGAGTGTATGTTTAGATTAGAAACTTTTATGCAAGAAGGATGTTCAAAGGAATGTGCTTTGATAAGATTAGAGTATTGGATTAAACCCACACTCACAAGAATCACTTCATGGATTTTATCACGAGTGATTGTGATTCGATAATATTATATATTCTTGAAACCGAGACGTGTGAGTTGTTATTTGTTGGTCGGTTGCACATTGATAATAAGTAAATGCACTAGTAACTTGGTGTTATAAAACTTATTGTTGTGTGTGATTCGATCAGTAAATGCAAGCGAGTAATTGAGTTGAGGTTTATCCATTCCTTTTACCCAAAGTGGGCTAAAAGCGATATCTGTGGGCCCCTCGATGATTTAGTGATGACACCTAAGCGCTTGGCCAAGCCAGGACTAAGTTGATGTGTTCAATTGTAGTCTGTTGTTAGTCGTCATAAATCGGAAGTCGGAAATAGTATAGAGAGAATGATCAAAATTCATGTCTTGTGTCTATAAGATATCTTGAGAATTGAGGAATATATGATCCCTTATCTAAAGGACATGCGTATCTGATAAGATTAGAGTTGACAGTGGCGTATGAAAGCTACGATTGCTGATCAGGTTCTGAAGTCATACAGAAAGTAGTTATTAGACTTATCCAAGTAGGAGACTGTTGGATTAGTGTCTAAGTCCATAACTATTTTGGTATGTACTTGGCCCGATTATGAGCATGGTCCTTTTGGGTTGCCTTCACCATAGCAATATGTAGGATGAATTAAGGAGAGAAAGGTTTAATTATGATTTATTAATATATTATAAGAACAATATATCAAAGGAGAAATCATATTCTTTAATTAATATTAGTCAAGAATTAATTTTGTGGCTAGAAGAGATTAATTAAACTTAAGGGACTTATTGTGTAATTATAAGATAATTACATAGATGGGCTTATGGACTCCATAGAAGGTGGAGTGGACGAATTCTACAGGGAAACACATTAGAAATCGTCCAGGGCTTCTAAAGAAGGAGTCCAGCAGTCAAATTAGGGTTTCCTTGTTAGATAACCCTAATTGCCTAAGTATATAAGGAGCCCTGAGGCACCAAAAACGTAACTAACACTTGGATTAGGGTTTCCATCTGTTTTTGGTGCTTCCCCTCTCTTCCCTCTTCATTCTTATTGCTTAGTGGTGTTTGTGACTCCATTAGAGGTGCAACACTTGAGGAACTAAGCTTTCTGAAGCTAATGATTGATTGTTATTGCTATATAACAATCCAAGGTCAGATCTAAACCCTATTTTATGTTAATATTATTAACTGTATGCTAGATCTAGGGTTTATAGCTTTGGATATTCAATTGCATGTTCATTAGACAAACTAGATCCAAAAGCTATTAGGGTTTGCATGTACACCATAGGAATGATGTATTGTTCGACACCCATCAGATAGTTCGAACCCAAGTAGGGAATAACTGACTATGCTACTTGGGAGATCATTAATCTATTTAAGTATCTATCATTGAAGTATTGTTAGCTCAGGTTATAAATATCTATCTATCATCTACAGTACGCAATGGTTGGTCTGTCAATCAACTTCAAAATTTGGTATGTGTAGTTCCGCATGGGTTAGTTCATTATAAAATTGTATTTTTGGTTGTTGTTAGTGAATTCTTGATCGTTTGTTGTTTCTTGTTCATCGTCAATAGTTGGGATGCTTCAATATTTCGGTATGTATAATATGGAGGTCAATAGATGTGACAACATATTGTCAAGTTTTGTCCACGGTATATCTTTGCCTCTGGTTATGGTTTCTTTTAATTATTCGATTGTGGTATTATTGTCTTTATTAGACTTGGGTTTAATTCGGTAGTAAGTAGAACATTGAATTGGTTACCTATCTGCTCCAATTGTGGGTTTACAAGTTCTTTGTCATCAATTAGGATTACACAAGGATGTAGAATTGTATCCAGGGAGAGTACTTTGGATATGACAATCTTTCATCAAGAGTAGTAAATTGCTTTGTCTGGATTAGGGTGTGGGCACCCGATGTTGTTTGGTCATGGGATCGTAGTCTAGCAAGCTCAGTATGGTAGTGGTTGGATAAGGAGAGTGTAGGATGGCTCGGTAATCCAATGATAATGAGGTTATGAAAATATAAATGAATCCAAGTGGGGGATGGTCACTTGTGGGCCGCACGAGAATAGTTCCAAGTGCGAGCCATTTTAGGAAATTGTACCCGTGTTGGGGATTTGGATCGGTATATCTGGAGGGAGCGCCAGAGTTCCTTGAGGTCGGGAAGAATCCATGATAGGTCAGAATTGTGAGTTTGGAGTAATCTACCGTTTGGTCGACCAGGCCTTAAACGACTGATCAAGTGGTGTGTATAAGATAGTGTTTGATTAAGGACTTACTGGGAAGGCCAGTCATCGTGGTATCATCCTAAGACAGATAGAGACCCAGTTCTAGTTGCGATAGGGTCATGGTTAAGTAAGGAATAATGTTCTTTGTTCAGAGGTAAGCAGCGAAGAAAATGATATGGATTCATGGTTCGGCTGATGTCGAGTGTTGTGTTAGGAACTCACTACCTGTTCTATTCTGATGAAGGCTTTAGGGTTTGAAGCACGACCGTAACACATTATAGAATCCTGCAAGATGATGTTTTGACTCGCAGTGGTTATGGTTAAGCCTCTTTGTGTGTAGTTGGTAAGACCATAGTCTTAGCCCATCGCAGATGTAGGAGTGATGTAAGACTGTGGAGTAGTCATAGCATTCACTAGGTTAGTACGTAGATGTGGGAGTGATGTAAGATTGTGGAGTAGTTGTAGCATTCACCAGGTTAGTATACAGATGTTGGATTGATGTAAGACTGCGGGGCAGCCATAGCATTTACTAGGTTAGTATGCGGTTGTGGAAGTGATGTAAGACCGCGGAGTAGTCGTAACATTCACTAGGTTAGTATGCAGATGTAGGATTGATGTAAGTTTGTGGGGAAACCATAGCATTCACTAGGTTAGTATGCATTTCTGGAAATATTTTAAGACTGCAGAGCAGCAGTAGCATTCACTAGGTTAGTATGGTTACGGAAGTCTTATAAGACTGCGGAGTAGCTATGACATTCACTAGATGGGTAGGTGGCTATGTCAGTGATGGAAGTCTATGACTTGGGTAAAGTGTAGTTGGGGATTAGGGATGAATATAATGTGAGAACACGGTTTGGTTTGTAGCAATCACTAGAGTAAAGCAGACTTGGTCATCGTTCGTGCGTTGGTAGGTTGAGTTGTCTCTCATCGGGAGTGAATGACTGATGGAGCCTTATTGGAGGATAGACTAGGACCACCTGTACATGTTCAATTTTTGAGTTTGGAGCTGATGTTGTTTTTTATCAGGAATTTTGACACCGGTAAGTGGTCAGGGTGCATATGTTTTGGGTATTTGTGAATTTTTTCAGGATGGATAGTTTTGCTCGGTTCTGACTGTGAAGTTGAGGAATTGTGGGAGCGGTTAGACACTCGTTGGCTTAGGGCAAAAAGTTGAGGTTCATTCTTCATTAAGGCTAATGGTTTTTGCTAAATTGGATTTGACGACAATAAGGATGGGCGGTCTTCAGAGTTAGGTGACTTCCCCAGTCTTATTTGGGATTCAGGGAGTTCACTCAGGATCGTTTGGTTTGGAAAATGAGATAGTAAGGAATTTTTTCGAGGACGAAGTCTAATTTAACTGGATGAGAGTTGTAACACCCTGTTTTGGATTAATCTGTGATTTGAGACTTATGGGCCGTTAATCGATTATATGAAGGCTTTAAGGATTTGAGAAAGCAAATTTTAATCCTTATTGAAGGTTGACAAGTTTGGTTGTGAGATCTAAGTTCTTGAATCATGAGTGGGAACCAATGTGAACCGGGGAAGGATAAGTGTTGAACTTCTTGCAAGGATTATGGTTTGATTTAGACTTGTGTTAAGCCAAATTTAACAAGATAGGGTTGTAGAGCTCTTCAAGACCTTTTTGTGGATATAAAGAACGCCAAATTCAGAGTTGGAACAAAGAAGTTATGGTTGTTTGAAGTTTAGATGGGAATGAGGAATTAGTAGTATGTTGGGCATACATGGAAGTACACACGACATACTTCATTAAATGGATCACGGGACTTTTCCCAGTACGTTGGGTGTATATATATATATTACGCTGGGCATAATTACACAAAATGAAAAACCCAAATTTTTAGGGTTTAAGCCTTATTTAAGCAACATAACTTTTGGAAACATTCTCTATGCTAAGCCTCCATCTCTCCAAAGCATCATCTTGAAAGCCTAGTCCCATTTGTTAAGATTTTTGAACCTCTCGAGTGCTTTTGGGTACATCTTCAAGAAGAAGAATTCTACCATTGAATCTTGGTGAAGCTCAATCTTTTGGATCCTGAACTCACTCGTCTTTCGCTTTCCTCAACCTCAGAAGGTATAAATCTTGAAGCTTTATCACTCATTTCACTAGATCTAGATTTGGCTCATTTTTTGGTTATGTCTTGATACCATGGCTTGGATGTTGTGAGTAGAAGCTACTCCAGATCCTTTGAGCCTCATTTCTAGTCATTTTTGAGGTCACTAAGTTATAAAAATTGAATCTTGATGGGTATACATCTTCCATGCATGAGTTAGTGGCCTTTTGGTGACGTTATGAAGTTAGGGCTTTGGTATGGGCTCCATTAAGCCATACAAAGTCATAAAGACAAGAACTTTATGACTTAACATAGAAGTTAGATCTATGATTTAGGTGAATTGGTATTTAAGCATTAAGAGCTTAAAGTTGTCTTGACTTCTGTTGTAGTACGATGTGCGTACCTCTCTGGTACACTACGCATAACGGGTTTCGATCCAATTCCTTTTCTTCGATCCGGTAGTACATCAAGCGTACTAGGTGAGTACACGGGGCGTACTCACCAGGAAGCCATTTAGGCCATTTTGGGACTTGTTTCATTTCAGGTTTGGGCCATGGTTAGATGTGTCAAGTAAGGGAAGGGTAAAATGGCCTTTTACCCATGGCATGATAGAATATAATTTGGACCCTTGTGTCACAACTAGCATTTTTGCTAGGAAATTCTACTCTGATGCAATCATTCACCTAGTGTAATAACTTGTACTCTAAGTGAATACTATACTCTATTCTCATTCAAATATATCTCATATGTTCAAATAAGGGTTGGAAACCCTAGAAATCCCAACTCAAGTTCATTATGGACTAGGATTCTCTTATTGGGTCTAATGGACCAATAAATCTCCAACTTCACCATCTTGGGCCTAGGAACCCTAAATAGGCTCTAATTGGACCCACCTTCATGAAACTTAGCATTTTGGGCCATTTTGGGTCCAAAATAAATTAGTTTACCCTTAATGGGCCTTATTGGGCCATAACAACTCCAATTAACCCTAATGGGCCATAAAACCCATTCTTTATACTATTTGGGCCGTGAAATACCCTAAAGGCCCAATGGGCCGAAAATTTTCTTTATGGGCTTCATAATTTCGAACCAAAGATAGAATTGGGCCAAACTAATTCACCCTCCTTCCTCCTAGCCCAAATCTCGGCCCATGTTTAATAATAAAAAAAGGAAAATAAGGGGATTAACTAGCATTAGACACCTTATTGTTGTATAATGGACTTCCATGCAATTTACCCAATAAATAACACATACATCTCATACATCCAAGTACACATCCCATCTTTACCTTCCTCTCCCCTCTCTTCTTCTATTTACGGCCAAAAGCAAGTATACACACACACACACATCTTCAAATTTTCAAACACTCTCAAATATCTCAAGAACACTTCCTTTTTCCATCAAATTTCGAGATTTTTGAAGTGCTTCAAGAGGATCCTTCACCAATAATCATCATCCTTGAGCCATCTAAGTTCTAAAGTTGTTCAAGAAGCTTGCTAGGACCAAAATCTCTTCACATCTTCACCAAAAACCAAGAACAACAAGCAAAGGCGAGTTCATACCCCTTGTTTTTGGTTTTTACTTGTTTTTGGGGAAGAATACAAGTTGATTTGTGTAGATCTATGTGTATATGCATGACTATGTGTGTTTTCCATGAATTATTTGGTGATTATATGTTGATTACTTCATTAATCTAAAAATATGTTAAGAACTTGAAGTTTATCACTTGGATCTTCATAAGAACCATGAGAAAAGTATGTTTTATCACAAATATTACATATAAACTTGTAGATCTGGGAATTATACACTTAAAATAGCAAAAATGAGTGTTGTGCTCAAAGATCTATAACTTATACTCAAAATCAGCTTTTGACAGGAAAGTTTTAGCCCAATCTCGAACTGTTTTGATCCTCTTAATGGAAGTATTTTTCAAAACTGTTTTACATGGATAAATTTCAGATTTGTACCTTTAAAATGACTTCTCTCACGTTTTCATACGATTTTTCTACAATTTTTGGCGAATTTTACAAAACTGCCTATCATATTTGAAATAATTTCGGACCAACCTGTGAAGGTGAGTAATTTCACACTTGTTAGAAGCAATTAAAAATTATGATAAAAATTTTTAACCAATTAGACAAAATTTCCAAAATTCCAGAAATTACGGATCTAAATTTCGACTTACGATGATTTTTCTAAAATTTTTCCATAAACTAGGTCGGAAAAGCCCAAAACTAGAAAAATATGTATTTCCACAAAAATCAAGCCAAAAATGATATTTTGACAAAAATGGGTTTAAAATGTTATTTTTACCACAAACTAGTCATCAACACAAGTTTTGAGCAAAATGGAGACTAAAGTGTTATTCTTACAAAAATTGGGTCTTAATTGTAAATTTTCGGCTTATTGGGCCAAAAACGTCATTTTTACAAAAGTGGGCTTTTTATATCAACTTTGTATATAATCAAGCTAAAACAAAAAAAAAAAAACAATAGCAAACGGGTTAAAACGATATTCATATCCTTATTAGGCCTGGAAATAATATACATGTTTAGTGGGCCTTAGTGTCCTTTTACATGTATATTGGGCTTAGGATAGACATTCATATTCCTTTGAGCCTGGAAATAATAGAAACATATAGTGGGCCTTAGTGGTCCACTTACATGTTTATTGGGTTTGGGAATGAGTTTTATATGTATTATTCTTTCTTTTGCTATTTTAGTGAATACTTGAACCAAAACCAACGATAACTAACAAACTGATTATTTTGATCATTTTCTAGATTATTGGGCCTTAGTGGCCCATTTTTATGTGTGATAGGTCCTGTATACTATTTATATGTTATTTGGGCCTCATTGACCCATCAACATGTGCGACGGACCTTGGATACTATTTGTGTGCAATTTGGGCCTGTGAATACCTTACATGTGAAATGGGCCTTTGTTGTCCTTTCATATATATATTTCGGGCCCATGTTATATAATTTCATTCCAATTTGGGCCTTTAAATGATTTACACGTTTAGCGATGCCTTAGTGGTTCACTTACATGGTTCATTGGGCCTAGAATGAGATTATACATTTCATTGCATAAATTCGATTAAGCATCTAGTCAGTTTTATCGGTTGGCACCTATTAAGTGTACGATCGTAGCCTGTAGTTATTACGAGAGTCTCTTGGAGGGAGAGCATGGATTTGTGTATAGATCTATATAGGGATGACACCCCACACCTGAGTTGTTCGCTACAGTTAGACTAACTCAGTCTAGGGTGACGAAAACCATATAATCAAAAATCAAAATCGGCGTCCAACAACGCCAAGACAGGCGAAGTTGTCATTATTTAGTATGGTTATGATGGCTCGCTTAGAGGAATTAATGTATGAAGTTTACGGAAGACCTTTCTCTTTTCTTTTGGCTTACTCAAAAACATTCTCGTACTGGTACTCAACCTTGGGGGTTGGTATGGCAGCTTTCTCTTTTATAGACAACATCGCGTTGTCTGGGAACATTCTCTTTACATGCTCTTTACATTCTCTCTACATTCTCTTTACCCCTTTTATTCAAATAAACAATAACATACATGCATTAATACAAGATATGACACAAACACACTAAACAGTTTGTAGAAAATATATGATTTTCTAGTGGTTTTCTAAGTTATACAAATCATTTTCACAAACATGCTTATGAACTCACCAACATTTTTATGTTGACCGTTTTCAAAATAACTTGTACTCTCAGGAAACCGTTGTAGCGGTATGAACGAAACAAACTAATGGATATCGTGTTATATTTTGTTTCATCATACTCTTACTATTTTGGCATGTAATATTCAAATAAAATACTCGATGTAAACCATGAATGTTTTTATATTACATGTGTGATGATGATGATGTTATGTTTCAATTATATTCATTGTAATGATATTTCAAGATGAAGTCACGCACAAGCCCCCGGACGTTTCCGCCGTCTAGTTCGGGGGTGTGACAGATTGGTATCAGAGTATTGTTTATAGTGAACTAGCATATCTAATCATACAGGATATGCAACTATAAATACAATGGGACTAAACAACTCTGAACATAATAATTTAAAATACATACCGTTGTGTGCATTTTAGAATCATAACACAACAAGAACAGTAAAAGTCTTTTGAGGATTTGAAAATCGCTATCAAACTCGGGCAGTTATGTAGTCGTATTGGGGGTGAATGTAGCCTGATGAACTATATTCATTCAAAATACGACCAACATGTGTTCGGGAGTAATTGTGATGGACAATGAATCAAAAACTTACCATTTAATTATCCAAAGAGCTTAGAGAATCAATCCTAAACAAAATTAAAATACTATAGGAGTATTTGGTGTACTACTTGTTTCTAGTATTTATACCCCTTCGTGTAATACACTATAGACGAGTATCATTAGCCAGGAAACCGCTATCTCCCTAGTCACGGAATAGAAGGGTGGCTCGACTCAGAGGAAGAACCATAGGAGGAACACGGAGTAGAACTTGCAGATGAATCCGCCGAGTCAATAGTGGACCTCGAAGAGGAAGAGCCAAAGGGAAATGGTGATGACGACTCGGATGTAGAATCCGATGTCATCAATCCTCCATGTAAAGCCAGAGTACCAACTTATCGTGTGGGCCCCGGTGGCCCCATGCCCCCTTGGGCACACGATATTTGGAGATAGAGTCACCAGTAGGGGATACGACTACACTACGGTAGGAACCGAGGCCTCTTCGATCTTAGTCATAAAGGACCAACTGATCGGGCCCTCCCAGTCATGGTCCAACGCACCCAAGATGTTGGCAACCAAACTCAGGACACCCATAAGCAAATGGACCAAATGCAGGCTGTTGTTCAGAGAACTGAGAGACAAACTGAGGAAGTGATCGGAACTCCCAAACGAGGTAGTTAGTTTGGGAGGTACGACTATGAGATATCGAGCAACAAGTAGCTTGTCTCCGAGGTGCATCCACTTCATTAGCACCTCCGTCACAATTAGGATCAACCTTTCTTTTGTCCCCCCTAGTATCCGAAATGACTCTCTTTCGTATACTAAGATGGTACTTACCAATGGAACAATTATGTGCTATCTTTATTTCAGATTACTACATAAATTCAATTATATGCACAACTGAACCCTCAAAACTGCTAGATACTTAAGGATCTCGAAACGGAAACAACCCATATACTCTAAGGATAGACGTAACGATCGTGCCAAATCTGCGATTACCTACTACCGTAAATACATCATAGGGATGTAGATGGAAGCAGTGAGAATTATACAACAAGATGTAAAATCTATAGAGTACAACTAGGAATGACGATCATTACTTACGGTCTGGCTTATCAACGTGCAACAGGAAAATGCCATCCCGCAGGAATAACAAGCGCACCCGCGAGACACCGCTCCTATAAATGGACTCTGCTACATTCCAAGCTATTGTAACAGCGGCAGTAACCGCTGCTATGGCACAAATCAATGCAAACAACACCATGGAGGCGGAAATGGCATTGACAACTCTAGCCGAAGGAACAAGCATGAGAACCAACAAGTAACAGCTTGTCAAGGCACACTAAACCCCAAGATTAAGAGCAGGAAGCAAAATGTTGGAAGTAAGAGAGAGGGACAGCCAACTCAAAGGTTCTCAAAGACGCAACATGTTGTTGTTGTTCATGCAACCATGACCCCTCTTACCATATGCTGGAAGCCTTCCAAAATGCAACCAGTGCAATTTCCATCATAAGGGAGCCTGCCGGGAGCTGCATTGAAATGCAACCGAAAAAATCACACCACCAAATACTATACAACTTATCCACGACAAAATTGTCAGCCAAATGAAAACAACAACAATCGCAACAACCTTAACAACAACACCAATGATGAGACCAGTCACACCTGATATGGGTGTGGAGAAACCGGTCACTTCAGGCGCAATTACCCCAAGGATAACAATCAAGGTGCAGAAGGATCAGAAATGGTCCTGACCTTGGGTCAAGGCGAAGCAGTCCAAGACCCGACGGTTGTTACTGGTACGTTCCCACTTAACAACTCTTTCGCTTACCTCTTATTCAATAGTGAAGTTGAGCGAAGCTTCGTTAGTAACATATTTGTTGAGTCTGTTAGTGTTGTGTCTTGGGCTTTATTTTTTGGATCCGGATTGGGCCTGTCCATCCGTGATTATCTAGATTAGCTAGTAGGGTTATTCTATATATATGCATGCATGTATGCATTATTAGTTGTTGATTATCACATTCATTATTTTGTAACCCTAGAACACCTCTACAGTCGAAGTTTTTAGTCAAGCTCTTCCAAGGTGTTAAAGTTTTAATCATTCAACACATTCAAAGACATTTCGTGTTCTTTATTACGTTCTTAATTATTAGCTTGCTTAGAATCTATCGATCCTGATAGAAATTTGTTCTAACAATTGGTATCAGAGCGGGAGACTGTGTGATCAATACACATTCCTTCTGTATTCAGAATTCCTTAGGGTTTCCGCTTTTATCGTATAAATAAGAAGTCGTCTTCTTTGTTTAGACGGCAACTCAATTTTAGATAAAATCCTAATCTCAAGTTTACAGGTTTGATTCTAGCAGCTCACCATGTCTCACGAAGATTCGCAAACAAACCCCATCAACATCTCAAACAACATTGGATCTACAACCAGGATACCCATTCTCTACACTCAATACTACGAAGTATGGGCACATAACTTTGAAGACTATGTGGTTGGATTTGAAGATAATGGCTATCTCATCTGGGAGGCTATCACACTTGGGCCGTTTGTTCACTCAGGAACAAACACTACAGTCAAATCCCAAAAGGAATATAACAAGCTGGTAGCAGATGTAGACAAGATGTCGCAGGACGAGAAAGACAAATTGCTATGTAATGTCAAGACAATGAGGATGATCAGATTCGCCTTACAATCTGACACCTTTCGGTTGGTTGGTTCATGCACGACGGCCAAATAAATATGGGATAGGCAGAAAGAACTCTATTCTACTGATGAAGATCTAGAACACTCCATTCAAACCTTGCTGCTGTCAGAATTTGGAATATTTGAATAGAAACCTGACGAAAAGCTCATACAAACTTTCGATCGGTTCAATCATCTCCTAAGTAAGATGATTAAGCATGGAATATAGAGGAAGTTGATTGAGTAGAAAGTAACTTTCATGAATGGGCTCAGTCCAGAATGGATGGCTGTTGTTTCTATTGTAAAAGCGCATGAACAGTTTAGGTCTTACTCGCTAGCGAAACTTGTGGGAATACTTAAGTCCCATGAAAGTGTAGTAACCCAGGAAGCGAAAGTGGTTTCTGGTGTGGGATTGCTGCCTCTTGTCTCTAAAGGAAAAAGTATTATGGAAGAAGAAGAAGAAGCTGATATGTAGGAGTGTGACCTTACAAGCGAGGAGTATGCTATGATGGTCACAAATCCAAAGAAGTTTGCAAAAAGAAAATTTCCGGTCAACAAGAATCGTAACTGGCAGGGAAGTTATAGCTCTGAGAAGGTGAAGGATGAAGCGAAGATCACCTCTCAAAACGATGAAGAAAAGAAAGAGAGCAAGCTTGCAGGAGACTCAGGAAATAACTGCAATTACTGCCACGGCAAGAACCACTTTGCCAAAGATTGCATGCTAAGGAAAATGGCTGAGAAAAGAGACGGAGAAGATGATAAGGCATACTATATGCGCAAGCTGGAAGAAATCAAGAAAAAGAAATCAACTAACAGTTCTATGAATGCTTTGATTGTACAGGAGAATGCAGATGAAGACGAGTTCGGTGGCGTTGAAGTTTGGTCAACCGAATATGAAGATGAAGAGGTGAGAAAGCCCACTCATGGAAAGGCTTATGTAGCAAAGGAAGTAGGTTCGGCTGGAAAGTGCTTGATTGTCACAGCTAGTTCTTCAACCGAAAGTGCAGTTGTAGAACCGAACATGACTGAAAACAAATGTTTTGCAGCAAAGCGAGCTAGTGAGCAGATCAACGACTGTGATCGTTTGATCAAAAAGGTACAATCTATCCTAGAATCTCTTAAAGTTCCAATAACAGAATATGAAGAAGAATTAAATGAACTAAAATTTAAATTTGCTAATCTAAGCGGTAGTCTCATGCAAACTCGGTTAACAAATTCTAACCTAACTGACCAAATCAGCAGGATGACAACGAAGAGTGAGGAGAGAAGAATGTGGATAGAGCTGAAGTGGAATATGTGGAAGGATTGCAGCATAACCTCATTAGTGTGTCACAATTAGTTGTGGGCACAGGTCTAAAAGTATCATTTGACGATGAGGACTTTGAGATAATTGACAAACAATCCAAGACGGTTCTGTTGAAATCTGAACGTAAGGGAGAGATGTACCCCTTAAATATCAACCCCATATGAGGAAAACCAGCAAGATGTTTGCTATCAAGGGCAAATACAGATGAAAGCTGATTGTGGCATCGACGACTATTACACCTGAACTTCAAGGACATTAATAAGTTGGTGCTTGGTGATCACGTTCGAGGACTTCCTCTGCTCAAGTTCGACAAGGAACATCTGTGTGTAGCATGTGAAATGGGAAAACAAAGCAGAAAGATCCATCCTACACGAATTAATACAGAGATAATTGAAGCTCTTGAACTCTTGCACATCGACTTAAGTGGACCTTCTGCTATTGAAAGCTTCGGTGGAAATAAGTATATTCTTGTAATTATAGATGACTTTTCACGCTTCACCTGGGTTTTCTTTCTTAAACAGAAGTCAAATGCGACTCCTAAGTTGAAGACATTCATAAAGCAAGTGGAAGTACAGTTAAGGAAAAGGGTAAGGAATATCAGAAGTGACAATGGTCTGGAATTCAAGAATAATGATTTTGAGAGCTTTCTGGCTGACAAGGGGATAACTCATAATTTTTCGGCTCCTTATACACCACAACAGAATGGGATTGTTGAAAGACGAAACCATTCTTTTTATGAAGCAGCTAGAACCATGCTCAGTTTCGCTTCACTTACGTTATATTTTTGGGCTGATGCTGTTGCAACTGCATTCTATACTCAAAATTGGTCCCTGCTAAATAAGAGATTCTCAATTACTCCATATGAGATCTTAAACAACCGAAAGCCAAATGTAAATTTTTCCACCTATTCGGTTCAAGGTGTTTTATTTTCAATTCTAAAGAGAATCGAAATAAGTTTGATGTCAAAGCCGATGAAGGAATTTTTCTACGTTATTCACTAACGTCAAAAGCATATAGCGTGTTGAATAAACGCTCAAAAAGAATTAAAGAAACCAATTATGTCACCTTCGACGACAATTACATGAAGAAAGCTCAAAGAAGTGAAAGTGACATAGGAGAAATTTTTCCAGAATCTGGACAAGTCTCGATTCCTATAGCCAACATGTTTGAAGAATACATGCGCCTGTTTGATGAACCAGAGATAGCAGCACACTCAGAAGCGAAAGCCGCAGATAACACAATTGATAGTCTCAAGAAAATTATAGATGAAGCTGCTAAAGAGATGGAAAGTGAACCTCCTACCGCTAAGAGCAATCCACCATTTCAAGGGGAAAGTTCAACAGCATCGAAATCAAACAAAGCATCTTTTGAAGGGGAGGATCCAATTCCGTCCCCATCGCATAAAGGTTCAGGAAATGGGGAAAGTTCTGCTCAAAATCCACCTATTAGTAGTACATTCGAGGGGGATACTCCAACTTCCACAGATAATGAAACCTTTGATGTTGACACAAATTACACTTCGCCAGTCGAGGGGGAGAAAGAGAGTGAAAGTATAACTGATGAAGGCGAGGGTGATCTATCAGAAGTTGAAGTAGAAGTGAATGCTGAATTGGATCCAGCATATGACCCAAAATATCCTCCATTAGTGAAATGGACCAAAGACCACCCCAAAGCACAGATCATTGGTGAAACTTCAGAAAAAGTTGTTACTCGTTCTCAATTGAAAGCGAGACAAACTGCATTATTCTCTAAAGTGGAATTTTGTATGTTTAATTCGTTTGTTTCCAAGATTGAACCAAAAACTGTAAATGCTGCACTTGATCATTCAGATTGGGTCCAAGCAATGCAAGATGAGCTTCATGAGTTTGAACGCAACCAAGTTTGGAGGCTGATACTGTGACATCCCCAAAATCACGGCCAGAAAAGACCGGTTTGTTTATGCTTTGTTTAAAAATCAGAGTTACATTTTAAATGAAAGTGTTGCGGAATTTGTCCCAAAACAAAAATATGATAAAGATTTATCAAAAGCATTTCCATAGAAATGTATTTCATTAAAAGACTCGGGATGTCATGTTCATACAGATCAAAAGCATAAACAGTACAATATAAGCCTTACTACATTATTTCATATCTACAGGCCTATATCCGTAATCCCTCGTCCAAAACATCACACCTATGCTCATGCGCCACTACCTGTAATACATAAAACTGAGTGGGTCAGGCTTGGGAGCCTGGTGAGCACATAGGGTTTTCAACCCACAATAAATAAGTTTATTAATTTCATCGACCAACAATAACCCGATTACCCGTTCCCGTTATCCTCACTTTACGTCCCTAAACACCTATCATAAGGGACCTAGCCTAAGGATCATCATCGGGACGGACACTACTGCTAAGGGGATTCCTCAGCAATAAATGTCCTAAAGGCAACCATGTGGGGGATGGAGTACACCGGTGAACATATCGTTCACAAACACCTACAGGTTGCGAGCCTGCTAGTGTTCCACTGGACTGTCTAGAAGAGTCCGTGGTCGTCATCCATACTCCGCTAGATGACAGAATCAACAACATCAACATCAAGGCCTCTCATCATTTTATCACACATCACCTATTGCATCTACCCATGTTTTACCCCAACATTTTCGTAGATATAAAATACATATACAGTTTAAATCATTGAAAACATGTATAACAACGTTCATCTAGCATTGATAGCAAATATTCAGATAATATGCACACATAGCACGTAATTTATATAAAATACTTCATATCTATGTGTAAGTTGGAAGTAACTATGCACTCACTTGTTAAGGTGATGATTCCAAAATCGGGCAGCGCTTGCTTCTAACGATTCTATTTTCCTTCGACGAAACCTAGCATTATTATCGCTAAATTTTAGTCTAATATTTACCGTGACCAACTATTAGTCTTAGTATTATTATTATATAAGCGTTAAACAATATTTTCCAACCACTATGTACAGACAGGGGCCAGACATAAAACACCGGAGGGCAGGACCATTTTGGCATATAGCACTTCTGAAATCCAACAACCCTATGCGGCCCTTTAAACCAGATTCCCCGTACCGCGAGTAGTTAAAAAAAATATTATAACGACACTTATATAAGTTATAATAATAGCTCAAATATTTATTATAAGTTCATAATAACAATACTAATTTTAAATATAAGCTATATTAAAATAAGGTAAGCATAACTTACTTACAAGGGGGTTTTAGCTAGGAGTCGGGCTCTGCAAGGGCAGAACTTCGTCGCTGAATCTTTCTAAGAAAGATTCGTGTAGCGCTTCATTGCTCACCTTACTATACTAAGCTACAGAAAGAGAAGTCGAATCACGAGGGACCGAAATGCTCAGGGGATAAGGAGAGAAAGACTCTTGAATCAAGAGAATGGTGCAAGAAATATGAGAGCCCAAGGCTCTTATTTATACTAATTGAATTTTCAAAAACTACCCTCCATAATTACTTAATGACCTTTTAGTTATATAAACAACTAAAAACCCCTCTATAATACTATTATAAATGGATTTAATGATATTTGTACTAAACTAATGTCGAAAGAACTCAACATTAGTCTTATAATGACCGCATCGTCGATACCTTTCTAATGATATATACATATGTATATATATGTGTACGTATACATGATTTATACTTTATTTTAATACGTAAATATGCTATTATAATTTGTAACTCGTTCATACGAACTCCGTTTTTGACGTTCTTTATATCCACGCGTAGGTGAAGACGTACTCTACAACTTTCGTTTAGACTCCGTCGGCTAATTTTGACTTTATTTATAAAGTTATATTTTTAACAAGCCGGGACAGGATTGGTCTGTTTAAAATCTCATAACTTCTTCATACGAAGTCATATTTGGGCGTTCTTTTTATCGATGTTCTTAGTTTAACATATTCTACGACTTTATTTTAGATCACTAAGGCTAAATCTCGCTCTATCGTAAATTCACTATTCACGCTTCCCGGTATCGTGTCGGTTCTGTCGTGAAACTTCGACGGGTCATCACTTCTTCGTTATAACTCGGATTTCGGCGTTCCTTATATGCACGGAAACCTTGAGACATATTCTACAACTTTATGTAGAGATATCGGGATTATCTCACACTTTAATTTTGACGCTCATTTTTATTCTTTATTAATTATACATTTATAATTAGATAATAAACACATATAATTCACATAATACTCAAATATTTCATCTTTATTACTTCAAAAAGAGTTACAAGAGTTGACCTAGACTATTACATTGACAAAAATGCTTAGCCCTGAAACCCGAGCGTTACAATTCTCTCCCCCTTAGGATGATTCCGTCCCGGAATCATGCATCAGCAAACAGATGTGGATAGCGACTCATCATGTCATCCTCTGTTTCCCAGGTGAGATTCGGCCCATTCGAATGTTTCCATCGGACTAGCACCAAGTCGACCATCTTGCGTCGTATCTTCTTAGTCTTACGGTCAACAATTGCCTCAGGCTCTTCGATCAACCTTTTATTTTCATCCATCCTTAACTCTGAGATTGGAATTATGTCGGGAACATCTCCCGTGAATTTCCTCAAATAACACACATGGAAGGTGTTATGAATACCATTGAGTTCTTCGGGCAATTCCAGCTTGTAAGCTTGGTTCCCTATCTTCTGAAGAACTTTGAACGGTCCAATAAACCTTGGACTCAACTTTCCTCATTTCCCAAATCGTATAAGTCCCTTCCACGGTGAGACTTTAAGCAAAACGGAATCCCCAACTTCGAAAGTTATCGGTCGTCTTTTCTTGTCAGCATAGCTCTTCTGACGATCCTGGGCTGCTAACATCCTTTCCCTAATCACCTTCAACTTCTCAGCAGTCTCATGGACTATCTCGGGGCCCATAAACTACTTCTCTCCGGCTTCAAGCCAACAAGACAGCGTACGACACTTCTGCCCATACAAGGCTTGATAAGGAGCCATCTTGATGCTCGAGTGAAAACTATTGTTGTAGGAAAATTCTACCAGAGGTAAGTGCTCGTCCCAATTCCCTTGGAGTTCGAGGGTACATGCTCTCAGCATATCTTCCAGCATCTGAATCGTTCTTTCGCTCTGACCATCAGTTTGCGGATGATAAGCAGTACTCAAACACAACTTTGTACCTAACTCCTCTTGTAGACTCCTCCAAAACCTTGACGTGAAACGACTATCACGATCTGATACAATCGTAAGAGGGACACCGTGAAGTCTTACAATTTCCTTCACGTAAGCATTTGTGAGCTTATCCATAGACCACTTCTCGTTGGCTGCTATGAAGTGTGCACTCTTGGTGAAATGATCCACGACTACCCAAATTTTGTCGTGACCGTTCTTCGTCCTGGGCAGTTTAGTCACAAAATCCATGGTGATGTCTTCCCATTTACCCATGGGTACAGGTAAAGGTTCCAAACTCCCATACGGTTTCTGATGTTGTGCCTTAACCCTCGCACATGTTACACACTCGGCCACATACTTCGCAACATCGAGCTTCATCGTCGGCCACCAGTAGTAGGGTTTTAGGTCCCTATACATTTTAGTGCTACCGGGATGAATCAAGTACATGGTCTTGTGTGCTTCTTCCATCAGATGATCTCTTATTCCTCCCGTCTTAGGTACCCAAATTCGATCTTGGAATACCTTCAGTCCTCGACTGTTTGTACCAAACACTAACGTTCTTCCTTTCGGTCATTTTTCTCTAAAGCTTCTTCTTGAGCTTTCCTGATACTTTCCACAATCGTCGAGACGACTTCAATTCTTAACGCTCTTGGCCTTTTCCTTTCCAGATTGACTTTCCGACTGAGAGCATCAGCAACAATATTTGCTTTACCTGGGTGGTAAAGTATCTCACAGTCGTAGTCCTTGAGAAGTTCTAGCCAGCATCGTTGCCTCATGTTCAACTCCTTCTAATTAAAGAGATACTGGAGACTCTTATAATCAGTGAAGAGCTTGCACTTCGTGTCGTAGAGGTAATGCCTCCATATCTTTAAGGCAAAAACTACCGCTGCCAACTCCAGATCATGAGTGGGGTAGTTCTTTTCGTGCTCTTTCAATTGTCGAGATGCGTATGCTATCACCTTTTCTCTTTGGGTCAGAACACAACCCAACCCGACTCTTGAAGCGTCACTATAAACCGCGAAATCTTCGACTCCATCGGGTAGAGAAAGTATCGGTGCTTCACATAACTTCTTCTTTAGCTTCTCGAATGCCTCATCGTGTTTCTCACTCCACATATACGTAGCTCCTTTATGAGTCAAAGCTGTTAATGGAGCAGCTATCGAAGAAAAGCCTTGGATAAATCGTCGATAATATCCGGCTAATCCTAGAAAGCTTCGAATCTCCGTGGGACTCTTTGGATGTTCCCACTTCATTACAGCCTCGATCTTTGCGGGGTCAACCATTATTCCCTCCTGGTTAACAACATGACCCAAGAATTGGACTTCCCGTATCCAAAAGTCGCATTTAGAGAACTTTGCAAAAAGCTTCTCCTTCTTCAACACTTCTAATACTTCCCGTAGATGCTTGCCATGCTCCTCTTGGCTTTTCGAGTAGATGAGAATGTCGTCGATGAACACTATCACGGATTTATCGAGGAATGGTTTACAAACCCTATTCATCAAATCCATGAATGTTGCGGGAGCATTGGTTAGCCCGAATGACATAACCAAGAACTCGTAGTGTCCATATCTCGTTCTGAATGCAGTCTTCTCAATATCCTGCTTTCTCACCTTTAGCTGATGATATCCTGACCTAAGATCGATCTTTGAGAAGTAGCTCGAACCTTGCAGCTGATCGAATAGGTCATCAATCCTCGGCAATGGATACTTGTTCTTCACCGTTGCCTTATTCAGCTCTCGGTAGTCTATACACATTCTCATACTTCCGTCCTTCTTCTTCACGAATAACACCGGAGCTCCCCAGGGTGATGAACTAGGTCGAATAAAACCGTTGTCCAACAGTTCCTGAAGTTGCGTCATGAGCTCCTTCATCTCCGTCGGTGCTAATCGGTAAGGTGCCTTTGCTATCGGTGTTGTTCCTGGTAATAAGTCTATAAGAAACTCCACTTGCCTATCAGGTGGTAATCCGGGAAGATCTTCGGGAAAGACTTCCGGATAATCACACACAACCGGTATATTCTGCACCTCTTTCTTCTCCTTCTTGGCATCGATTACGAATGCCAAGTATGATGCACATCCTTTGGAAAAACATTTCATGGCTTTCATTAGGGAGATGATTCCAGAATTCACTCTGCGTTTGTCCCCATACACCATAAATGATTCTTTTCCGGGTGGGTTTACCTTTACTATCTTCTTTCGGCATCGAATCTCAGCATCGTTGGCGCTAAGCCAATCCATACCCAAAACGATGTCGAAACCGTTTAACTCTATGGGTAATAGCTCTTCGTGGAATTCGTTTCCGTTTAGGTCAATGACGATGTTCCTAATACGATTACTAACAGGTACGAATTTGCCACTAGCAACTTCTACAATCAGGGCATTATCTAGTTTTTCTACAGGCAATGCTAATTTCCCACCATATTTATGCGACACAAAGGAGTAGTTGGCTCCGGAATCAAATAGTATATTTGCAGGCAAACTATTTACAAGAAAGGTACCTGAAGCGACGTCTGCTGCCTCCTTTGCAGCCTCGAGCGTCATCTGGAAGGCTCTCGCCTTCGGCTTCGGTGGTATGTTGGGTCTTCCTGTCTCCTTCTTCTTCGGGCAGTCCTTCAAAATGTGCCCTTCTTCATTGCACCCATAACAGGCTTTCTGGTTGAGGGTGCATTCATTGGCGTAGTGCCCAGGCTTTCCGCACTTGTAACAAGTGACCCCTCCGTCACACTTCCCAAAGTGCTTCTTCTTGCACTTGTCACACCACTTCGCTTCTGATCCTCCTCCCCTCGAACCAGACTTTGAGAATCTACTCTTCTTGTTGGACTTTGAGGATCCATTGAACTTCTGTTTCTCACCAACCTCAGCCCTCTCCAGACCTCTTTCCTTTTGTTGGGTCTCCACGTTCTTAGCTGCTCGAACAGCTGATTTCAGAGTGGTTGCCATCTTGACTGTTGGGCCAAAGTCAGCCAGCAGTCCGTTTGCGAATTTCTCAATTTTGGAAAGTTCGGTTGGCACTAGGTATGGAAACAACTTCATCTTTTCCATAAATGCAGCAGCATAGTCATCGATGCTCATTCTCCCCTTCTTCAAATTTTGGAACTCATTGTTCAGATCAATCAAGTCTATCTCTGAACAGTACTACGCCTTCAGTTGTTCCAAGAACTCATCCCATGACATTTTCAGAGCTTCTCCCCATGGCATTGTATCTGCCAATAGCTTCCACCAGCTCAAGACTCCAGTTTTCAATTGTCTAACAGCGAAGACATTCTTCTGCTTCTCACTGCAGTCGCAGCTCTCAAACACCATCTCCATCTCGGAGATCCAGTCCATAATCTCAACAGGCTTTGGGCTTCCTGAGAGACTTGGTGGTTTCGCACCCAAGAAATTTTTGTACATCCGCCCATCCTTGTTGTTTCTCCCTTCTGGGCCATCCTTTTGCTCACCTTGATTCCCTACTTGACTCACTTGGCGGCTATAGTTCCCTTCCTCAGATGGCTCGGGAACTGGCTTCGTCGGTTCAACATGTATGGTAGGTTCGTCCCTATTTTCGTGGAGCATCCGTCTCATTTTTTCCCTTTGTTCAGCTAGCATAGCCTGAATCATGGCTAGAACTCCAGCCATGGTGACTGGCTCAGGTGCAACTTCTTCAACAACAGGTATTTGCTGAACCACTGGGGGTTGGTTCCTACCTCCATTTGCGTTCACGTTTCCGCTACGGGTCCTTGCCATCTTGATCTATACACCGAATAAGGTGAATTTAGATCTTTATTTAGGATAGACGTTTTAAATCGTCCTTATCACTCCGAAACGTTTACATGCTAGTTCTAATATCGTAGTCGTACGTTTAGAATCCTAAACACATAAGGTTTCCAGATCCGGTCGGCAACAGACCATAGATCCGAACAATTAACAGCATATTATGCACAAAGCATTTAGCACATAAAAGCATTTTAGGCACAATTCCTAAAATAAGCTAGTGCTCACACCTCACAATCATCGCTTAGCATTCTAAGTTTAAGTCTAGAAATCCTACAAATTCCTAGTTCGCTTAAACTAATGCTCTGATACCAACTGTGACATCCCCAAAATCACGGCCAGAAAAGACCGGTTTGTTTATGCTTTGTTTAAAAATCAGAGTTACATTTTAAATGAAAGTGTTGCGGAATTTGTCCCAAAACAAAAATATGATAAAGATTTATCAAAAGCATTTCCATAGAAATGTATTTCATTAAAAGACTCGGGATGTCATGTTCATACAGATCAAAAGCATAAACAGTACAATATAAGCCTTACTACATTATTTCATATCTACAGGCCTATATCCGTAATCCCTCGTCCAAAACATCACACCTATGCTCATGCGCCACTACCTGTAATACATAAAACTGAGTGGGTCAGGCTTGGGAGCCTGGTGAGCACATAGGGTTTTCAACCCACAATAAATAAGTTTATTAATTTCATCGACCAACAATAACCCGATTACCCGTTCCCGTTATCCTCACTTTACGTCCCTAAACACCTATCATAAGGGACCTAGCCTAAGGATCATCATCGGGACGGACACTACTGCTAAGGGGATTCCTCAGCAATAAATGTCCTAAAGGCAACCATGTGGGGGATGGAGTACACCGGTGAACATATCGTTCACAAACACCTACAGGTTGCGAGCCTGCTAGTGTTCCACTGGACTGTCTAGAAGAGTCCGTGGTCGTCATCCATACTCCGCTAGATGACAGAATCAACAACATCAACATCAAGGCCTCTCATCATTTTATCACACATCACCTATTGCATCTACCCATGTTTTACCCCAACATTTTCGTAGATATAAAATACATATACAGTTTAAATCATTGAAAACATGTATAACAACGTTCATCTAGCATAGATAGCAAATATTCAGATAATATGCACACATAGCACGTAATTTATATAAAATACTTCATATCTATGTGTAAGTTGGAAGTAACTATGCACTCACTTGTTAAGGTGATGATTCCAAAATCGGGCAGCGCTTGCTTCTAACGATTCTATTTTCCTTCGACGAAACCTAGCATTATTATCGCTAAATTTTAGTCTAATATTTACCGTGACCAACTATTAGTCTTAGTATTATTATTATTATATAAGCGTTAAACAATATTTTCCAACCACTATGTACAGACATGGGCCAGACATAAAACACCGGAGGGCAGGACCATTTTGGCATATAGCACTTCTGAAATCCAACAACCCTATGTGGCCCTTTAAGCCAGATTCCCCGTACCGCGAGTAGTTAAAAAAAATATTATAACGACACTTATATAAGTTATAATAATAGCTCAAATATTTATTATAAGTTCATAATAACAATACTAATTTTAAATATAAGCTATATTAAAATAAGGTAAGCATAACTTACTTACAAGGGGGTTGTAGCTAGGAGTCGGGCTCTGCAGGGGCAGAACTTCGTCGCTGAATCTTTCTAAGAAAGATTCGTGCAGCGCTTCAGCGCTCACCTTACTATACTAAGCTACAGAAAGAGAAGTCAAATCACGAGGGACCGAAATGCTCGGGGGATAAGGAGAGAAAGACTCTTGAATCAAGAGAATGGTGCAAGAAATATGAGAGCCCAAGGCTCTTATTTATACTAATTGAATTTTCAAAAACTACCCTCCATAATTACTTAATGACCTTTTAGTTATATAAACAACTAAACACCCCTCTATAATACTATTATAAATGGATTTAATGATATTTGTACTAAACTAATGTCGAAAGAACTCAACATTAGTCTTATAATGACCACATCGTCGATACATTTCTAATGATATATACATATGTATATATATATATATATGTGTACATATACATGATTTATACTTTATTTTAATACGTAAATATGCTATTATAATTTGTAACTCGTTCATACGAACTCCGTTTTTGACGTTCTTTATATCCACGCGTAGGTGAAGACGTACTCTACAACTTTCGTTTAGACTCCGTCGGATAATTTTGACTTTATTTTTAAAGTTATATTTTTAACAAGCCGGGATAGGATTGGTCTGTTTAAAATCTCATAACTTCTTCATACGAAGTCAGATTTGGGCGTTCTTTTTATCGATGTTCTTAGTTTAACATATTCTACGACTTTATTTTAGATCACTAAGGCTAAATCTCGCTCTATCGTAAATTAACTATTCACGCTTCCCGGTATCGTGTCGGTTCTGTCGTGAAACTTCGACGGGTCATCACTTCTTCGTTATAACTCGGATTTCGGCGTTCCTTATATGCACGGAAACCTTGAGACATATTCTACAACTTTATGTAGAGATATCGGGATTATCTCACACTTTCATTTTGACGCTCATTTTTATTCTTTATTAATTATACATTTATAATTAAATAATAAACACATATAATTCACATAATACTCAAATATTTCATCTTTATTACTTCAAAAAGAGTTACAAGAGTTGACCTAGACTATTACATTGACAAAAATGCTTAGCCCTGAAACCCGGGCGTTACAGATACCTACACCAAAGGATGCGTCTGTGGTTGGCTTGAAGTGGGTCTTCAGAAATAAGTTAGATAAAGAGGGGAATGTCATTCCCAGCAAGGCTCGGTTGGTGGTGAAAGGATATAGTCAAGAAGAAGGGATAGATTATGAGGAAACCTTCGCTCCAGTAGCTAGGTTGGAGTCAGTTAGAATCTTCTTGGTATATGTTGCTCATAAAAACTTCGAAGTCTTCCAAATGGATGTCAAATGTGCCATCTTGAATGGAGAATTAGAAGAAACAATTTATGTTGAGCAACCGTCTGGGTTTGTGAACGATAAATTCCCTGATCATTGTTATGTGCTGGATAAAGCAGTCTATGGTTTAAAGCAAGCACCGAGAGCCTGGTATGAAACTTTAACTCGCTTCTTAAAAATGTCAAAATTCAAACAAGGTTCGGTTGACCTAACCTTCTTCAGAAAGAAAGAAGGCGAACATCTTATGATTGTTCATATTTATGTTGATGATATCATCTTTGGCTCTACGAATCCTAGCTTAACAGCTGAATTCACAAAGTTGATGGAGACTAAATTTGAAATGAGCGCAATGGGTCCGATTAACTTTTATTTTTGGTTTAAACATTAGACAGGGAACAGAAGGTATATTCATTAACCAGGAGGCTTATACAAAGACCTTACTGACAAAATTCGGTATGACAGGCGACTCAAAAGTGATGGTTCCAATGGCATTTGGCATTAAGTTAACACCATCTCTGGAAAAACCTATTGTTGACATAACACAATATCGTCAAATGATAGGTTCTCTTACGTATCTAACAGCTAGTAGACCGGACATTATGTTTTCTGTTTGTTATTGTGCTAGGTTTCAAGCTAATCCAAGAGAACCTCACATGGTGGCAGTGAAGAACATATTCCGTTACCTGAAGTGAACCTCATCTCTCGGTCTCTGGTATCCTGCAAAATCTGGATTCTTTATTCAATCTTTTTCAGATGCTGATCTTGGAGGATGTGGTGTAGATAGAAAGAGCACTACAGGTGGATGCCAATTTCTTGACGGAAAACATGTTAGCTGGCAGTCCAATAAGCAAACCTACGTGTCACTGTCCACAGCCGAAGCTGAGTATATAGCTGCAGCATCTTGCACTTCTCAAGTAATATGGATTCAAAGTCAATTGAGAGATTACGGGCTGAGTATGATGAAGATTCCTCTCTATTGTGACTCAGAAAGTGCAATAAGGATTTGTCACAATCCAGTGCAACACTCAAAAACTAAGCACATTGCACTTAGATATCATTTCATCAAGGATCATGTAAAAGATGGGAACGTGGAAGTACATTTTGTTCAATCTAGTGATCAACTGGCCGACATATTCATTAAGGCATTACCTAAAGCACTCTTTAACAAAATCTTACAAGGCTTGGGTATGATGGAAGTAGAGTCGGTACCGAATCTTCAAATCTCTCACTAAAACTTAGAAAAGCGAAATGGAGCGAACGCTCGGTCTATTTCGGCTCTGAAATTTTGAGAACCGAAATGAACCGACCGCTCAGTCTATTTCAGCTCTGAAATTTCAAGAACCGAAATGAACCGACCGCTCGGTCTATTTCGTTTCACTCAACTGCGATAAGGTTTTGGTTGTATATTGTGTCCATTTCTTTTCTCGTCTTTAATATGGTTTATGCTTATTTAATTTATCTATTTCTGGTTTTATTTTTTATTTTTTTCAGAAAACTTCAAAAATCCAAAAATACTTTCTATTTATATTTTTATTATTTTTCTCAAAACTTCAAAAATATTTTTCGTTTTGTTTGTGTGGTGTGTTTGTTTGTTCTTACTTTTAATTAGGTCACAAGGGTACAAGTCCAACAGAATTTGGAGTTTAGGCAGGTACAATTATTTCCATACGAACTAGTTAAGGGTCCCTAGAAGCATGTTGATGCATGTTGACCAAAGCCTCTACGACTTAGAGCAGGCGTAACTGATTCGATCTATACCTATCGTTTCTTCTCAATTAGGTTGTTAACTTTGTCTCGGTCTAGAGCTACCTTACTCTTCTCATATGAGTTAAGAGTTTGTCTGCTTGGTCATATTTTTATAGCAGAAGGTACTTTCGGTTCTTTAGCCACCTTTCTTATATTCTCCATCTACTTTCGTTTCACCAATGTAACCCTTGAGACTCTCAGTTCTTACCACTGAGGTTTATGGTTCCACAAAGTTTGTGTTTGTGATCTTAGATACATATACCACGTGCTGAGTGAAACCCATAATCCAACTCCTATAATGAATTAATGGTGAATTATCAAATTCAAGATCTTACTTGTTACCAACTGAAATCTCTTTTTTATTTTTGAGTGGTCTTTTATGAATTTGTCTAACACCAAGGCTTTTCTTCCCCTAAAGATCCAGTTTATTTTTGTTTTTGAGATGTCTATAACTTCTTTAGTCATTATAAAATATATCCTACCTACTTGTTCAACAGGCTACATCGTTCTCACAAGTACTTCTACCAACGTTCAGTCCTATGTTAAGACTCGAAGTTTGGTTGAAGATCAGCTTCCCAAAGCTTAACAATTAAAAGAAGCCTTTCATTGTTTCTCAACAAACACTTGATCGTATTTTTCGGGAAACTACACAAGCACTTCAAGTCTCTCTTGACTCTGAAGGAAGCGATTCTTGCCCGGGACCATCTGCTTTCAGTCTTATAATGAGACATCACTCACATCCCATACACACTTGCTTTATTTCTTTACTGATTGTCACTCTATTGCACGAAAATTTTATTTTCACAACTCTAGTTGCTGTTGGTTCAAGTTTTGTTTAAACAGGGGCACCTATGGTTCTTGAAGTCACACTGAATTTCAAACGACGATTGAAGATAAGAATTTGGGCGCGTGAATTTCAAAGGTGTCTATACCCACGCGTGCTGACGCTTACCTGGGAGTACCCAACCTGTCACATCACGCTTTTCCAGGCGATGTTTTAGTGACCGCATCATTATCATCATCTACATTCTCTCTCCTGGCAACGGTATATAAAGAGGTTTTCCTTTATTTGTCTTCTATCACCAACAAATTCTCTCAAGATTACGACGCAAGTTCCAACTGTTTGTCTTCCTTCTTCGATCAACAATGGTGAATTCTTCCTCGGTTCAAGATCAGACTGCATCGTCCACATTGCCCTCAATCAAGCCTAATCAGAATATGATCATCGAACATAACCCGTTTTTTGTATGATTCGTATATGCTTCAGGTTGTCGAGTGCTTGAAGTATTCTCCGCTGGTTATAGCCCTAACTCAAGTTGAAGCAGTTCCTATGTCACTCCTATCGCAGGTCTACTCCACGGCCTCATATGACAAGAACAAAGAACATATTTTCTTTCAAATACATAACAAGAAGGCTTCGATTTCAAAGGGGAGATTCTGCTCATTAATGAATCTTGTTGTTGATTCCTCTGTAATTTCACCAGATTTTATCACGACTCCACAGCTGTTCTCCATGTAGTATGAAATGGGATATACAGATATGTTCACCACTGTCACGAAAGTTAAAAAGTCTTTTTTACCCTCTCAGTGGAATGGCATGCTAACTCTTATCATTAAGAGTTTGGCGGAAAGGAGTGGGGGTCAGATGGCACTAGCAAGGGTTTTCCTACCCTTTTATATGGTCTGTATAATGGCATCAACCTAGACTATGGGACGATCATCTGGTCTCAAGTGGTGCAGAGTCTCAATATTTCTACGAGACATTCAAAGATTTCTTGTGGACGCTTCTGGACGCTTATTACAAGAAGGGCGATTAACACCTTGGACATTCCTGTGATGAAGGATGCCCTAGTCGCGTCCTTTGCCACGTTTCACACAAAGAAGATCATTATCTATGATCCACTCAAGTTCCCTCACAATGGCTCAATTCCTGAATCGATGTACCGATGTGTCTCCGCTGAAAGTCATGTTATGGTGGAATACAGAAAATTGACTCCCACGGGACCGAGAGTTCTTACTCCGGAACAGCAGGCTGCCCTGGAAGCTATAGAAAAGCCTGGTAATAGAGGGAAACACACTACAACCAAGAAGGAGTCCATAGAAGAGGATAATACTAACGCTTCTAAGTCTCAAAAACGTAAATCTCATAAAGGAGAGTCTTCTAAGCCCAAGAAGCTTAAGAAAATGGCGAGAAGAACCAAGAGTCCCACTCCTCCTGGCTCAGAGAATGAAAAGGATGATGAAGAAGAGGAGGATCATCTTGAATCACCGAGAGGCAATACACCTCCCAGATCCCCAACTCCAACCGAACCCATCCATAATAAAATTCCAACCCCACCTCCATCACCGAAACCAACAATTGCAGTTTCGATTCCTATCGATCCTCCACCTACTACTTCACAACCAACGATTTATTTACCACAAACTCCACCAGTTACCACTATTCTAATTTCTACATCACCATTCCTACCTCCCATAATTTCACAATCAGCCACCACTACTATTCCTGACCCAACAGTGGAAGTCAACGTATCTGATACGGTGGCAACTACTACAACCGAAACACCAGTCATCACTAAACTTCCTTCACCTCTCAACTCAAATGATTCTGGTGCCACTCTCAGTAGAGAAAATGAAGAATTTGACTCAACATACTTTAGTCCATATCGGCTTCCTTCTGATGAAGACAATGATGCTCCTGTCGACCACCAACATTTACAAAGCATTCATTCAAAGTTGGATCGTTTGCTTGAAGACAGCAAGGCTTATAGTGGTGTGGTTCTTAAATCCTTCCTGGAGACTGCAATAGAACAATACACATCTTCGATTGAGCAATATACTAAAGCAATTGATGCATCTACTTCCTCTTGTAAAAAGGCAACTAATGATGTTTTTGAGATTGTTCATACAACTCAGATTTTTCTTGACTCATTGAAGAATCATGCTGATACAAGTGCAACGGAAATACAAGCCTCTGTGGATTTATTTTCTAAGTCCCTTCAGGAAGAAAGTACCAAGTTTGAAGCTATGCGATCATCTATCCAAACCGAGAACACTTCGTTTTTAAGCTCAGTGAATTCTCGATTTGCATCTCTTCAAGCTGCCCTGGCAACCAAAAGTGCTCTCAAGGCAGATCTTGCCAAACAAGCCTCTGTTATTGAAGTCCAGAAGGTCCAGTTAGCCCAAGCAGAGAAAGAAATTTCTTTATTAAAGACAAAACGGGCTGTATTTCGAAGTTGTGCAGGCGACGTAAAGGACATGTTGACCAATCTTCGTAGTGCTCATGATCCCATCCTAACTCTCACCATCAGAAATCATCTTACAATCAAACTGAATCCTGCCCTTGCCATGATCCATAAAATGAAGGGTGTTTCTGAGAGGTTCGTACCTTCAAAACAAGGGGGAGAAGGTGTTCGTGTTGATCAGGCGAAAGTGGTCATAAAGACAGAAAGTGATCAACCGAGAGTGACTGTGAAAACTGAAGCAAAAATTATTCACCCAGAAGTTAAAGTCACAACCGAACTGAAGGATAATGTAGCTTCAGGTTCTGGTCCACATGAAAAGGAAATGGAGACTACTGATGACAGTGATAGTGATGCTGGTGAAACTATTGTTGAAGCTCTGCAAATAATGAAGATGGAACGAGAGCTGAATGAAAATTTGAAAGTTGTGAAAAAAGCAGAGGAAAGGAAAAGGAGAAACAAGGAAGAAGAAGAGGCCTTGAATTGTAAAAAGGCCTTGTTTCCCTTATGGACGAAACAAATACTTGTCAATCAAGATATAGATTTTCCATCAGTCTATTGGTTGGAATCCGTTGCTTCATTTGACTGTGATAATTCAAAGGACTCGCAGTTTGATATGCCAATTACAAGGAAGGCGTTCACGTTCCATTGTTTTGATTCAACTGTAGAGGTTCCTTTTCCTCATCTGAAGGTTGACAGAGAGCTTATTGACTTCTATCTGAAGTTTGGCCAACCTCAGTACTTGATTTGGAGTGCACAGAAGATCATTACAGTCAAGGTTCTCAAACCCTCACCTACTGGGAGATTTACAAATGTCAATTTCAAGATCACTCGTGGAACAGCAAACACAGTGTCGACTATCTCTCTTACTGACCTTCCTATTCTAAATCCTCATGATTGGATTTTGCTATACAACATTCTGCTCACTAATCCGACAGAATATGAGCTGATTCTGGAACATTTAAAGAGAATGTTGGCCTCCTATATCTATGAAGTTGCAACTATGGATCAGGAGATAGCAAAGGTTATGAACAAGAAGCCAATAGTCAAGCCTACACCAAAGCCAGGGGATGTGAACAAGATGAAGATGGGCCAAATTGATTCAACACATCTTACTATGATGTTTACTAAAGGTGAAGCTCACAGATTTTTGTTTGCTCTGGTAGATAAGCACTTATTTTCTACTGATTGCTTGGAGCACATCATCAACATAATACATCGGTGCAAGCAGAACTCTGAGGCAGACAAAAAGAATTTTACAGACATGCTTCGGTGGTACATTACATTTTGGTATCATCTTTTGGCCATCATACCGAGGGTGTTCAAGACTGTAAAGAAGTCTTCTGTTGCTAAACAGAATTGAGGTTCCGGCTCCAAAGACGCAAAGGGGGAGATTGTTGAGTCTGTTAGTGTTACGTCTTGGAATTTATGTTTTGGATCCGGATTGGGCCTGTCCATCCTTGATTATCTACATTAGCTTGTAGGGTTATACTATATATATATATATATATATATGCATTTATACATTATTAGTTGTTGATTATCACGTTCATTATTTTGTAACCCTAGAACACCTCTACAGTCAAAGTTTTTAGTCAAGCTCTTCTGAGGTGTTAAAGTTTTAATCATTCAACACATTCAAAGCCATTCTCATGTTCTTTATTACGTTCTTAATTATTAGCTTGCTTAGAATCTATCAATCCTGATAGAACTTTGTTCTAACAATATTCAAACACTTACTAAAACAACAACCCCAAAGGCTAAACTAAGCCATAACGGTGGAGATGACTAATGGGAAAACCGAATCAACCAAAGATATTTATGTAGGGTATACCTTAACACTAAGCAACCATTCATTTCAAATAAAATTTAATGCCAGTAAATATTAGGAGTTTTGATGTGATAATCGGCATGGTTGGGTTAAGCCCCCTCCGTGTTGATACAATGTGTCGCGAGAAGGCCGTTTGCCTTCACCTTCCCAATCACGAAACTCTAATAATCCATGGTGATAAACTTGGTGCCAATCCTCGACTTATCTCGTGCATTAAGGCATATAAGTGCCTGCACAATAAGAACTAAATTTTCCTCACTCACGTTATGGACAAGGACAAGGAAGAAGTAAGCATACAAGGTATTCCAGTAGCATACGAATTTCCGAAAGTATTTACCAAAGAACTTCCGGGAAGACCCTAAGAGACAGGTCGAATTTCGAATCGACCTCATACCAGGAACCACATCAATTGCCAATTCACCCTATAGGTTAGCTCCCGCCGAAATTTACAAGTTATCTAGTCAAATTAAGAGAATGGTTGAGCAAAGGATCCATCGGACCAAGCTTTTCACCCTAGGGAGCTCCGGTCTTGTTCTTCAAGAAGACGGATCCTATAGAGCGTGCAACGATTTTAGTAAATTGAATAAGCTCACTATCAAAAAAAACCGATACCCACTTCCTCGGATTGACAAACTATTTGACCAGCCTCAAGGAGCTAGTTGCTTATCCAAAATAGACCTAGATCCAGTTACCAACAGCTCCGAGTCCGAGAAGAGGACATTCCAAAAACTGCTTTCAGAACTCGTCGCGACCATTTCAAATTCGTTGTGATACCCTTCGGTCTAATGAATGCTCCCACGGTATTCATGGACCCTACGAACCGAGTTCTCCCAACCATTCCTACACAGCCTTTTAATTATTTTCATCGATAACATACTCATCTGCTTACGAAGCAAGAACAAAACACTGTCAACATTTACGACCAGCCTTGAAAGCATCAAAGCCGGAGAATATCGCGAAGAAAGCACTACATGGATGGACAAAACTCTCAAAATTGAAGGACGAAGCTTATTGTTATCAGAGTTGAGTTGGGCGCTATCCAGGTGATCGTCAATAGGTTAACCCAATCTGCCCATTTCCTGCTAATAAAGAAATCAAACAAGACGGTGAGATTAGTTGGGATCTATATCAAGGAGATCGTGAGACTCCATGAAATATCGATATCTACAATCTCGGATCTAGACAACGGGATTACTTCAAGACTTTGATAGTCACTTCAGAAGGCTATGGGAAAATAGCTAGACATGCGCATTGTTTACCAACCCCCGACGTACACCCCGTGTTCCATGTTCGATGGAACGCCAACCGTGGATTGGAATTCACATGTGAAGGCGAAGACCAGATGAAGCAAAAGTACCCTTACCTATTCTCTCATTCATGAACCTACCTTTTGAAAGAATTGTGGGACAAAATTCCGTCTAACGGGGGGATGATGTCACAACTAGCATTTTTGCTAGGAAATTCTACTCTCATGCAATCATTCACCTAGTGTAATAACTTGTACTCCAAGTGAATACTATACTTTATTCTCGTTCAAATATATCTCATATGTTCAAATAAGGGTTGGAAACCCTAGAAATCCCGACTCAAGTTCTTTATGCACTAGGATTCTCTTATTGGGTCTAATGGGCCAATAAATCTCAAACTTCACCATCTTGGGCCTAGGAACCCTAAATGGGCTCTAATTGGACCCCCTTCATGAAACTTAGCATTTTGGGCCATTTTGGGTCCAAAATAAATTTGTTCACCCTTAATGGGCCTTATTGGTCCATAACAACTCCAATTAACCCTAATGGACCACACAACCCATTCTTTATACTATTTGGGCCGTGAACTACCCTAATGGCCCAATGGGCCGAAAATTTTCTTTATGGGCTTCAAATTTCGAACCAAAGAAAGAATTGGGCCAAAAATGAGTATTACATATAAACTTTTAGATTTGGGAATTATACACTTAAAATAGCAAAAATGAGTGTTGTGCTCAAAGATCTATAACTTATACTCAAAATCAGCTTTTGACAGGAAAGTTTTAGCCCAATCTCGAACTGTTTTGACCCTTTTAATAGAAGTATTTTTCAAAACTGTTTTACATGGATAAATTTCAGATTTATACATTTAAAATGACTACTCTCACGTTTTCATATGATTTTTCTACAATTTTTGGCGAATTTTACAAAACTGCCTATCATATTTGAAATAATTTCGGACCAACCTATGAAGGTGAGTAATTTCACACTTGTTAGAAGCCATTAAAAATTATGAGAAAAATTGTGAACCAAGTAGACAAAATTTCCAAAATTTCAGAAATTATGGATCCAAATTTCGACTTACAATGATTTTTCTACAAATTTTCAAAAAACTAGGTCGGAAAAGCCCAAAACCAGAAAAATGTGTATTTCCACAAAAATCAAGCCAAAAACGATATTATGACAAAAATGGGTTTCAAATGTTATTTTTACCACAAACTAGTCATCAACACAAGTTTTGAATAAAATGGAGACTAAAGTGTTATTCTTACAAAAATTGGGCCTTAATTGTAAATTTTTGGCTTATTGGGCCAAGAACGTCATTTTTACAAAAGTGGGCTTTTTATATCAACTTTGTAAATAATCAAGATAAAATAAACAAAACAATAGCAAACGGGTTAAAATAGTATTCATATCCTTATTGGGCCTGGAAATAATATACATGTTTAGTGGGCTTTAGTGTTCGTTTACATGTTTATTGGGCTTAGGATAGACATTCATATTCCTTTGAGCCTGGAAATAATAGACACGTATAGTGGGCCTTAGTTGTCCACTTACATGTTTATTGGGCCTGGGAATGAGTTTTATATGTGTTCTTCTTTCTTTTGCTATTTTAGTGAATACTTGAACCAAAACCAACAATAACTAACAAACGGATTATTTTGATAATTTTCTAGATTATTGGGCCTTAGTGGCCCATTTTTATGTGTGATAGGTCTTGTATACTATTTATATGATATTTGGTCCTCATTGACCCATCAACATGTGCGACGGACCTTGGATACTATTTGTGTGCTATTTGGGCCTGTGAATACCTTACATGTGAAACGGGCCTTAGTTATCCTTTCATATATATATATATATATATATATTTCGGGCCTAGGTTATATAATTTCATTCCAATTTGGGCCTTTAAATAATTTACATATTTAGCGACGCCTTAGTGGTTCACTTACATGGTTCATTGGGCCTGGAATGAGATTATATCTTTCTTTGCGTAAATTCAATTAAGGATCTAGTGGGTTTTATCGGTTGGCACCTATTAAGTGTACGATCGTAGCCTGTAGTTATAACCCAAGTCTCTTGGAGGGTGAGGGGGGATTTGTATATAGATCTATATGGGGATGACACCCCATACCTGAGTTGTTCGCTACAATTAGACTAACTCAGTCTAGGGTGGCGAAAACCTCATAATCAAAAATCAAAAACGGCGTCCAAGAACGCCAAGATGGTCAAAGTGGTCATTATTTAGTATGGTTATGACGGCTCACTTAGAGGAATTAACGTATGAAGTTTACGGAAGACCCTTCTCTTTTCTTTTGGCTTACTCGGAAACATTCTCGTACTGGTACGCAACCTTGAGGGTTGGTAGGGCAGCTTTCTCTTTTACAGACAACAGCAGGTTGTCTGGGAACATTCTCTTTACATGCTCTTTACATTCTCTATACATTCTCTTTACCCCTTTTATTCAAATAAACAATAACATACATGCATTAATACAAGATCTGACACAAACACACTAAAAAGTTTGGAGAAAATATAGGATTTTCTGGTGGTTTTCAAAGTTATACAAATCATTTTCACAAACATGCTTATGAACTCACCAACATTTTTATGTTGACCGTTTTCAAAATAACTTGTATTCTCATGAAACCATTGAAGCGGGATGAACAAAACAAACTAATGGATATTGTGTTATATTTTGTTTCATCGTACTCTTACTACTTTGGCATGTAATATTCAAATACAATACTCGATGTAAACCATGACTGTTGTTTTATTACATGTGTGATGATCATGAGGTTATGTTTGAATTATATTCACTGTAATGATATTTCAAGATGAAGTCACGCACAAGCCCCCAGATGTTTCCACATCTAGTTCGGGGATGTGACATCTTGTTTTTGGATAATTTCCTTAATTGTTAATTAAGATCGTTTTGGTTTTGATTTGGTGTGAGGAGCATTTGCATTGGCAGCTCATTTGTGTGTGATTGATTAACGTCGGATTAAGGTGAGTCTTCTCATTGTGCTTATTGGTCGAAGGCACCAATGATGGCTCACTAAATTATGTATGTAGGATGTTAGATGTCTTTATGACTCTTGTATATTTTATGGGCTTGTATGGTAGTATATATGTGTCGATCAATGGGGTCTTATTTGTTATTATTGTGATATGTCTTACTGTGTGTACTGAGACTTCAGGTAGTCTCCAAGGTTGATGATAACTCATCGGGCATGTTTTTTGTCCACTGAGACTTTGGGTAGTCTCCAGGGTTGCTGATAACCCATCGGGCATGCTGTTTGTCCACTGAGACTTTAGGTAGTCTCCAGGGTTACTGATAACCCATAGCAGTTATATTTGTTGTGTTGTATGTGGTACTTTGGGGAAAAACTCACTAATATTTATGCTTACGTTTTGTTCTTTAAATGTTTTCATGTTTTCTTATATTGAAGGAAGGGCATGGATCGATTTCACGGCATCTATGGGAGATTTGTGCACATGTTAAATTTTGATGAAACTCTAATAAATTTTTTGATTTAAATGGTTCATCTAAGTTCTTGTAAATTGTAAATGGAATAATTAATTTTTTTTCAAAAAAAAATTGGGTTAAATTTCTGCGAGTTACACCGGTGGGAGCCATATTGACCTTGAAGAGCTTCATGATTTAAATGAAGAAGAACCTAGAGTTGACATTAGCACTCAACCTGAGGCACAACAACCTATTGAGGAACCTCAACTTGAAGTTGACCATCATGTTGAACAAAATGCTATATCTCCACATCCCCTATGCAGATCCAATAGAGTTCATCTTCCACCTGAGTTATATAGATTCCATATTACATCAGAATGAGACATATTGATCGGTGATCGTACACTGGCCAATATGGATAAGCCATCCAACCATAAGGAAATAATGGAAGGCCCCGAGTCTAAAAAGTGGAAGGAAATCATGGAGAGCGAGATTCAGTCCATGTACGATAACGAAGTTTAGAATTTGGTTAATCCTACACCTGGCATTAAAACTATTGGGTGTGAATGGATCTTCAACAAGAAGATTGGAATGGATAGGAATGTGTACACATTCAACGCTAGGATGGTTGCAAAAGGTTAAACTCAGACTCAAGGGATTGATTATGAGGAAACCTTTGTTCCAGTAACGAACATCAAGTCTATTAATATATTACTTTCCATAGCAGCCGTTTATGATTATGAAGTATGGTAAATGGATGTGAAAACCTCTTTCCTTAATGGAAAACTAGGAGAGGATGTGTACATGGCACAACCTGAGGGTTTCATAAATCCAAAATATCCGAATAGAGTGTGTCAGCTTGAAAGATCTATATATGGACTAAAATAGATGTCCCGCAGTTGTAATCTTCGCTTTCATGAAAATGTCAAAGATTTTGGTTTTTCTAGAAGTGAAGATGAGTCCTGCGTTTATATCAAAGCTAGTGGGGGATGTATAGTAGTCTTTTTAGTGTTGTATGTGGATGACATACTCCATATAGGAAACGATATCCTGATGTTGCAAGGTGTTAATACATGGCTTGGGAGTTTATTCGCTATCAATGATCTAGGAGAGGTTGCATACACACATCGTATAAGGATCTATAGAGATAGATCGAAATGTGTAATGGGACTGAGCCGGAGTACATACTTGGATAAAATTTTGAAGATATTTAATATGCAAGACTCCAAGAAAGTTTTTCAATCCATGAAACATGGCATAAAATTTAGTAAAACTCAATTTCCTAGTTCTAGTAATGAACATGAAAGAATGAGTCGAATCTCATATGCTTCTTCTATTGGATTGATCATGTATGACATGATGTGTACTCGACCTGACATCTTGTATGCTCTGATCATGGTGAGTCGCTTTCAGGAAAACCCAAGCAACAGTCATTGGACAACAATAAAGAACATTTTCAAATACCTAAGAAGAACAAAGTACATGTTCTTGGTTATATGGAGGTAAATACGAGTTAAGACTCACTAGTTATATAGATGCAAGTTTCCAGACTAATAGAGACAATTCATGTTCACAGTCAGGGTGGGTGTTATAGCTAAATGGAGGATCGTGTGACATCCCCAAAATCTCGGCGAGAAAAGACCGGTTTCATTTATGTTTTTTAAACATTTTCAGACTAAATCCTTTAGATTTTAAAAGAGATGCGGAATTTGTTCCCAAAAACAAAACATGATAAAATAGATTTTTATCAAAACATTTCATAAAGAAATATAATTTCATTTCATAATCAAAAATCGGGATGTCATGTTCCGATACAGACCATAAAACATAAACGATAACATTACAAGTCATTCAACAAATACATACATATATAGACTTGTAAACAAAACAACTTGATGATTCATCCATCTTATGCCCTTGCACCACTTCCTGTAATACAAATAAACTGAGTGGGTCAGGCTTGGGGCCTGGTGAGCATATAGGGTTTTCAACGCCCAATAAATAATTATATTTTTATTCAACAATCAACAATAACCCGATTACCCATTCCCGTTATCCTAACTTTACATCCCTAAAATAACATCTATCTCAAGGGACCTAATCTAGGATTTTCATCCGGACGGACATTACTGCAGAGGGGCTTCTTCAACAATAAGTTTCCTAAAGGCAACCATGTGAGGGATTAGAGTACAACGATGGACATCAAGCCCACAACACCTACAGGTTATGATCCTGCCAGTGTTCCACTAGACAGTCTAGAATAGTCCGTGGTCGTCATCCATACTTTGCTGAATGACTAGAATAACACCAACAACGAGGCCACTCATCAATTTATTTCATTGCACACCAACCAGACTTCTTGTGGGCAGAGCTTCGGCTCGGAAATAACGCTTCTCGGGATCTTTAGGACTTCGGAAATTGCTTCGGGACTCGGGAATAATACCGGGGCTTCGGGATATAATTGGCATGCCAACCAAGGCGAAAACTAGAGAGAAAGAAAGAAAAATGGCAAAGAAAATAGCTGATCTCGGTTTCTATTTATAGGGTGTTAGGTCTGGGATTACGTTGGGCGTAACTCCAAGCACACTGGGCGTACCAAGCCTTACGTTGGGAATACTCAACGTCACTGCATGCGTCACTTAGTGGCACTTGAGTATTGGTCAGGCAACTTGCACTCATCCGAGTACGCTACGCTCGGCGTAATTTGACTTGTCAAACTTCTAAATTGCGTAACTTTCGCATATGAGCTCCGTTTTCGATGTTCTTTATATCCACACGTAGGTCATACCATACTCTACAACTTTCATTTAGACATTGTCGGATAATTTTGATTTATTTTTATTATTTATTTTTAGTAGGTCGGGAAAGAAAAACTTCGTTAGAAATTCATAACTTCTTCGTCTGACGTCCGTTTTCGTCCCTCTTTCTGTCATTGCACTACCATCGACGAGATCTTCGATTCTCATTTAGAAAGTTTCGGCTAAAACTCGCTCGATCTAAATTCGAACTTTTGGGCTGTCTATTGCTAAGCTGAAACTTCGAAGTGCCACACTGGTTTAGGCGTTCTTTTGATGCACACTCTTGGTTCAACATTATCTATGTCTTTCGTGTTGATCACTAAGGCTAAATATCACTCCTTCATAAATTCACTATTTACGTCACGCTGTGCCACACTGGTTTTGTCACGGAACTTCGACAGGTCATAACTTCTTCGTTATAACTCGGATTTCAGCATTCTTTATATTTTCGGAAACCTCGTCTCAACCACTACATCTTCATGCATCGATATCTGGTTTATATAACATTACTTTTTTACGCTTATTTTTATTCTTGATTAAATCAAATCACATAATTAAGCAGATAAGTATAAAACACATAATTCGCAAATAATACATTCTTCTTATTTCAAATGGGTTACAAAGGTTAACCTAGACTGTTACATTGCTAAATATGGCACGCCCAGAAACACGGGGGTTACAATTCTCCCCACCTTAGGATGATTTTGACCCCGGAATCACACATCAACAAATAAATGCGAATAGCGACTCATCATGTCACTCTCCGTCTCCCAGCTGAGATTTGGCCCATTCGCATGTTTCCAACGGACAAGCACTAACTCAACCATCTTACTGTTGGAATAGTGTCTAAGGCTGCAACTATATTAGGCAAGTATTTGACCCGGTTGTGCATGGTCCTTTTGGGTTGCCTTCACCATAGCAACTTGATAGGATGATTTATTAAGAGAGAGTAAATATTATTAATATATTATGAGAATAATATAAAGAATAATATATTGTTATTTGATTAATATAAGTCATAGAATTAATTAGAATTAATTTGGTAACTTAAAGAGGTTAATTAAATAATGGGGTATAAACTATCAATTGTTTGATAGTTAAGCTTTAGACTATAAATCCTTATAGATATACAAGGGACGAATTCTAGAAGCTAAAGGATAGCTAAAATCGTCCATGACTTATCTAAGGAAAGGATTTGGATAGCCTTAAGAGAAGATTATCCAATTAGGGTTTAGGCTGTAACCCTTAAGGAGTCTATAAGTATAAATAGACCCCATGGCTAAGGGAAATCAGCATCTCACCTAAAGTAAGAGAACCCTGGCCGATTTCCTCCCCTCTCCTCTCTCCTAAATCATCTTCCTTGCTATTGGTGTTTGTAAGCCATTAGAGGAGTGACATTTGTGACTCTAGAAGCTCCAAGACTACAAGATCAACAAGGAATTCAAAGGTATGGTTCTAGATCTGTTTCAATGTTCTTATTTAACCTAATTAGCCATTAGAAGTCTTGGATTCAAAGCATGTTTAATTAGAAAGCCTAGATCCAAGCATTAGGGTTTTGCATGCGCACATAGGAAAGTTCTTATGGCTAAAACCCATCACTTACGTCGCAATTTCTTAGTCTTTCGGTCAATGATTGCTTCTGGTTCTTCGATCAATCTCTTGTTTTCATCAATTCTTAACTCCGAAAGTGGAATCATATCGGGAACTTCTCCCGTGAACTTCCTTAAATAACATACGTGAAATGTGTTATGAATCCCATTCAGTTCTTCTGGTAGTTCGAGCTTGTAAGCTTGGTTCCGTATTCTCTGAAGAACTTTAAATGGTCCAATAAACCTTGGACTTAACTTTCCCCTTTTACCAAAACTTATAAGTCCCTTCCATGGCGAGACTTTAAGTAAGACTGAATCCCCAACTTCAAAAGTTATCGGTCGTCTTTTCTTGTCAGCATAGCTCTTTTGACGATCCTGAGCAGCTAACATCCATTCCCTGATTATTTTAAGCTTTTCGGCGGTCTAATGGACTATCTCCGGTCCCAGAAACTGCTTCTCCCCAGCCTCAAGCCAACAAGACGGCGTACAACACTTCTGTCCGTACAAAGCTTGATAAGGTGCCATCTTTATGCTCGAGTGGAAACTATTATTGTAGGAAAATTCTACCAATGGTAAATGTTCATCCCAGTTATCTTGGAATTCTAGGGTACATGCTCTTAGCATATCTTCAAGCGTTTGTATCGTTCATTCGCTCTGACCATAAGTCTGTGGATGGTAAGTTGTACTCAAACACAACTTGGTACCCATCTCCTCTTGTAGACTTTTCCAAAACCTTGAGGTTAAACGGCTATCACGATCCGACACAATCGTTAGCGGAACACCATGAAGCCTCACAATTTCCTTCACATAAGAATTCGCAAGCTTCTCCATAGACCATTTCTCGTTGGCTGCTATGAAATGCGCACTCTTAGTGAATCGATCAACGACCACCCAAATCATGTCGTGACCATTCTTTGTCCTGGGCAGTTTAGTGACAAAATCCATCATGATGTCCTCCCAATTGCCCATAGGCACATGCAAAGGTTCTAAACTCCCATATGATTTCTGATGTTGTGCCTTGACTCTCGCACAAGTCACACACTCCACCGCATACTTCGCAATGTCGAGCTTCATCATCGGCCACCAGTAATAGGGTTTCAGGTCCCTATACATCTTTGTGCTACCGGGATGAATGGAGTACATGGTTTTGTGAGCTTCTTCCATTAGAAGATCTCTTATTCCTCCTGACTTAGGTACCCAAACCCGATCTTGGAATACCTTCAGTCCATGACTGCTTGTATCGAACACCAACGTTTTACCCAAACGTTCCTCTTTCTGGTCATTCTTTTTAGAAGCTTCACTTTGAGCTTTATTTATACTTTCCAAAATAGTCGAGACAACTTCTATTCTCAACGCTCTTGGCCTTCTCTTTTCAAGATTGACTTTCCGACTGAGAGCATCAGCAACAACATTAGCTTTACCGGGATGGTAAAGTATCTCACAGTCATAGTCTTTAAGTAATTCTAGCCAGCGTCGTTGTCTCACGTTCAATTCTTTCTGATTAAACAGATATTGAAGACTCTTATGATCAGTGAACAATTTGCACTTTGTTCCATAGAGGTAATGCCTCCATATTTTTAGAGCGAAAACTACCGCTGCCAACTCCAGATCGTGAGTCGGGTAGTTCTTTTCATGCTCTTTTAGCTGTTGAGATGCATACGCGATCACCTTATCTCTTTGAGTCAAAACACAACCCAATCCAAACCCAGACGCATCGCTATAAATAGCGAACTCTTCAACTCCATCAGGTAGAGATAGAATGGGTGCCTCACATAGCTTCTTCTTTAGAAACTCGAAAGCTTCTCTGTGCTTATCATTCCAAGCATAAACGGATCCTTTGTGGGTTAAAGCTGTTAATGGACTAGCGATCAAAGAAAAGCCCTAGATAAACCTTCGGTAATATCCGACTATTCCCAAAAAGCTTCGAATCTCTGTGGGATTCTTCGGTTGCTCCCACTTTGTCACAGCTTCAATCTTTGTCAGATCAACCATTATACCTTCTTGGTTGACCACGTGACCCAAGAATTGGACTTCTCTAATCCAAAAATCGCATTTGGAGAACTTAGCATACAACTTTTCCTTTTTCAAGACTTCCAACACTTCTCGCAAGTGTCTACTATGCTCTTCTTGGCTCTTTGAATAAACCAAAACGTCATCAATGAACGCTATCACAGATTTATCAAGGAACGGATTACACACTCTATTCATCAAATCCATGAATTCTGCTAGAGCATTAGTTAGTCCAAACGACATAACCAAAAACTCGTAGTGTCCATATCGAGTTCTGAATGCAGTTTTCTTGATATCCTGCTCTTTTACTTTTAGCTGATGATATCCTGACCTCAGGTCGATCTTTGAAAAATAACTTGAGCCTTGCAGCTGATCGAACAGGTCATCAATTCTTGGCAACGGATATCTATTCTTTATTGTTGCCTTATTCGGGTCTCTATAATTGATACACATTCTCATACTCTCATCTTTCTGCTTTACAAATAGCACCAGAGCTCCCCACGGTGATGAACTAGGTCTAATGAAACCTTTCTCCATTAACTCTTGTATTTGCATCATAAGCTCCTTCATCTCCGTTGGTGCTAGTCGATAAGGTGCTTTTGCAACTGTTGTTGTTCCGGGCAACAAGTCAATACGGAATTCCACTTGTCGATCAGGCGGTAATCCAGGAAGATCTTCGGGAAACACTTTTGATACCAACTGTGACATCCCCAAAATCTCGGCCAGAAAAGACCGGTTTCATTTATGCTTTTTAAACATTTTCAGAGTAAATCCTTTTGATTTTAAAAGAGATGTGGAATTTGTTCCCAAAAACAAAACATGATAAAATAGATTTTTATCAAAACATTTCATAAAGAAATATAATTTCATTTCATAATCAAAAATCGAGATGTCATGTTCTGATACAGACCATAAAGCATAAACGATAACATTACAAGTCATTCAACAATATATATATATATATATATATATATATATATATATATATATATATATATACAGACTTGTAAACAAAACAACTGGATGATTCATCCATCTTATGCCCTTGCGCCACTTCCTGTAATACAAATAAACTGAGTGGGTCGGGCTTGGGGCCTGGTAAGCATATAGGGTTTTCAACCCACAATAAATAATTATATTTAATTCAACAATCAACAATAACCCGATTACCCATTCCCGTTATCCTCACTTTACATCCCTAAAATAACATCTATCTCAAGGGACCTAATCTAGGATTTTCATCGGGACGGACATTACTGTAGAGGGACTTCCTCAACAATAAGTTTCCTAAAGGCAACCACGTGGGGGATTAGAGTACACCGGTGGACATCAAGCCCACAACACCTATAGGTTATGATCATGTCAGTGTTCCACTGGACAGTCTAGAATAGTCCGTGGTCATCATCCATACTCTGCTGAATGACTAGAATAACACCAACAATGAGGGCTCTCATCAATTTATTTCATTGCACCCCAACTGTCTACCCATGTTCTACCCAGCATATTAGTAGATAAAATATACATGTTTTATACATAATTTGAAAAAAACTGTATAGCATGCTCTTTCAATACTCCATCCAAATAGCAAGTAATACGTAAACACATAACAAGAAATTTCAAGGAGAGTCATATAAGTCTATGTGTTAGAAGGTAATAATAATACACTCACACAACCCGTATTCTTAAATACATTCAACGATTACTTGTATAAAATCGTGTATTTGAAAGGGACTATACACTCACTTGATCAGAAGATGATCGGGCAGCACTACGGCTTGCAGAAGTAGTGTTTCTTCATAACTCGGGAAGATCTTCACGTAAACCAGGCTTCTTGCGGGCAGAGCTTCGGCTCGGAAATAACGCTTCTCGGGATCTTCGGGACCTCGGAACTTGCTTCGGGACTCGGGAATGATACCGGGGCTTCGGCATATAATTGGCATGCAAACCAAGGCGAAAACTAGAGAGAAAGAAAGAAAAATGGCAAGGAAGATGGCTGATCTTGGTTTTTATTTATAGGGTGTTGGGTCTGGGATTACGCTAGGCGTAACTCCAAGTACGATGGGCGTACTCAACGTCACTGCATGCGTCACTTAGTGGCACTTGAGTATTGGTCAGGCACCTTGCACTCATCCGAGTACGTTGGGCGTACTCAAATTACGCTCGACATAATTTGACTCGTCAAACTTCTAAATAGCATAACTTTCGCATATGAGCTCCGTTTTCGACGTTCATTATATCCACGCGTAGGTCGGACCATACTCTACAACTTTCATTTAGACTTCGTTGGCTAATTTTGATTTATTTTTATTATTTATTTTTAGTAGGCTGGGATAGAAAAACTTCGTTAGAAATTCATAACTTCTTCGTCTGATGTCCGCTTTTGTCCCTCTTTCTGTCATTGCACTACCATCGACGAGATCTTCGATTCTCATTTAGAAAGTTTTGGCCAAAAATCGGCTCGATCTCAATTCGAACTTTTGGGGTGTCTACTGCTAAGATGAAACTTCGAAAAATCATACCTTCCTCATACGAAGTCAGATTTAGGCGTTCTTTTTATGCACGCTCTCGGTTCAACATTATCTATGTCTTTCGTGTTGATCACTAAGGCTAAATATCACTCCTTCGTAAATTCACTATTTACGTCACGCTATGCCACACCGGTTTTGTCGCGGAACTTCGACAGGTCATAACTTCTTCATTATAACTCGGATTTCAACATTCTATGTATTTTCGGAAACCTCGTCTCAACCACTACATCTTCATGCATCGATGTCAGGTTTATATAACATTTCATTTTTGCACTTATTTTTATTCTTGATTAAATCAAATAACATAATTAAGCATATAAGTATAAAACACATAATTCGCAAATAATACATTCTTATTATTTCAAATGGGTTGCAAAGGTTAACCTAGACTATTACATTGCTAAAAATGACAAACCCAGAAACACGGGCATTACAGATCGGTCACTTGGAAGAGTTCCAACAAAAAGACAGTGGAAGAATCAACTTGTGAGTCAACCAGTGAAGCCACAAAAGAAGTTACATGGTTGAAGAATTTTATTGTTGATCTTGGTGATGTTTCGAGCATCAAGGATCCTTTGGAAATCTTCTATGACATTGAGGGTGCAGTCACATTGACTAAATAACCCAAGGACTATGGTAACTCAAGACATATACTTAGGAAATACCACTACGTGGAAAAGCGAGTCGAGGATAGAGTTATTGTCATGAATAGAGTGTCGTTAGAGGATAATCCATTTGATCCTATCACGAAACCATTATCAAGGATCAAGCAAGATAGTCATACTAGATCAATAGGCATTAGATTTTTTGACGATATGGTGTAACTGTTTAGTAGTTAGTTTGATTATTTCTTGAAACATTTAGCAGTATGAATTGTAATCGAATTGATGTTTATTTTGTGGAGACTTAATAAAATGGTGGTGATGCTATCATTTCTATTAATTTATTACTGTGTTTTATTTTTTCATGCTTAGAACCAACTTCTTGAGTATTAATTTACTCAAACCTCCATAGTTGGTCATACTTTTGAAAGTAATTACTGATTTAAGACTGTCACGGGTATTGGTGGATTGACCATAGCAATTGGGCATAACATAGTGATTGTGCGAACACTCATGGGTACTTAAAGGAGATTTAAGTATTGGAACAACCCGCACTTAGACATCACTTCATGGATACAGTCATGAGTAATTCTAAGATGATAATGTCTTTTATCTTCAAACCTAGATACATGTTGGGTTTTGCTCTATGATTCTATTGTGTATTGGTATACTCTAAAACTATCCATAACTAGTAGAAATAAAGGATATGTACATATATGATATGATTAAATAGACAAAAACTATGTAGTCAAATTTTATTCTTCCCTTCTGTGTTAATAGGATAAGTGATATCTATGGGCTTTGCAATGATTTGGTGCTGACATCATGAATACCTGGTCGGGTCCTGATTGAAAATGATGCGTTTAATTTAGTGTTCGGATGCCGTCTTCACAAGTCTCCATTGGGAAACATAACCTTGAACCCTGAGATTAACCATTATCCATGTCTCAAATTCATACAGTGTAACACCCGAAATCAGAAAGGCCAAGAAAAGAAAGGAAGACCATAAGTTTAAGGGGTCGACTCGTCGAGTCCAAGGAAGAACTCGACGAGTCGGAGCGGGTTCCGTGTAGCAGATTAAGTGATCGACTCGACGAGTCGGGGTTTGGACACGGCGAGTCCAGTCTGGGTTGGGAAACCCTAATTCCGGGACTTGGTACCTTATTTAAGCATCTTATTCTATTCCATAGGGCTCATTTGCGGCCCCCATAGTCCAGAACCCCAAACCCTAGCCACCATAGTCGTTTTTGGAGCAAGATCTACCCTTGGTGAAGTAATTTGAAGCTTGGAAGAGAAGAGATTCATAGTGGTGCAAGAGGAGGCCTTGGATGCAGAGTTGGTGGAACTTTTTAGAGCATTTGGAGGTAATGAATCGTTATCCTTGGCTTTCTCCTTTCTAGATCCATCTTTCATGGAGTTTTAGGGTTTATTTGAGAGTATGTGATGATAAATTGGCGCACAAGTTAGATCTGGAGTTGAAACTCCAGATCTGAGCTCTATTTGGATCAAGGATGCAGAAAGCCCTATTAGTTGCTATGCAAAAGCCATTCCCCATGAGTTAAGTTCCTTTCTAGCTTGGTTTTTGGTATTATGAGACAAGAAGCACGTAAAGGTAGCAACTTTATGTTGCTAATGGACTCTAGGAACCCAGATCTACTGTTTGGAGCAAAGGAGTAGCTTTGTGACTCGAGATTATGAGAATACACGAAAGGACTCGGAGAGTATGGGAGATGACTCGGCGAGTCGGGCTAGATACCAGACTTAAATCGCGTAGTAACTCTGCGAGTCACATGGGTGGACTCAGCGAGTTGGATGAAGATAGGCAAGAACTCGACGAGTTGAAAGAACAACTCGACGAGTCTGATGAAGATTGCCTTGGACTCGGCGAGTCTGTTCTTGGACTCAGCGAGTTAAGTCGCGAAACCCCAAACCCTTCGAGTTAAGACTCGGATCAGTGGGTTGAGTGGGGACTCAGTGAGTTGGACAGATCAGGACTCGGAAACCAGTAGACTCGGCGAGTCATGTTCTGACTCCGCGAGTCGAGTCATGAATGAAAGGGATTTCAGAGCTTATGAACTCGGCGAGTCAGTAGGCTGACTCGGCGAGTAGGGTCAACCTGGAAGGTTGATTGTGACCAGAACTTTGACTTTGACCATAGTTGACTTAGTTGACTTTTGGAGGACTGTCAGACTAAGTATCATTTTGATATTGGTAGTTCAGAGAGCTAGAGGAGCAGCGGCTCAGAAGGTGGTCGGTTAGCAGCCAGAGGGTTATCAGCAGAGCTCAGCAGTTCAGGTGAGTTTCCTTCCAGTAGGAACAGGTCTAAGGCCACAATGTCGGCCTGTTTAGCTAGCAGTAGTTTTCGAACTTCAGTCCGATGCAGTAGTTAGTATGTTTGATGCCCTCGTGGCTCAGACAGGATTTATGTGTTATGCGTTCCGGGCTTCCGTCCGATGAAGTATGCAGTATATGTATGTTCATGCTAGTAGATATGTTTATGTCATGCTATGTTCAGTTAGTTTCCGGACATCGGTCTGATGCAGGGGGGGCAAGGCCCCAGTTAGTCCGGACTTCGGTCCGATCCAGGGGACAAGGTCCCAGTCAGTTTCCGGACTTCGGTCCGATGCAGGGGGCAAGGCCCCAGTTAGTCCGGACTTCGGTCCGATGCAGGGGACAAGGTCCCAGCCAGTTCTGGACTTCGGTCCGATGCAGGGGGCAAGGCCCCAGTTAGTTCGGACCTCGGTCTGATGCAGTGGGCAAGGCCGAGTATGTGCTTTATATGTTTGCATGGTATGTGGTAGTTTGGGGAGCTCACTAAGCTTCGTGCTTACGGTTTCAGTTTTTGGTTTCAGGTACTTAGTTTTCAAAAGAGGAGCTCGGAGAGGTTGTAGTGCACACACCATAGTCAGTTAGCCTGGGAATGTTTTACTCTGATAATAAGATTATGTTTTGAATTAATACTCGGAAATTATTTTATGACTTATGATACGGTTTTTATAAATATGGTTTTAGTAATGTTTTAAAAGAAATTTTTATTCGTGATTTTGGGTCGTTTCAAGTTGGCATCAGAGCCTTGTTTTGAGGAATTCAGACATACTTGAGAGTGTGTCTGGACTCAAACTAAGGAAACGATAAAAGGTTTTCAAAAGAAAAACATTTTCGAAAGGAATTTTTGGTAAAAAGGAGTTTGAGAAAAGAAAAGAGTTTTAGAAAAAGCGAAAAGAATATTTAGAAAGAAAATAACTTGAAAACAGAAAAAGGGTGTGGTGCATGCAATCAGCCGAGCTCAAGTGAGTACTCCCAAATTACCCATACAAGTTTATGATTATCAGTTTTAGTTCCAATTTCAATTTCAGTAGAACAGCATGCTAGTATAGGACTAAGGATCTAGGAGGATGCCTTATGTGCCTGCTTATGTGTTTCAGCCTTATGAGAATTGCATGCTAGTATTGAGTAGACAGCAGTAGGATAGCCTGTTTAGGTTATGCCTGATAGTATGAGTTCAACATTGTATGCTAGTACAGTTTCTTGATTATGAGAATAGTATGCATGAGTATGTTTCCTTTATCCGAATGTTGCTTGCTCTGTGCTTAGAGGGACTCTGAGTGATTGGAGTTAGCCATTAGGTGGATACGTCACATCACATGTGATCAGGGTTGAATAATCTCAGAGTGCTGGATTTGGCCCTATTGCACAGCTCTCGTCTGAGTCTAACCGTTGTAGGGACGAGTCTTTTACTCGAAGGATTATCTGAGCCTCATCACATGTGATGGTATTCAGGTGGTGGCTAATTAGCATTACGAGGAGGCCTTCAGCAGCTGAGGACTGTTTGGGTGGAGTCAGAGGTTCCCTAGGGCAAGCCTAGGATGAGAGTAGCGAAGATTAGTAGTAGATAAATGGGACTTGGTGGAGTTGAGGTAACTCTTGAGGAAAGTACGGATAGATGTGGAAGGTAGTATGGTCCCGTACTACTGAAATCAGAGGATCCGTACTCGATTCAAGAGGGGCCGAGGCAAAACCAGGGAACTAGTAGAGTGTGTGAGAGATCCCTCAGCAGCGGTGTGTATTGATCAGTAATGTGTTATGTTTCCAACATGGTGACGTTGCGTGAGATACCAGTTAGCAGTTCAGGTACCAGGGAGGAATCTGGCTTAGGTTCTAGAGTCGGGCAGCTTGATGATCAGATGGGGGATTTCATTTCCGCAGAGATTATGCACAACATCATTGACCAGACTCCAGTGATTTTCGGCTCGGTTAGAGAGGCCATTGTGGAGCTTATGGACAGTAATCTTGAGGCCTTTAGGGCCGGGATAGTTTCAGGACAGTTTGGGGTTCGTCTAGAGCCTGATGCTTATGGAGTTCAGGGATCCATTAGGGAGGGAGTTCCTATTTTTAGCTCTTACCATCAGGGGACAGGTGTGAGTGGGGCACCCTGTCTCTAGGAGAGATCCTTGCTTAATTGGGTACTTAATGAGGTTTCTCTAGTTATTCGCGAGGAGTTACCCAACATCATTAAGCGGGTCACTGGTCGGTTGACTGCTAAGTTCCAGGGACAGCCAGCTGTTGTTCATATGATTGATGGAGTAGTCGAGGTCACTCGAGAGCAGGAGATTGGTTTGGATGGGCAACTCGAAAAAAAGAAGCGGGCATGTGTTGCAGGGAGATTGGGAAGAAGTGTGGAGTCCTACTCAGTTGACTTGGGTGTTGGAGGTCAGGAGGACCTAGAGGTGTGTGGTAAGTGTGGAGGGACTCATGGGTTTGCTTGTCACAAGTTTAGGTGTTTCAAGTGCGTGGAAAGGGGGCATGTGTATCGGGATTGTAAGCAGGATCAGAGATGTTTTCATTGTCACCAGCCGGGTCATTTCAAGTCTCGATGTCCTGCCTTGGTGGTGGAGAGAGTTCAGGGTCAGGCACCCATCGCTTCCGCAGAAAGTCAAGATCGAGCCGCACTAGATCGCAGGTATGTAGTTGAATTCTTCCTTTTTGTAGTGACCCTATTGTTATGGTACTGCATCGATGTTAGTAAGCATGTATATGTGAGTATTATATTACCTGCTTGTGATTAAGTTATATGCCATCTGTATACCTTGGAATTAGAATGGTGAATTGGAGGTCGTCCCCTCTAGATCAGGTTACTTCAGGTGTGCTGACTGTAGCATGTGTGTGTAAGATTCAGTAGTGCCTCACTACTTTCGAAGATGTCATTCGGGTATTGATCAGTTATATCCTCAATAGTGACGATTTAAAGCTTCTAGTGAAGTAGCTAGCGGATAGTAGGGAAATGAGTTGGAGATGTTTACCCTAAATGCATGTTCTCGGGATGCAGTCACTAAAGCAAATTCAGTGAAGGATTGAAGAGTGCTCGGTTAGTTATCGGGAATGGTTCGGATTTGGTAAAGATTAGTTGGAGCGCCAACAGAGGTAAACGTGGGCGGGCAACGGATCGCTCCTTTTCATGGAAGGAAGGATGGGGAATCCTTTCGACCAGTGAACAGTAAGGAGTTAGCCGGATCCAAGTGGGGGAGAATCCTCCGAGTATACGAGGATAAGAGCACGCAGACTCAGAATGAGTATGCGGCCTCTGAGAAGAAAAGATAGTATCACAATGACTGATGGATTGAGGAGTTCGGGATTGGGAGTTTGAGGAACTTCCCAACAGTTAGTTCATGTAATCGAGATGGTTAGTAGCTGGTTGGGAATCCAGGTTGGAGGACCGCCTGTAGGACTCTAGTGAGTCAGAATGAGGATCTTGAGAACGGTTAGCAAGAGATGCTTCCGTGTTAGTAGTCATTAGCAAAGACAACTTTCAGAGCATGGTAGAGCGGCGGGAAAGCCGCAACATTTTTCCAGCATCAGCTAGATAGTAGTAAAGTGTTGTAAGTCTGCGGGGGGTAGCCGTAGCATTCACTAGCAGTCAGATAGTAGTAGAGTGTTGTAAGTCTACGGGAGTAGCCGTAGCGTCCACTAGCGATCAGATAGTAGTAGAGTTTTGTAAGTCTCCGGGGGTAGCTGTAGCATTCACTAGCAGTCAGATAGTAGTAGAGTGTTGTAAGTCTGCGGGGGTAGCCGTAGCATTCACTAGCAGTCAGATAGTAGTAGAGTGTTGTAAGTCTGCGGGGGTAGCCATAGCATTCACTAGCAGTCAGATAGTAGCAGAGTGTTGTAAGTCTGTGGGGGTAGCCGTAGCATTCACTAACAATCAGATAGTAGTAGTGTTGTAAGCCTGCGGGGGTAGCCGTAGCATTCACTGGCAGTCAGATAGTAGTAGTGTTGTAAGTCTGCGGATGTAGCCATAGCATTCGTCAGGTTAGTAGTCAGCATGAGCGCGTTGTTTGAACGCGGGGGAAGCAGTAGTACCCACCAGTTCGGGTGCAGCAGTGAGAATATGGGAATCCACGGGTTAGATTTCGGATTTCCCAAATGGTTTAGTTATAGTTAAGCCGGCGATTCGACAGTTGGATCGTCACCACGGTTATGAGATCAGGGAAGCAATGGACCGCTTGGGTTAGTGTATGATAAGGGCTACCATTAGTCTGCGAGCCATCATTTTTAGTCCTGGATATGATGATGTCTGGATGTGACGTTTGGACCTGATCGGTGGATCGGGAGGTTGATAGAGCCACAGTGACTAGTTCCAGAGAAAGATTTTGTTCAGAAGTCGTGGGAGCGACTAAGTGAGGAGTCCTTGGACTCCACAGTTGGGTTGGAACTCGATGTTGCAGATAACCGATGAATGATTGGAGAAAAGGAAGGTCTCAAGATATTTTGGGAAGCAGCCATAAGGTAGATTAGTGTTTCAGGCAGTTCAGTGTTTCAGTCAGATCAGTGGTTCCAGGCAGTTCAGTGTTTCAGATAGTTTCAGTGTTATGGACAGTATTAGTATTCTTGTTGGAATGTAAGTGCTGATGGTATAGTTGGTTGATTTGGAAATGGCAAGTCCCTCTCAGGAGGATCAGTTGAGTTTTCTACCAAGTATAAGTCATCTGCAAGGATAATTAGGCAGGTAGCCTTTCTTTCAAGATGGAAGACTCGAGTTATTGGAAGTTGAGTAGTCAGATGAGAGATAAGCAGGCTGGTTCCAACAGCATCGATTTAGTATGAGTGGTAGAGTGGATAGAACAGTTATAGATAGTCGAAGTATCTTCAGAAGTCGCTGGAGCGACTAGGAGATTGCAATGAGGTGTAGTGACCGATGGGAGTCCAGTAACCCAGATATCGGCAAATTAGTTGGACCAGGGTGGTCTCAGTGCATCCGGTAGGCAGATGAGGCGCAATAGAATTTTCAGTCAGAGGTAGTAACGTTAAGGGAAGTATGGTAAGAGGCAGCAAGTTGACAGAGGGTGCTACACCTCTCGCAGCAAGGTTGGATAATCTCAGAGGGGAGGGTTTGACCTTGTTGCGCAGCTCTCTTATGTGTCTTAACCGTTGTAGGGATGAATCTTTCACTCGAAGGATTATCTGATCCGTTCGCTGGGACAGGCGCTCAGCTCTAAGTTATGGAAATAAGAAGCATTCAGTATGTTCCAGCAGTAGTGACCAGAACTGAGAGTGGCTGGAGTGATGGACATCATGAAGGGTATGATCTTCACAGTGACAAAGGAGGTGAATAGCTATAGAAGGCAGCCTTGGGAAGGCCAGAGAATGCATGAGGAAAAGAGAGTATACCTAAAGAATGTTTAGCCTAAGTACTTAGGGAATACCGGAAGGATTGTCAGTTGAACAGGAGGTGTTCTCAGGAAGGTTGAGGATTAGATTGTACTCGGGGATTTTAACTGCAAGGATTAGGCCATCCAGAATGACCGGGCAGAAGGTCAAAAGGGTTAGAGTCACCAGGCAGGGTGTTGGAGGCGGATTGCAGGCCAGATGGATATAGCGAACTTCGAGAACGAAGTTTAGTTTAAGTGGGGGAGAGTTGTAACACCCGAAATCAGAAAGTCCAAGAAAAGAAACGAAGACCATAAGTTTAAGGGGTCGACTCGTCGAGTCCAAGGAAGAACTCGACGATTCGGAGCAGGTTCCATGTCGCAGATTAAGTGACCGACTCGACGAGTCGGGGTTTGGACTTGGCGAGTCCGGTCTGGGTTGGGAAACCCTAATTCTGGAACTTGGTACCCTATTTAAGCATCTTATTCTCTTCCATAGGGCTTATTTGCGGCCCTTATAGTCCAGAACCCCAAACCCTATCCACCATAGTCGTTTTTGGAGCAAGATCTACCCTTGGTGAAGTAATTTGAAGCTTGGAAGAGAAGAGATTCATATTGGTGCAAGAGGAGGCCTTGGATGCAAAGTTGGTGGAACTTTTTAGAGCATTTGGAGGTAATGAATCGTTATCCTTGGCTTTCTCCTTTCTAGATCCATCTTTCATGGAGTTTTAGGGTTTCTTTGAGAGTATGTGATGAGAAATTGGTGCACAAGTTAGATCTGGAGTTGAAACTCCAGATCTGAGCTCTATTTGGATCAAAGATGCAGACAGCCCTGTTAGTTGCTATGCAAAAGTCATTCCCCATGAGTTAAGTTCCTTTCTAGCTTGGTTTTTGGTATTATGAGACAAGAAGCACGTAAAGGTAGCAACTATATGTTGCTAATGGACTCTAGGAACCCAGATCTATTGTTTGGAGCAAAGGAGTAGCTCTGTGACTCGTGATTATGAGAATACACGAAAGGACTCGCGCGAGTCTGGGAGATGACTCGGCGAGTCGGGCTAGATACCAGACTTAAATCGCGTAGTAACTCGGCGAGTCACATGGGTAGACTCGGGGAGTTGGATGAAGATAGGCAGGAACTCGACGAGTTGAAAGAACAACTCGACGAGTATGTTGAAGATTGCCTTAGACTCGGCGAGTATGTTCTTGGACTCGGCGAGTCAAGTCGCGAAACCCCAAACCCTTTGAGTTAAGACTCGAATCAGTGAGTTGAGTGGGGACTCAGTGAGTTAGACAGGTCAGGACTCGGAAACTAGTAGACTCGGCGAGTCATGGTCTGACTTGGTGAGTCGAGTCGTGAATGAAAGGGATTTTAGAGCTTATGAACTCGGCGAGTCAATAGGCTGACTCGACAAGTAGGGTCAACCTGGAAGGTTGACTGTGACCAGAACTTTGACTTTGACCATAGTTGACTTAGTTGACTTTTGGAGGACTGTCAGACTAAGTATCATTTTGATATTGGTAGTTCAGAGAGCTAGAGGAGCAGCGGCTCAGAAGGTGGTCGGTTAGCAGCCAGAGGGTTATCAGCAGAGCTCAGCAGTTCAGGTGAGTTTCCTTCCAGTAGGAACGGGTCTAAGGCCACAATGCCCGCCCGTTTAGCTAGCAGTAGTTTCCGGACTTCGGTCTGATGCAATAGTTAGTATGTTTGATGCCTTCGTGGCTCAGACAGGATTTATGTGTTATGCATTCCGGGCTTCGGTCCGATGAAGTATGCAGTATATGTCTGTTCATGCTAGTAGATATGTTTATGTCATGCTATGTTCAGTTAGTTTCCGGACATCGGTCCGATGCAGGGAGGGCAAGGCCCCAGTTAGTCCGGACTTCGGTCCGATGCAGGGGACAATGTCCCAGTCAGTTTCCGGACTTCGGTCTGATGCACGGGGCAAGGCCCCAGTTAGTCCGGACTTCGGTCCGATGCAGGGGACAAGGTCCCAGCCAGTTCTGGACTTCGGTTCGATGCAGGGGGCAAGGCCCCAGTTAGTTCAGACCTCGGTCTGATGCAGTGGGCAAGGCCCAGTATGTGCTTTATATGTTTGCATGGTATGTGGTAGTTTGGGGGAGCTCACTAAGCTTCGTGCTTACGATTTCAGTTTTTGGTTTCAGGTACTCAGTTTTCAAAAGATGAGCTCGGAGAGGTTGCAGTGCACACACCATAGTCAGTTAGCCTGGGAATGTTTTACTCTGATAATAAGATTATGTTTTGAATTAATACTCGGAAATTATTTTATGACTTATGATACCGTTTTTATAAATTTGGTTTTAGTAATGTTTTAAAAGAAATTTTTAGTCGTGATTACATTAAGATATCATGAGAACGAAGGAATAGTTGATCTCTTATCTGAGCGCTGAAGCTGATTAGATTAGAGTTTAGCAGATGCATTGGATAACATTCTCTCTGTTGATTATTAGAGAAGTATTGGACCATATATAGTTGATGAATTATCCAAGTAGGAGACTGTTGGAAAGTGTGTCCAAGGTCATTAACTATTAGTAATATTTCAAATAATGCAGGGTTCTCTTGGGTTTCCCTGAAGACTCAAATTAAGTAGAATATATAAAGGATGAATTAGTTTATTAATAATTATGGTTTAATAAACAATTATAAACTAATTGGAAAAACAAATTGGGAATTAATTAACAATTTAATTAATAGAAGGGTTGAATATCAATTATTCAATAGTTGATTAATCAGGAATATTCCAGAACCCTAGAAAGAAGGGTGGTGGATGAAAATTCCCTTAGGATAAAGGGAATTTCGTTCATGAATTATCCATCCCACATGGGCTTGGGGATAAAACCATAGAAGAGATCCAAGGCTATAAATAGGGCCTAAAGATTCATTCTTCCTTGCTCATTCTTTGCTTGAATTTTCACCACTTCTTTCTCCCTCCTTGTGGACGAACTCTCCTGTAGTTTGTCCCCTCCTAATTATTTTTTATTCTAATCTTTTGAGTTCATTGGGTGTGAACCAAGAGAGGGATTCTGGTTTGGGTCCTTTACATCCAAACAAGGTGGCACGCACAGGAGCTCAAGAAAGAAGGTCTTTATCTGCAAAATAGGTATGTGATTCTTCCTTTGTATTTTTGATTTCTGTGGTAGATGTAATTAGTATGATACCATAGATCCATAGGTTGCATGTGCACTTAGGTATATCACAGTTTTGATTGTTCCATTACGTAGTTTATAGTGTACTTGATGCATAAAAACACTAACAGTGGTGACGAGGCATTACCATGTCGTGGTAAGCCAATCACCACACTGCAGACTGGGCCAAAACACCAAAACCTAACTCTTTTAATCTTACATACAAAACATAACTCATACCTGGATTGGGTGTAGCACAAACACTATATTAGTCTTTTTTATGAATTCAACATTGTGGTTGTTAAAGTTAGCAGTAGACGTAAGACTCTAAATGACATGAGGCATGACATGGTGGCAATGTCAAGCCTCACGCCATGACCCTTGACAAACCATGACGTGTTTTAAAGTGTGACAAGTTTATATACATTAAAAAAGATAAATCACATAATTACATAATTATATCAAATATATTAAACTTTTAGAAGTGTTATATCAACACTTAAAATGAAAAAGTTAACAAAACTCAAATTGTTTTATGCTCGATCAGAAAAAAAAATCATGCGCCTTAGAAAAAACCCGTGCCATAACGCGATAAGGCGAGTCTTGACACGTTATTTGAGCGTCATGCTTAATGAACCCACCATGACATTTTGACAACTACACATGCCTCATACCATGACATGTCTTGGCACCAGGGCCATAGATGAGGGTGTGTAATGTCGGCACATACACAGACCCATTTTTTAAAAGCCCAATTTTTTTTAATACTAAACTCAAAATTTTGGTCCAAAGTCAATGCAAAATAGTCCAAAATTGGTATTTCGTCATATATGGGAGAAGACACGAGGCAACATCACAGTAAAAGGAGAAGACAACGTCTAAGGCCTCACAGAGACCAATCGATCACACTTCAACAACAACGAAAACAACATCAACTCAACAACAACCACTCCTGCTAATCTAATACTAATTAGGTTAACGATTATGAATTAGTTTTACAGTTTATCATTATCAGTTCTATGAAATTCAGTTTTATCATTATTAGTTTTACTTGAAATCTTCAATGTTGAATGAATGTTGTCATGTTGAATGAATCATTATCAGTTTTAAAGTTTACCACTAATTCGCTGTTGGGATAATCTTGAAACGGGGACAATTTTGGTCCCAGAGTATTTTCCAAAAGATTGTCATATTTTAGTTTTGGTATATGTTTAGGATTTTACTATGTTTCTTTTATCATTTAGTTTATATATATATATATATATATATATATATATATATATATATATATATATATATATATATATATATATATATATATATATATATATATATTCCCCTAATTTGATGTTAATTTAAGTTTTAAGTCCTTAAATTAATATTATGGTTTACGTTTAATAAGAAATAAAGTTTAGTCAACAAGTTTTTATCTCTTCTTTCCCTAGTTTCTTTTCATTCCATTTTTACGATTCTCCTTGATGAACAAGGACTTGCACCTGTTCTATTGGTTACATTTGATAGACTTGGTCAACAAGTCAATTTTCCAAAAGTTTTTTTTGTTACCGGTTCTTTTTTAACTCTCATTTGTTTACTGCCTAATTGTTTTGTTTCTGTCAAAAAGACTAAATCATGTTGATCAAGGTTAATCTCCATGTTTACGACTCACATTCACTATATTATAGTTAATATATCAAGGTTAATATCCACGATTATTAGATTATTATTATAGTTAATGAGTAATGACTTTTACACGTTAAGGCATGAGGACCGTTTTTTTTTTTTCGGCTCGTTCTAGGCATTTGAATCCTCAGGACCAACCCTCATTGGGAGTTGGGACGCACAATATACACCTTTTAGAACCATTGATATAGGGACCAAAGTGCTAGAAACCATGATACAAGGACAAAATTTTCAAAAAGGCTCATTTGTGTATCTAAACCAAAAAGCCCAACTACAAACAGGATTGAATTTGCAAATAAGTTATTTTTATAAAAGAAATAATTAAATACAGGTTTTGTTATGATCTTATTACATAACATGTTATTTTTAGTTTGATTAAATTGAGTTTTCCTTTGTAAGTTGCTTGCAAGTCTAAAAGAAACTGTAGATTACCATCCTTACCTAATCCGGAAACATTCGTTTCCTTAACCTCTCGTTGCTTGCGTCACCGTCAATCAACACAGGCCATGTGTCCCCCTTGTTTTAATCTGCACTCCTCTCAGATAATCACTACGTCTATGCATCATATTAGGCAACCTAGGTCACCACACTCACCCTTTCTTCTCACACAAACACCACAAAACACACACTCATATATACAAATATTTTTATAAAGTTTAAACCAAAGGGTTAAAATCATAATTTATCTTAAATTATCCCTTGTATGTAAAAACAATTCAAATATTATTGGAATAAATTTAGGTAAGACTTAGATTGTTATCATTCATTTAATTAATTTTTAAATGTTTAATATTTTTATTAGATTGGTTAATTGAATCGGATATGAATTATAAAAATTCATTTTAATTTGTTAACATATAAAAAAAAATATTTTTTATGTTTTAAATTATTATTAGTAGTTTTAAATTATTATTATTAGGATCTTATGATATTAGTTCGATGTGGGTATTGCAAAGTGGATGTAGGTGGATTTATGTATTAGTTTAGGAGTAGATTATATATTATATTTGCCGGATCAAAAAAAATCTTATAGTAATTAACTTCTTAATCCAACAATTCAAAGGCAGTTTTCAAAAATAATAATATACTTTACTCTAATAATTATCCACAATAATGATAGAGATAAGTTTAATTGAGAAAAACAAAAGGGTTGGAAATGGTGAAATCAATATCTGTCACATTTATTTAATTTTTCGCAAAACACTCTATTGTACTGACGGAAATAAACAAACGTATACACATGTGTTTTTAAAGTATTAATATGTTTCCTAAAACTATGCTTTACATTGTTTGAGATGAAGACATAGGATGTGTTATTGTTTGACACGGAACGTTTGAAAGCTTTTAGTTTTCTAGCTTTTTGACAAAAAACGCTCAAAATTTAAACAAAAACTTTGTTTGACACTATAAAATTTTAGTGTTTAATTTAAAAAAAAAAAAAAAAAAAAAACGCTTCAAATTTAAATGTTATGTCACGCAACGTTTAACAAAATGTTATTAGTTACCAACTACTTGATATTCGTTACTTATTACCAGCTAGTTTTTGCCAAACACAACCATATAATTTCAAAAAAGAGAATTAAGTTAACGATTCTAAAACAATATATATATATATATATATATATATATATATATATATATATATATATATATATATATATATATATATATATATATATATATATATATATATTGCCGAATGGAGTAGTAAGTTGTAACAAACATTTTTAATGAATATCATAAAACATAAAACATGTGAGAAGGTCACATAAAATGCATTATCTAAAGCGTAATTTATATACTATGTAACACTATATAAATAAGCATGTGACAGTGCATTAATTTGTAAATCATTATTCTTTTATTACGTGTACTTATAAATAATACCACTTTTGCTAAATTTTAAGGAGTTAATTACTCGCTATTAATCATCAACACTTTCACATTTTTCATTTTCCCCCACTTATATATTCAAATCAATAAATATTTTTAAATTATAGCTATAGAAATAATGAATATAATCTGTATTTGGTAAATGAGGATCATATTTTACACAATGATAATTTACGTTATCTCTCTCACGCACAAGCACCATAATCACACACACTTCTCTCACTCGTCATCCCCCATGCATTTCTACAAGAAAGATATCTGAACACAAATTCTTCTCTCTCACACATACGCCAGCTATATATATACTCCCCTCCGTCTTCAACTTCTTCACACCTCCCATAACTTCTCACCTTCCCTACAACTACCACCTTGCCGGGTCTCCAATGTCAAGGATAATGGCGGACAATATGAAAGATACCACGGCGTTTTATGATCGACGACGAGAGGCGGCAGCGAATGCAGCGCCTTCTCCGACTCTCGGGGAGCTTTTGAAGTACGTCGGCGATATTAGGAAGGAGGGAAGCGGCGATGAAACGCCGGCGCATCGCGTTTTGGAGATGAGTGAAACCAGCAACGAGCCTCGGTCGTTGCCGTTTGTTTTATCGTTTAATAATTTAACGTATAGTGTGAAGGTTCGTAGTAAGATAGCTCTTCCGGCTGTATTTGGAGGGAGTACTACGAGGTTAGGTGGTGGTGGTGCTCCGGCGACGTCGATGGAGGCGGTTGGAGGAGAGCGGTTGTTTTCGAGGAGTAAGGTGTTGTTGAATGATATCTCCGGTCAAGCGAGAGACGGCGAGATACTGGCGGTGCTCGGTGCGAGTGGCTCCGGGAAATCGACTTTGATTGACGCTTTAGCGAATCGAATTGCTAAAGGTAGTTTGAAAGGAACGGTGACTTTAAACGGCGAACAATTGGAATCCAGATTACTGAAAGTGATTTCTGCTTATGTAATGCAAGATGATCTCCTTTTTCCGATGTTAACAGTCGAAGAAACGTTGATGTTCGCCGCTGAGTTCCGCCTCCCTCGAACGCTGTCCAAGTCGAAGAAGAAGTTAAGAGTTCAAGCGCTAATTGATCAACTAGGTCTCCGGAACGCAGCTAAAACTGTCATCGGAGATGAAGGTCACAGAGGAGTCTCAGGTGGTGAACGCCGTCGTGTTTCAATTGGAATTGATATCATTCATGATCCGATTATTCTACTTCTCGACGAACCCACGTCGGGGCTCGACTCCACCAGCGCTTACATGGTGGTGAAGGTTCTACAACGTATTGCACAGAGTGGAAGCATCGTCATCATGTCCATACACCAGCCGAGTTACCGGATTCTTGGATTGCTCGATCGTCTCTTGTTTCTCTCCCGTGGACAGACGGTTTACAGTGGTTCTCCGACGAATCTCCCGTTGTACTTTTCAGATTTCGGCCATCCTATTCCGGACAAAGAGAATCGGACTGAATTCGCACTTGATTTAATCAGAGAACTCGAAGGATCACCAGGTGGAACCAAAAGCTTAGTTGAATTCAACAAATCATGGCAAAACCTCAAAAGGTCTCGAAACAGCATTTCCACCGGCAATGAAACACCAACACACGGTTTATCGCTGAAAGAAGCCATCGGCGCGAGTATATCCAGAGGTAAATTAGTCTCCGGCGCCGGCGCCAGCAATGACATCAACCCTAATTCACTTGTCCCTACCTTCGCGAATCCAATGTGGATGGAATTGATGGTTTTATCAAAACGATCATTCACTAATTCACGAAGAATGCCTGAGCTATTTGGGATTCGTCTAGGTGCTGTTGTGGTTACAGGTTTCATACTTGCCACCATGTACTGGAACCTCGATAATTCTCCAAAAGGTGTTCAGGAACGATTAGGGTTCTTCGCATTCGCCATGTCCACAACCTTCTACACCTGTGCAGACGCATTGCCTGTCTTCCTTCAAGAACGTTACATTTTCTTACGAGAAACAGCTTACAACGCTTACAGACGTTCATCATACGTTCTCTCTCACTCCCTAGTTGCAATCCCAGCTCTCGTCTTCCTCTCCTTCGCATTCTCTGCAATCACATTTTGGGCGGTGGGACTCGACGGTGGTTTTTCAGGTTTCGTGTTCTATTTCTTCATAATACTTGCCTCCTTCTGGGCCGGAAGCTCCTTCGTAACATTTCTCTCCGGCGTCGTTCCTCACGTCATGCTCGGATACACCATTGTCGTCGCAATTCTCGCTTACTTCCTTCTCTTCAGTGGCTTCTTCATCAACCGTGATCGAATCCCCGATTACTGGATCTGGTTCCATTACATCTCCCTCGTCAAATACCCATACGAAGCAGTTCTACAAAACGAATTCCAAAATCCGATCAAGTGCTTCGTTCGTGGAACTCAAATCTTCGACAACAGCCCTCTCGGAGAAATCGATAACTCCATGAAAGTTAGACTATTACAAAGCATGAGTAAGTCACTAGGGGTGAACATCACCAGCACCACCTGTTTGACCACCGGCGCCGACATACTGAAACAGCAGGGAATCACCGATCTAAGCAAATGGAACTGCCTGTGGGTGACGGTGGCTTGGGGCTTCTTCTTCAGGATCCTATTCTACTTCTGCTTGTTGTTAGGAAGCAAGAACAAGAGGAGGTAAAGTGTAAAGATTTGAATCTTGATGTACTGGAATGCAATTTCATAATTACAGTTACTTTTTACTTTTTATTTTTTGGGAATGTAATGAAAATATTAAATTTGGTTAGGTGTAAAACTGTTGGGAATTTGCAAAATATTCATATGAATTTAAGTCAAAATCACCTTCTAACTTTAGGTTACCTGCAATCTTTATGTGGCCCCAAATTTATTTTCTCTTTTAATTAATGATATATTTTAAAAAAATCATACAAACATTTATGTTGTAAAAAAACTTGTCAACTGTCATAAAAAATGTAAATATAATTTTAAAGAATTTATATTTTCTATGTTGTTGGAGTGTACCAAACCACCGACCACTTGACATGTGTTTGCGTATTGCAAAGTGAATTGTTAAGGTGATGAATGCATGATAGAAATTTTCATGGTTTCAGTTTGGTTATCTTTACGTGTGGTATTTTAAGTCTTAGGAAACGTTATGTTTATGTATGCTTTAGATGTTCATTTCAGTCAAAGAATTTGATCCAAGCGAACAATCTTCAAATATAAGATGGCGAAAGTTTGGTTTCAAAGAAAAGGGAACGATTTAACATATCCAATTTAGTATCTATAAAATCAAAGATTTGTGGATCAATAATATGAAGCTGATGAGTGGAACAACTTAAACGGATTATATTAGTGCCAAATCTGTTTGTTAAGATTTGTTAATAACTTGTAACAAATGATCATGTTTTATTTATGAGAAAATCACTTAAAAGAATAATAGTGTTATTGTTTTATACATATTTAGTTTTCTATTTTATTTTTTAATATTTTTTTTACAAAATATACCAATAAACTTGTTTTTGTACATTCATTTTGACATACAACTCCGGGTTTTGCTGAAGTAGCATCGTGCATAATCAGTAATGAGATGACATCAGATGTGGCTTATTCCAGAAAAATGACTTAAAAGATAACATTGTTTTCAGTTTGCATACATTTAGTGCCTTATAATTTTTTTTGCAAAATACGCTAGTAAACTTGTTGGTTTTGTACACACTTAGTCATTTTGATGATTTGATCTGAAACTCCAGGTTTTATCAGTCATTTTTGGAAATTACAGATTTTGTAGATTTGTTCTGTATTATGTGGCTTAATCTTCCCTCAAAAACCCATTTAGGGATGACATTTTGAATTAGGGCACAATTACTCTCACCATTAAGCATACCAAATCCTTCATTGAGAACAAGAGTACATGAAAGTGGTTCCTAGACAATTTTATGAATAAGATTGGAAGGAAAAATGGTAGTGGTATTACAATATTCTTAAACGGACACAAGGTAATAATTTAATTTACATTTATTGTTTTAATCATGCATATATTAAAAATTCTGAATAAGGTTTAACCGAAGCTATCAAGGAAATGGTACCGTAAGTGGAACATAGATTGTGTGCTCGGCACATCCTTGCTAACTCCCAAAAAAGGTTTAAAGGTGAACACTATTTCAAACCATTTTGGATTCTTCGGATTTTTGAGCGATAGAAAGGTTAATTTTTCAAAAAATTAGGTTTTTTTTTCTAAACATTGAATTGATATGTAACAATTTTGTATTTATAGGAAATTAAGCTTAGCGACGCTAAGCATTTGTCTCTGCATTGCTAAATGTGATCTTGATAGATTCTTTCCAAAGTAAAAATCTTATTCGCGGTACTATCCCTTATCGGTGTGTTTTAATACAACTTCGAAGTTTTTCTTTATCTTCGCCATATTTTACACCAATGGTCTGCTTTTAGCTTTAACTCTAGATTTTGACCATACTTATCATATATTAAATATTAAAAAAAATTACCTAGATTTTATGATTAATTTAACTAATATCAAAATAATTCACACTTAGGTTTTGATTGCCCTCAAGCAAATATAGAATCATAGAACCTCAAGATATTTTAAATAAACTACAAGCAACTCACAATAATAAGATAATGCAGGAAACATTCTTATAATTTAAGCGTTATCAAAATACCCTAAGCTTAGGATTTGGTTTCCTTAAGCAAACAAGGATAAATCTAGGTTAAATTACAACTCAATTCCAATATTACTACATAAAAATATTATTTACCAATATTATACAAAACAATTCAATTTAAAAATATTTTTTAAAATTATCAAAGTTTATCATGGTAATAAACAATAGTAAAAATACACTTTTCAAAAACTTTTTTAAGTTGTGAGGAAGGGTTAGCTTTTGCGGCCGCGTAGGAAGCTGCGAGGGTAGGATCAGGCCGCGCGCAACAATCAGAGAGCATCTCATGTTGGGGTAAGTTGGAACTCGGAATCTGAGCATCCCATGTGGGGGTAAGTTGGCATTTTTCAAACTTCACCAAGATCATTGCAAGACTTCCATATGCTTATTTTTAGACCAACTTCAAGCTTAGAAACACCCAAAACTTCAAGTCGAGATTTTTTATTTACAATGCATTTATTTAACGTCTTTGCCAAGACTTAACCCCGTTTCCGTCAACCTTCATAATTCGGAGTTTCCAATGTTATATTGTCAAATTCTCCCGTGTCAAAGCCTTCATAAAATGGTTTCAAGCGATGTCCATTCACTTTGAATACTTGGTTTGTTTCCAAACTCTTAATTTCAACCGCACCGTGATCAAACACTTTTATAACAATAAAAGGTCCGTGCCATCGAGATCGCAACTTTCTAGGGAATAGCTTTAAGCATGAATGATAAAGAAGAACTTTTTGCCCTGGAATAAAATGCTTACAAGTGATTTGCTTGTCATGAAATGCTTTTGTCTTATCTTTGTAGATGCTTGCATTTTCATAAGACTCGTTCCTCAACTCTTCGATTTCTTGCAATTGCATCTTTCGGTGCTTCCCGGTTTCTTCGATATTGAAGTTACACTTTTTAACCGCCCAATATGCCTTGTGTTTAAATTCCACCGGTAAATGACAAGACTTTCCATAGACGAGGTAGAATGGAGACATACCAATAGGGGTTTTGTAGGCGGTCTGATACGCCCACAATGCATCTTCTAACTTCAAGCTCCAAACTTTTCGTGTGGTGTTGACCGTCTTTTCAAGAATTTGTTTGACTTCTCGATTTGACACTTCGGCTTGGCTGTTTGTTTGTGGATGATAAGTGTTTGATATCCAGTGTGTGATACCATATCTCTTCATCATGGATTCCATCATTTTATTGCAAAAATAAGTGCCCCTATCACTCACCAAAGCTCTCGGTACACCATATCTTGCGAAAATGTTTGACTTCAAGAAGTCAATTACAGTTTTAGAATCATCATGCCTTGTAGCCTTTGCTTCCACCCACTTTGATACATAATCAACCGCCAAGAGTATATAAGTGTATCTGAAAGAGACAGGGAAAGGGCCCATGAAATCGATTCCCTATATATTAAAGATCTCACAAATGAGAATGGGTCTTTGAATCATTTTGTTCTTTATGGATATGGTGCCCATTATTTGACATCTATCACAACTCTTGAAAAATAGATAAGTATCTCTTGACATTGTTGGCCATTATAGTCCACATTCGAGCACCTTTCGCATGGTTTTGTTTTGACCAAAATGTCCTCCGCATGCATACTCATGGCAAAACTTCAAGATAGACTCGACCTCATTTTGGTGAACACACCTCCGTATTAGTTGATCCAGACAGTGTTTCCAAATATAAAGGTCGTCCCATACGTAGTATTTGGAATCACTCTTCAACTTGGCCTTTTGGTGCTTGGTAAACGCATGGGGAATTTCTTTCGTAACCAAGTAATTCACAATATCTGCATACCATGGAATTGTGTTTGAAATGTAGAAAAGGTGTTCATCCGGGAATTCATCAAGGATGGAAGAAGAAGAATCACCGATATTCAACCGACTTAAGTGATCCGCAACTAGGTTTTCAGCACCACTTTTATCCTTTATTTCAAGATCGAATTCTTGTAAAAGAAGAATCCACCAAATTAACCGTGGCTTGGCATCTTTCTTGGTCATGGGATATTTCAAGGCGGCATGGTCGGAGTACACAATCACTTTTGTCCCGAGAAGGTATTGCTGGAATTTCTCCAAGGCGAATACAATAGCTAGAAGTTCTTTCTCGGTGGTGAAAAAATTGGCTTGAGCATTATCCAAGGTTTTGGAGGCTTAGTGGATGACATGTGATGCTTTGCCCTCCTTTTGACCTAAAACCGCTCCAATGACAAAATTGCTTGCATCACACATAATTTCTAAAGGAAGCTCCCAATTTGGAGGTTGGATTATTGGAGCGAACGTGATCAAGTCTTTGAGTTTTTCAAAGGCTTCTTGGCATGCAACATTGAAGTCAAAATCAACATCCTTTTTGAGAAGGGGGCACATCGATCGCATGATCTTCGAGAAATCTTTGATAAATCTTCTATAGAATACCGCATGGCCCAAGAAAGATCTCACCTCTCTAACACATGTTGGGTAAGGAAGGGTTTGGATGACATCAATTTTGGATTTATCAACTTCAATTCCCTTTTTGGAGACGATGTGTCCCAAGATGATGCCTTGATTGACCATAAAGTGCCACTTCTCAAAGTTTAACACCAACTTTTTCTCAATGCACCTTTTCAAAATCTTCTTAAGATTATCCAAGCATTCATCAAACGAATTGCCATACACTGTGAAGTCATCCATGAATACTTCAATTATATTCTCAACATACTCGGAGAAAATGCTCACCATGCATCTTTGGAATGTGGCGGGGGCATTGCATAATCCAAATGGCATCTTCTTGTAGGAAAATGTGCGTAAGGGGCATGTGAAAGTTGTCTTGTCTTGATCTTCGGAGGCAACGGGTATTTGATGAAAACCCGAGTATCCATCGAGGCAATAATAATGTGATTTGCCCACAATCTCTCAAGCATTTGGTCGATGAAAGGAATAGGAAAATGATATTTTCGTGTGCTTGAATTTAACTTTCTATAATCAATGCACACCCTTCATCCATTTTGAAATCGAGTGGGTACCATTACTCCTTTGTCATTCTCAACAACCGTGATTCCCGTTTTCTTCGTAACCACTTGAATCAGACTAACACATTTGGAGTTGGAAATTGGGTAAATCATGTTCGCATCAAGGAGTTTGATTATTTCTTTCTTAACAACTTCCATCATGGGAGGATTTAATCTTCTTTGAGCTTCTTTTCTAGGCTTACAATCATCTTCCATGAGGATCTTGTGAGTGCATACATTAGGACTTATCCCTTTAATGTCCGCTATTGTCCATCCCATTGCCTCTTTATGTTTTTTCAAGACTTCAACCAATTGATCTTCTTCAAAGTCTTTCAATTGAGAGGAAATAATCACCGGAAGAGTTTCGTCTTGACCTAGATAAACGTACTTCAAATGGCTAGGCAAGACTTTCGATTCAAGTGTGGGTGGTTGGATTATGGAAGGGGGCATCTTGTTTGGAGAATGAGATAAGGAGACTTGAGAAACATCCTTCTTTGTGGAATTGTTAACTTCTATAGTCTTCACAATCTCTTCAACTTCGGAGTCCAATATGTATATATCTAATGTTTTCTTCAAACTTTCACAATCAAGACTCAAGTTGATCACCATCTTCAAAATATCTCCATGTGATAACTCGAATAATTCTTGGGTGATTGGTTCAATCACATCGGCCCGATACAATGGAGAAATATTGCTAGGGTACCTTATTGCTTAAAAGATGTTGAAGTGAATGGTCTCTCCATCAAACTCCATGGTGATCTTCCCATTATGGACATCGATTATCGTGTGAGCGGTATTCATGAAATGTCTTCCAAGAAGGATCATGGAAGACTTGGAAGGGGTCTTCTCTTCAAGGTCAATGACATATAAGTCCACGGGAAATACTAGTTGATTGACTTGCACTAGTACATCTTCCAACACGCCCCTTGGAAATACATTTCACTTGTCCGCTCATTGAATTCTCAGTCCAGTTTCTTCCAAAGGTCCAACATTGAGAGATTGAAAAAACGAGTGTGGCATCACCTTGATCGAGGCTCCAAGATCTAGCATTGCACTTTCAACAGGCAAATCACCAATGGTACAAGGGATTGCAAACATGCTCGGGTCCTTGAATTTAGTTGGTAGTTTCTTTTAGATAACCACGGACACATTTGCATTGACTTGGATCTTTTCATTCGCCTTAAACTTCCTCTTATTAGTGCACAAATCCTTAAGAAATTTGGCATAGCGTGGAATTTGTTTTATGACATCCAATAGTGAAATGTTGATTTGAACCTTGCGGAAAGTCTCAAGAAATTCTTTCTCTTCCTCTAGTTTCTTTGAGGAAGCCAACTGGGACGGGAAAGGTGGTGGTATGACCAATGGCTTGATGTTCTTGTTGGAAGATTTGGGCTGATCATTGGTTGGCATAATCAGGTCCTTTGGAGTAGCTTCAACCTTCGGAGGCTCAACAACAATAACCTCATCTTCTTTTTCTCTTGAAACTCTTTTGGGGTTGCTTTCTCCAAGGTTTTTCCCACTTCTTAAGGTTATTGCACTCACATTGTGGTTCTCCTCGGTTTGAGATGGAAGTTTACCCCTTTGTTCCATCTTGTTGAGAGTGGTGGCCAAGTCTCCAATTTGTGCTTGAATATTGGAGAAAGTATTCTTGGTCTCTTGTTGAAATTGGGTTTGGCTTTGAGCAAGAGAAGTAACGACTTCTTGAAGGCTCATTTGATGGTTACCACTTGATTGGCCTTGTTGTGGAGGTTGTTGGTAATTTGGAGGGTTAAAAGAAGTTTGTGGATATGGAGGTTTTTGGGAGGGGTATTGTGGATGTTGAGGTCTCATCAAAATGTTTGATGGATTTTGCTTTGGTAGGTATGGGTTGTTTGGGTTATTCCTCCAATTTGTGTTGAAATTGTTTTGAAATCCCATGGGTCTTGGTTGACCTTGATATCCTCCCATTGCATTCACATCTTCCGGTTCACTTCAAAGAGTGGGACACTTATCCGTATAATGCCCCGTCATTACACAAATATCGCCGTCAATTGTTAACCACTTCCCACCACCATTTGACTTAGCACATTAGTCAAATCCAAGAGCTTTGATTCCAAGTGTTGAGTGTTGCTAACTTCACCAACCGCTTGTGTAAAATTTCTCTTCATTTCATTTCGAGTCCCAAAGTTCCTTTGATTTTGAGAAATGGTTCCAAAAAGTGATCTTATCTCTTGAGGTGTCTTGTTGAACATGTCAGCACCACTTGAAGCATCAATCATCCTTCGATCTTTTTCATTTATACCCTCATAAAATTGTTGAAGAAGTAGTTGTTTAGGTATGTTGTGTTGAGTGCAACTTGTACACAAATTGTTGAATCGCTCCCAAAAATCATGAAAAGTCTCATTCTCCCCTTGACGAATCCCCAAAATGTCACTTCTTTGGCTTGATATCCGGGAGGTGGGATAGAACTTGCTATTGAAGGCTTTGAGTAACTCTTCCCATGTGTGAATAGATCATGGTGGTAAGTTGAATAACCACTCTCTAGCTTTATCTTCCAAGGTGAGCGGGAAGGCGGTTAACTTGAAATCATACATGTCACATGTTCGGGCAACATGCTAACACATATCATATGAAATGACTTCAAATGCTTTTGAGGGTCTTCTCTATCCAAACCATGGAACTTGGTAAGTTGATGTATGAAACTTGACTTACATTCAATTCCTCGACGATTTGCGGGATAAACAATAGCAAAAGGTGTATGAGTAACATCTGTCTCCATCATTTGTCTAGGTGTCAACTCTTGAGAGGGGTTGGGTGGAAAGGGATGATTGGGATATTGTTTCCTGTAATTGGGTGGTTGTTGGTAAGGTGGATATGGGTATTGTTGGGGATTGTAGATTGTTGGTGAATAAGGTTGGTAGTTAGGGTATTGGTTGTAAGGAGGTTGTTGTTATGGGTACATTGGGTTTTGATACATTGGACGGTGTTAGTAATTGGGTTGATTTGGGTAATGTACTTGTTTTTGAACTTGAAAATCATTGGTTTGAGGTTGGTTGTTTTGGTGGAATTGTTGGTTGTGTGGTTGTGGGGGTTGATAATTGGGTGGGTTTTGAGGAGGGGCATGATTCCAAGGTGACATATCAATGAGAGGTTCTTGTTGTTGTCTTGGTTGTTGGAGTGGGGTATTGGCATCTTGATTGTTTGGGTTTGGTTTAGGATTTTGAGGTGGAGTGTGATTCATGGCTATGTAGTTTTCAAATGGAATATCTTCAAAGGAATGACCAACAATTGGAGAACTCGGCTCAGTGTCGGTATCACTTGAAGCATGTACTTGGTCTTATATGTTGATTAGTGGAGAGAAGAAGCTTGAACGAGTTGTTGTTGCTTTGCTTGTTTGGCTAACTTTTTCAACCTTTTTGCTTCTTTTTCAATTTCCGAATTGTAGAGTAGTTCACCGGTTCTTGTAGACTTAGGCATAAACAATCAAATAACAACAACCAATTTCCCTGGCAACAGCGCCAAAACTTGGTGGTATGTCAAGTCCACCAAGCAAATTACACCCTTTGTTTGCAAATAAAACGTAATATAATGGTAAAAAGGGGTATCGATCCTCAGGGAAATGGTTGTATTCAATCACCAATGCAATCTAAAAGAACTAGTGTAAATAAACTAATTAACTACAATTAAACTAAAAGGGGGCGGGGGTGTTATGATTGCTTGAAAACTAAAAGACTTGAATAACTAGAAAAACTTGCAATTAAGCAAGGTGATGAGATGCTCAAATATTGGAGAGAATTTATAAACCAAGGCAATTCAACACAATGAACATTTGTCTGTTTATCATTAGGATTTAATATGAAGTTTATCATTCATCCCAAATTGGTTATAGAAATCATGAAGCATGATATGCCAAGATTTCTTATAGGTAGTATGGAGGTTAGGGAAGCCCACAACATACTTTCTTAATCAAAATCAAAGATCCAATTGAAGCAATTGAACCCAAGAATGAAGAAATCCTGAATTCCTATAGGATGTCAATGCTTACACATCCATAAAGGAGTTATGGTTCATAAGCTAGAGATGATTTCTACCATCATAAAGCCCTTGTTTTAAGTAAAATTCAATGATTCAATGTCAAACCAAAGAAATAAACTAACAATTGCTTATTAAAGTACCAAGCTCATGATCAAAGCATTAAACAAGCATAGGAGATATGAACTAGAATCATAGACATAAGACAAATGATAAATAAGCATAAATCCTTCAAAAACCCACAAACATTCAAAGGTTTTAGCCAAAGTCTACTAAAATAGAGAGTTTAGCCACTCATGGCAATAGAATAACAATCACAAAAGTCTAATTGCATAAAGAAACTAACCATAACTTGGAAATATGAAAAGAAATGAGTCTTGAGCTCCAAAATCGCCTTTTTCAGGTCTCCAATGGTGAAAAATCGAGAGTGTAGCTGATAGATCTGATCCCCTAAGGTTATGGTGTGCCAAATGACCAAAATGCCTAAACTGGGCAGTTGCGCAGGTACCCGCGCGACGGAAATTTCACCCGCGCAAGTGTTGCTGTAATGCTATTGGCTCCCCATTCCTCCACTCCACCCTTCCACTACCAAATATTCCTTTGGTCCCATCCATATCCATGTGATTCAAACCAACCAATCATCATTTAGCTACAAAAATGGATGCTCCAAGCTCAAAATAAAAGTCCAAGATCCATCTTCACAAACCCACTTCATCCAAGCCTTTAGCTCTTTAAGCCCAATTCTTCTTTGGTGGATCCGCCAAGCCCAATAATGCATCGGAAAGCCCACTAAGCCCAAATCCAGTCAAACTGCAACCGCAATGAGCTCCAAAACCCTGCCAAATTCTTCATGCAAAATAAAAAGTCCCCGATGTGATCCATGATAAAGAAAATAAAGAATATACAATGCAAAACTAATTAAAAAGAGCTAAAAATATGAAATAAACTAATAAAAAAAGGAAATAAAATAAGCTATCAAAACTATCAGAGTTTAAAACTATTTAGTATTACAAAACTAATATCAATAACCATAGTAAAAGTAAAAATATTACACAACCCAAAGACTTCACTAAGTCATCTATAAGCCTTATATCAATGCACTCTAAGCTTTAACTTTCATACCTGAGTACATAACACTAAATACATAAATCAAAAAACATGTGAGCTACAGGGACAGACATAGTATAGGGCACACAGTTGCTCGTGTAACCCCTGACTTTTCCGGACGCAGTGTAAAATTTTCTAAAACTTTTTGAAATTTTTATTTTTTCTACTATCGTGCAACCTCTAATCTTCCCGTGACACTCCTGTTATGAAATATTGCGTCCGTCCCTGGTGAGCCACATGAGTTTTGACCCAACAAAACAACAAAAAACTTGTTTTAAAATTATATTTGAAGCATAATGACAACTTTATAAAAATCAAGCAATTCATAAACATATATAACTCACGTGTAATTTGTTTATCAAGGACTCAATACATCAAAAAAATCATATAAATAACATACGTTCTTGAGGAATCTTAGGGGTGGCAAATCGGGACATTGTGTCTTGTTTTTGTCTGACACGACACGACACAACAAAGTTTTATGTAACACGAACATGACACGACATGATGTTGTGTTTTTTTAGGTAACATGAAAACGAACCAATTAAAAGCCGACAAACACGACACGACACGGAAAAGATAACATAAAATAACAATTTGTTTATTTTATTAATACTTAATCATACATAACACGACAAACGCGAAAAACACAAAAAACAAATGCTAAATCGTGTCAATTTTGTGTCGAATTTCGAACATGAACATGACACGACACAATGTCGTGTTTTTTACACTTGACACGAACACGAATTTAAATTTCAGTTTCATCCCCTTTTTTTTGTGTCATGTATTTTTATCGTGTCATGTCATCCATTGCCACCCCTAAGGAATCTACACCCTTCTTGCACAAACACAATGCGCCCATAGGGAATCTACTCCCATAGTCGGTAAACTACCATCTCATGTCTATCTACAAGAGAAGATACCACCTTGTTGATCATGTGGGACATCTACACCCCTAACCACTACCTCACGATGAGAGGTACCATCCTACTAGTTCCCCATCGTCCCATTACAGGGACCTATGAATTCATTTATATCGCAACACAATAATAGTGAAAACTCATCATGAGTAATCAAATATCATATAACTCGTAAGCCTCACACATCAAATCATTTTCACATAAATGACTTGCTTTCTATCAAACATTTCAACATAAGATAACTCACTTTGCTATGTACCTAAAAAATCGACATGTACTCACCTAGTCAATTAGTGAAAACTAACTTCTACTTTGGCCTCAAGCTTTGTGTTACCTCTTAACTTATGAATTAGCCAAAAACCTATTCAATTAAAATATCAAGTTCCTCACAACTTGTCAAAATTCTCTAACAACTTATATTGCATGTCAACCAATAGTGCTTATTTTCTTGACTGCTTAAGGATGTCGGTAACTATTTGTTACCAAACCAATTAAGCTCCACAATAAAATTGTTAAACGAATTAACCCATTAACACATCAGGTCAATATCACATTCCTAGTAATTCCATAAATTAGGTTTTATAACCCTCATTAACCAAATCAAGAATTCCACTATGGAATTCACTCACTAAGTTTAACATTATGTTCATAATAACATCATATTATGAACTCTAGTAATTAAATCGAGTTCTAACTACCCTTTGCAATTATTTTATGTAAACACAATTACGAAACAATAAGACAAGAGGATACCTTCATTCATTCAGTATTCTATACCCTAGTGTTAATCTTCCCGTCAAAATCCCCGAGAAATACCCCTAGAGTTCTCCTCTGAACAACATAGATAACAACAAGCAAATGATTAACACAAGCCCTCTCTCTCTCTCTATCTCTCTTTATATATATATATATATATATATGAGCTTGAACAAAAACATGTTGCATCTATGTGTATCACCATATCTTGTCATGTAGCTCATTCTTGTTACACGCGTCCAACACCCAGATAGCTTGGGTTGGACCATCCACATTTTCCTCAGGCAGGTCCTGCTGTTCCACCTCCTGCTTAACTAAAGGGTGATGGTCTTTATGGTGTTGACACCTCATGCACACATCCTGGGGATACTGATGATGATAGCAAGAAGAGCTCGGGGTACTAGGAGGATGAGTATTAGAGCAGTGAGTAGGTGGGAGGGTTGATGCGTTTGTGTTGTATTTTGATACTTATTTCTACTTATTTTGTGGGATATTTTTGATACACTTATGTATGTTTTTTATTTTTGTTGTATATGTTTGGTTTCTGTTTTATCATTTATTGAGCCCAAATGCAGTTGATGTATTGGTTCAGTCAAGACTAAACATAGGTGATCAGGCTATGTTTAAGAGTGACTCAACCTTTACATACAGAACCAAATTAGATAATTGACTTGTATATATTGCATTCTTGATTTGTATACTTATTCAGGATTGGCGACTATTAAAGTTTCATACTTTTAGACTATCAAATAAGGATTGGCCAGATGAGAAGTGTCGGAGGGCAGGGTCATTTTAGAATATAGATGTTCATAAATCCAGCAACCCAAGCGAAAGCTAAAACAAGTCACATCCCTCGTAAGTAGTCTATTAGTAGGGTAATTAATAGTAATACTTTTATCTATAGGTTTGAGCGAAAACCTGATTGGAGTATATGTCCTAAGCGATAGTCGAAATACATAAAAGAATACTAATTCACTATAGCAAGTAGCTCTGATAGCATTATGTCACACTTCCCGCGGCAGCTGGCAGAAACGTCGAGTGGTGGATGGTGATTATCCAAATCACAGAGCACAAACCATAACTATCTTTTTATAAATGAAGTCAATTATAAGGAACAAGTGAAACCTATCTACCTTCAAGCTAATTATCCTTCCGTGCATTGATTGTTACTCCATCCTAAGAATACATGCTTTCAGAACATCAACTTGAGGTTGGTGAATTCACAAGTTTTAGATAAACATATAATAAGCTTTTTTTGAAAACTTTTTAGGAATTATTAAAATGATTATGATCATTTTACTTATATTCCTTATTCCCTATACTTTACTATATTATCTCTTCCAAAATTTCTTATATCTTGTAAGTTATAAGTCTGACAGATAGGATATTCTGCTAATCCTATCCTAATCTCTTTATGGGATATTTTACCATTCCTATCTTACTGACTTTATAGGATATTTTACTGATCCTATATGATCATCTTTATAGGATATTTTACCATTCCTATCTTACTATCATTGTAGCATATTTTTCCGATCCTATCTTATTATCTTAATATTTCAGGATGTCCTATTAATCCTAACATATTTTTATTTACTACTTGAAGGCATCCCTCGAGGTAGTCGGATCTCTAAGATGGTTGTAATGTATTAACATGAACTCCCATAATCGACACTGGTAGACAAATAATTTCCCCACACGACACTTCATCGAACGTCGAATAGTGTTTGAATAATAAGGAAAGTTATCATGTCGAGATTGTAGCTAGCAATCGCAGGTGGGGGTGTCAAACCCTGTATAGATCTATACATATCTTTTCGGCTCTCGCAAGATTAACGATTACAGGTTTGGGGTAGCCGAATTTAATCAGGCTAAGGATGAGTAATAACAACTCACTAACGCATTATCCTTAATTATTTTATCTTTTATCTTTCTTTCTTAGTGATTTCCTATAACTATCACAATATAAATCTTTTACTTCATATTTGATAAATAAAACTTATAGTGAAATGTTCCAAAAATAATACAATTAAATTTTCGTTTTTAAATCAATAAACTGTTATTACATATCATTTCCACAAAACAAAGGTGATCAAGATTTATCAAAACATCATCAAATCAGACTGAATCATAGAATGTGGAAACATGTGGTGTGTGCTCTGCAATCATCCCGAACTCTTCCATTTGAAAACCGAAGTACCTAAAACATAAAATGAAAACTGTAAGCACATAGCTTAGCGATTTCCCATGACACCACATACCTCACCTATATAAATCGCATACTAGGCCCCTGCCCTCCATAGGGCCTCGCCCGGTATTGAGTCCCACTCGGCCTCGGGCCCCACCCAACGTCGAGCCCCTCTCGGCTTTGGGCCCCGCCCGACATTGAGCCCCACTCGGATTATAAATCTGTAAATCACCACGCCCCGCTTGACATTGGGCCCCACCCGATACACACATAATCATATAACCATATAATCATATAAACATACAATCTTACTAGTACATGAAATAACCACAAATACTAAACCATACCATACAGTCATCAAGCCTCGCACGGCATCGGGCCTCGCCCGGTAAGCATAAGAACAAATACTAATAACTAGCATACAATATACTCATCAGGCCACTTCTGGCATCAGTCCTTTCCCGGTAAGCATAATACCACACAACACATGAAAGAGTTACGCGGCTATTAGCCTTCTAACATATAAACCATGGGCCGACATTGGTGCCTTCGACCCGCTAAACCTAGTAAGGAAACTCACCTCGCACTGCCGAATCATACAGATAATCCCTAGCTGACAGATTCCCGAACTATCAATATCAAAACAACTCCCAATGATTATTTGGGTTCCAATCCATAACCATAAATCCATACTTGGAGTAAACAGAGCATTTTACCCCTAACCAAGTTTGGTTCTAGACTAAGGCCCAAACTCACAAACTACAAATCCCAAAAGCGAATTAATCAACCAAGGCCCAATTATGGCCTAATTTTACAAATTGGGCCCAAACCCCCTACATGGGCCTCACCCTAAAGCCCAACCATTTTTCCTAGTCCAAAACAATTGCACTCAGATGGCCCATTAAGGACTCAAGCACCCAAGCCCAAACGAACCCCAAACTTGAAGCCCAAAATGCAAAATCCCACCTGACTGAGTACGCAGGGCATACTCAGTTGTACACTAAGTGTACACGCTATTGTTGGATTAATGTCTAAGTCCATAACTATAATTGGTAAGACTTGACCTGACCTGACATGGTCCATTGGGGTTGCATGGCATCATGCATTTGGATAGACTATAATGAGAGAAATAACACTTAAGGTTGGTTAATATATTATAAGCTCTAATATATTAATATGGTTATTTAATTAGTATTGATCAAGAATTAATTTGGAATTAATTAAGTGATCAAAAGGAGACTAATTAAATATATGGGTTGATTGTGTGAATCATTTATTCTTATATATGTGGGCTTGTGATCCAAGATTCCTTATGTTGGACTAAGTCCATGGGGTGACCCATGGATAATCCATAGAGCATAAGGAATGGGTAAAGTTATGAGTTACATGGTGTAACCTTAATAGCCACCATATAAAAGAATCCCATGGCTCAAGAAATCATGCACTAGTGTGTGAATATGAGGGCTAGACGATTTCAAGGAGTGTTCCATTTCTCTCAAGTCATTCCATGTGCATTTGGTGTTGTGTGAACCATTTGAGGTGTCACACTTGGGGCACTAGGCACTCAAGCTTCATGAAGACATTCTACATCAAAGAGGTATGTAATTCTAACTTGATATATTCATATGAATCTATGTTTTTATGCTAGTTAGGATGAATACTTTGGAAAGTTCATATTTGCATGTATAATAGAGAAAACATAGATCCAAGGTATTTAGGGTTGCATGTACACTTAGGAGTGTTAGAATGCTCAAACCCCAATAGTGGTATCAGAGCCTAGGCTTGCTTTCTCTTATACTTGATGCAAATAGATTTTTCGAAGCCAAGAATGTGTCAGGGCCTAAAAATCGATGAGTTCTGGTAGAAAATTCAACGAGTTCATGTATTAGAGGAAGAACTCAACGATTTCCATGAAGAACTCGACGAGTTTGGCCTCCAGACAGCATATCTTCGTGTTTTTTGGCTGGAATTGGACTAGGAACGTTACCATAAGCTGTTTTTGAACTTATAAACTTGTTTTTGATGTGGTAATGTTCATGCTAATCCAATTTCAAAGATAATTGTCAATAGATTCATGTTTTGTATAAGTTTAAGAGTTATGCTAATTACATGAAAAAGTTTGATGTGAATTATCTTTTTCATATGAGTTGCTTAGATTAATAGATAAGTTAATTGATTATGTGTTTTCAATCCATTTTAATCTAAGAGATGATTCTAAAATGTGTTTGTGTAACTTGTCCTCAAGTTACATGAAAGGTCACATTTAAGTTTCTTAAAACACATAAAAGATGGAAAAGGTTACAAAATGAAGAGTCTTGTTCTCATTAAATGGTTTTATGACTCCATAACTTGTCCTCAAGTTATGGAGGTTCAAGAGTCACTTCATTAAGTAATAAAATGTGTAACCTTAATTAATTCCATAAGTTACAAAAAAAGAAAAGTTACATTCTTTTATTAGTTTAAAGTCTTCCATAACTTGTCCTCAAGTTATGGAACTTGAAGAGTTTTTTTTAATTAAAACTACTTTAAACACATAAGTTATGGAATTAATTAGTTTTGAATAGTTTCAAAACTTGCCCTCAAGTTTTGGAATTTGAAAAGTTTTCATTTATGAATACTTTAATTCCAAGTTAGCCCTTAAAATTTTAAAAGTTAAAATTCAACCCTTATACTTTATAATATTATAAGTTAATAATATATATATATATATATATATATATGTATATATATATATATATATATATATATATGTATATGAGTAAAGTCAGTCTTACCATTAGTAGGCCTCATTCACGAAGCCGGTCTATAAGGGGGTATAAGGTTACTGCCTATAAAATGGCAGTTTAATGGGTGTCCACTCTCACCCACCGCTTCCTTGACCGATGGAGGGTCGTTAGCCGAACGGGTAGGACAAAGACTAGAATTCTCCCTTCATTAAAATTATTAATGATAAATACTAAGTGACTAAACTCTTATAAATACCCAATCTTAGTTACTTAGGAAAATGTGAATAAGGTGCTAATCTATGAAATTACACTTTGCACTTTGTTTGAGCCGTTAGTGGAGCGTGTGTGGTTAACCGGCACACTAACCTAGACTTAACAAGGTAGGAAAAGGGTAACTTAATATTTATCATAGTATCAGTGGAGCGTGTGTGGTTAACCGGCACATCGATTAAGGGGTAAATATTAAGGGTACCAAGTATATTTTCATGGTTACTTCACACCTTGTTTTGTGATCCTCGGCATCCCAGTCACAAAACCTGAAGGGCACACTCGAGATTGAAACATGCCATTGAACAGTTCAGTGAATCTCAAAAGATCTAGGAGTTTCAAATCCAAGTAAAACCTAATTAACTTATTTCGTTTTCATGGTGCAAATTGGTGAATTGTCATTCGCCTACCTTCAAATATTCTATAGCTTGGATTACGGCATCCCTCTTCCAAGTTATAAAATAGTTTGTAGGGTCCTAGCCTTAATATTTCATATTGGATGTTATATTAAGGACTTTAAATCAACTATCTTGAATAGCTCCCAAAAGATGTCTAGTTCAGACATCTATGATCTTCCTAAATCTCTTGGAACTTTACTTCCTCCACCTTCTCCGATTATTCTCACTAACCCACAAGTTCAAGGTCACTTAAGGCAAGGTCTAGGTGTGATCACATCTTGGAGATGAAGTCACATATTGACAAGCCGGGAGAGTTGGGTGTCAAAGTCTTGAGAAAGTTGGTGATTCAATCACTTTCTAAGTCACATAGTGAGTTCCTTTGGGACTCCTATGAAACAGACTATCACAAGACCCTTAATGATCTTATCTATTTGTTAAGATAAACTTCCTAAAACTTTATGGACATTAACAACGATGACACTGGAAATCCAGAAAAAAGCATTCTCTTCCTAATGGAAAGGGATCGGCCGTAGTCAACTCGGTTGACCAAATGGTAAAGAGAAAAGCTAAGTCTGTGACAGTCCCATGTACCATTACCAAATGGTCCATATGTTTATATTGCCAAAGGAAGGGGCATTAGTTGTGAAGCTGCCAATTTTACCTAAGGATGTTAAAGTCAGTAAGTTTGACCCTACTTCAGGTAAAAGTCCACTATCTAACTCTATTAAGTTTCTACTCTGAGTATCTTATTACATGATGTGACTAGGTCACATGTTGATGTTTTTAAGAATCAAAGAAAAGTGAAGAAACTTAAAGAAATAATATGTTGAATCTGATCGAGTAAGGATAACAACAAAGTTTTCTTGTGCATTTTCATTGTAAGGATAGTTTTTCCGCAAAGTTTTTTAAAATAAAAGGAAAAATTTTATTTTATTTTAAAATATCCTTACAATGGCATTTGAGGGAAAAAATTTGTTGCTTATATGATTCCATAAATAGCAAGAGTGGAAATATGAAATTAATTCTTTCATTTGTGGTAATGTCTAAATTTACCAAATAAGGAAAGATCCTCATCACCCAAGTTTCAATTGGTCCGAAACTTGGAATCATGCAAGTTGTATAGTATGATGAATGAGAACTTTCAAGCATTGGAAAATTAAGACTAATTACTTGTTCACATGGATGTGTGAGTCAAGTGAAGGACTAAGGGATCGAGTACACATTCTTGTGCACTGTTCACGTCCACCACAAAAGATCGATAAGATTATTCGTCATAATTTACTAAAGCTCAGTACATATGGTTATACTTACAAGCTTAAGTGTAATTCTGAGACATTGGAAAAGGTTCCAATGTATGACAGAGCGAATAAGAAGAATCAACTTAGGCAGAAACATAAAAGTTTCTCAAATCTGAAAAGATGGGAGAGTACTTTAGTATCATGTTTTAAGACCATCTTAATGATTTCGATACCTTATCACAATTCATCCTTTAAGTGGATTCTGATAGTTAAGAAGAGGAGTTATGAATTGTTGAAGTGGTTAAGTCAAGAAGATGATTCATACTTTGTTCCAAAAACAATTCTTAGAGTTATACTCTAAAATTGTAACTTGAGTGACATGTCTAAAAGAATGTTTAAAACACTTGTCAAATGTAAGAGTAAAAGTTTTCTGCTCTTGTACATTTGAAATTGGTAAGTTGTGATGTTTTGGATAAAACAAAGACCAACTAAGGCCAATTGTGTGAAGTGTTTGTCTTGATTAGAATCCACACTATCTCTTGAATATCTGACAAGACAGTCTTATATGTCAAGAGGACAGTGGGAGTCTTAAAGGTCTTGAAATTCTCAAGAACTAATCAAGAATAAAACCTGAAGTTCTTCACTAGCACACAACTTGAGGTTTATAACCTATCGTGTTGAAATATAATGTGCCCATTCCAATTTAAGTTGGCTTTGCATATGGGTTCTTATAGTTCTCAATTGGTTGCATAACAACTTGGAAGCAATGGCAGGCCCTTGAGCTGCCAGATGGCAAGAAATTAAGATTGAGTTCAGTCCATATGAGTTTGGATTTTTCATTATCCTTGTTTTGTGACTATGGTTTTGACAATTCACATGGATAAGAACACATACACCATTAAATCTAAGTGTCATAAGGTTTCTCTCCGATTCATGAAAATGATGGTGAGGAAACACTTTCACTAAGTAGATTTTAGCTAGATAGCAATTGTGATATTTGCATTCTCAAAGTCGTTAGTGGAGCGTGTGTGGTTAACCGCTACAGTAACATGCACTACTAGAAAATAACCCTTTAATGACGCGCAAACAATGACACGCGGTGATTTACGATACGCAAAAGTGTGTGCCCAAAAAATAATGTTATCTCTTCTAAAATTTGAAGGATAGTGGACACGCTTTTATGCGTGCCCTAAAATTAATGTCTAACAAAAAAAAAAAAAACACGGAGGACACTTATTTAAAAATGGGTGTCGTCTAGAAATGTCGCTTTATATTTTTTTAATGAAAGGCACGTTCTTTTCTTTTGCAGCAGGGGGGAAACAAAAATCCCAAAATTTTGAAAGGCCGCCATTGTTACCCTCTGCCTTATTTCCATCGTTCTTCTCTCTCTCTCTCTCTCTCTCTCTCTCTCTCTCTCTCTCTCTTTCTCTCTCTATCTCTCTCACTCTTGTTACCCTCTGCCTTATTTCCATCGTTCTTCTCTCTCTCTCTTTCTCTCTCTATCTCTCTCACTCTAATACCCAAAAAACCCTAATAACATCACCAATCCTCTTTTTCCCACAACAAAATCGCAATATAATCCCGTCTTTTGAACAGATCAAACCCATAGGGGTTCTCGACGGAAGAGATACAGCTTCATACGAGCCCTAATTTCTCATCTGAATTCGTAGGGCTTTCTCAAGAATCATTCTACGTAGGGCTTTTTCAAGAAAATTCAAAATGCTCTCCGATTCTCGATCGGTTCTCCCAGCCCTCTGCAACAATCGGCGATCTCACTTCAGGCTTACTTCTTCTCCGGTGAGCATAGGATCACCTCCCCGCGACCATCCTCCTCGTCATAAAATCATCCAGCTAGGGATTTTTTTTCTCGATCTCTTCAGGTCCGTCCTCCAAAAATAAGGAAGAAACTAGTTTGATTTCTCCCCTAAAACCTGGACGACCATGCTCCTCGCTTCCATCACTGCCCCAAGATGTCTTCATTGTTCGTCCCTCGGTCTCTTCCATCAGGTAAGTTGTTGGACCATCTCATATACTCATTTTTTACTATCTTTATTCTCGCTCTCTTTTTTCTAGATTTTTCTTCTCTTTTATCTGTTCTCCCTTTTATGTTGAATGTTGTTGGCAGTTAGAATCCAAGGGAACAATAGAGGAGAGTCAAATGGTAGTGGCACACCACCACATTTAGGTGTAAGTGTAGGTTAGGGAGGGTTACCAACACCAAAACCCTCATCCTATCCCAAAATCCTCATGAAATCGACTCAATGTACATCACCATGCTCAGAACCACTGAATTCTTGGGTAAAACCACATCATCGAGGTATGTGTTTTACATCTAATTTCAGCTGTGATATTTCAATTTTTTTTAGTTATAAATGATCAAATTTAAAGATTTCTCTGTTCATATATTCTAATTTCTCCTTTCTACTGGTAATCTCTTATCCCTTCTTTCATTTTGTGTTGTTCAGATCTTCTAATTTCTCACATTCTAGCCCTATTTAATATCGTTAGTGTTATCCAATTTCAGCTTCAGTTGGTCTGATCTATTTGTTTTGTGTTTAATTAATGGATGTGGTTTACTTAGTTAATTGAATGTTAGTTAAATCGCAATGGAAGGATTAGGTCTCACAGTTGTAGATTATGATGAGAATTTTTAAGAAAAAAAATCAAAACAAAGCCTTAAATCATTAATTTAAGGCTTAAATAAATTTGAGAAAAAGTGGATTTATGTTCGATAAATGTCACATAGACTTCAAATATGTTCATTAACACAGATCTATTTCATCCGATTGACTATTTGTTTATTGCTACGCAAACCTGATTATCAAATTCATTTACATATATGATTATAAAAAAATTCATATGATTTTTCCTTCAGATTCATGGAGTAGAAGCTATGTGTGCTGAGCTTATGCAATTACATGATGGTATTAAGGAGTTGACTTCTACTCGCCAAAAACTTACTAGTCAAGTTCAGGGTATGACTCAAGATCTTGCTAGAGCTACTATTGACCGGGTCTGGAACGAAATCGCAGCGCCGTGACGCCGAATCTGAACCAGCCCTCGCGTGTTTGGCTTCCAAGTGGATTAAAATGATTTGGAAGGGTTATTTTGGTAGATTGAAAACAAGCCTGTATATTTTATAAAGGGTAAAATGGTAATTGTCATTCCTTGAAGAGATGGAATGAAAAAATAAGGGTCTCATATGGTATGGAATGACATTCCTTCGTTAATGCTTTTTTCCTTTCCAGTTTATCAACCAAGCAACATTTTTTACTTCTATCTTTATCAAAATGTTATTTTAAATCATAGCCTTTATTAAAGTGTTGGTTGACTTTTTATTGCTATCTTTACTTCTAACTTTATCTTTATCCTTTAATATAGTAGTGGGTTGATTTAATATGTGTTTTATACAGAAGCGGGATAATTTGGGAGAAAGGGTTGTGTCTTTAGCTTTTGATGTTATATCTCGACTTCTAGAAATAGCCCAGTGAGTTTTCATTTAGTGAATCAGCCATTTTATATTTGTTTTCATTTTATTCCTTCTTATAAATGAATTATAATCATCTAGAAACAGGGATGGAGACTTGTTTCACCACTTTTCATCTTTGCTTGAGTCTGCAATTTTTCCAGCAATAGTAATGAATGAAAAGGTTTGATAGTTATTGCTTTATTATTGTTGTTTGTTATTATTATAAGTATTATGATGGTTGTTAATTGAAAATGCATTTGCATCAAAATCCTAACTGCAAGTAAGTAATGTTTACATTGAAATAATTTCTTCTTTTGGAGTAGGATATTATGGAGTGGGAGGAAGATTCAGATGAGTACATAAAAAAAAATCTCCCTTCTGAACTGTTATGCACTTGTTCAAATTGTTTATTGGTTATAGGAATTCAACCAACAGTAACTAATTGTGAGCTGTTCAAATTGTTTATTGGTTATACGAATTCAACCAATAGTAACTAATTGTGAGCCTGTGAAGTATTCTGATGGTCAACAACATGTAAATGAAGAAGAGGTTGTTGGTGAGGCATTTGAAGATTCTGTTTTGCAAAAACTTCAAAAGGTTTGACTAATTTACTTTCACTTCAATGTATCTTTAATTCTTGATTTTCCTTTTTGACAGAATAACTTATTCCTTTTTTTTTGCAGGGTACTGAGAGACAAAAATGAGTTTTTGCAGAATATCTAGAATTAAAATTTCAATATTGCTACTAGAATATGAGTACATTGATTATGTTATGACAGAAAGATTGGTGACAAAATATCTAGAATTTAAATTCCAACATAACACATGAAAGGAGAACAAGAAGGATGTTTCTATAGAAGAACTGTTGTCGATTTCAATAAGTAAGAATATCGTGAATATGGGCAGCTACTTTTTTTATTTTTATTTTTTAAATTTTGTTACAGATAAATGAATGGGAAATGGATTGTGGATGACAATTCGGAATATAGTGGCCATAAAAGGGTAACCATTTTGAAATGTTATAAGTATTTTTTAATATTTATATTATTATTATTATTACTTTTAGATATTTGCTATAATGTTTGAATTAACTTTTTTCTTTCTTTGTTTTCATTTTTGGTTGAATTGTTTATATTCTGCAGCATATGGGTGATTTTAATTATCCAAGATTAGCTTACTTTGTTACTGCAATATCTGGTTCAAACAAAGTACAATGCCAACAAGTGCTTGAAGAGCTAGTTGTAAGTCACATTTAAAGTTCCATAAAGGTTTTCTGCTTCTTTTTGCCCAAAAAAGTTTCTCAAATACTTGGTTCTCATTTTTCCATTATATTCAATCTAGGTGTACAAACAATTGAGACTTAGTCTTGAGTTATTAAAGAAAGAAATGGAGATACAAAGGATTCTGATTAGCTCCAACTTTACTGGTTTATGGTGAAGGGGTATTTTAGTAATTTTGACATTATTACAGGTTTTCTTATGTTAGTGGTAGACATGGTTAGTGGGACAACATCGTTTGTGTCTGTTGAGCTGGAATTCCTCCTTGTCTTATCCTAGTCTTAGTAGTATTTATATCCTGTTAGAAGATAGAATGAGGGAGCTAAGAATTGATTTGAATAGAACTTTGTTCTTTCTTTTGGAGAGACTCTCACCTCTAGAATTGTGAGAAACTATCTTTATGAATATTATTTGGAATTTATGTTAGTAAGAGTGTTACAATGCCTGGGGTTTATGATAGATTCAACAAGGGTCTATCAGATTCATGTAAGTCCTGGTAGCAATTTTAAGTACTTGCATTCTTATTATATTATACCCCTCACATTTTCCCAAATTACCCCTTCCTATACAATGTTATTTTTGTTTCTATGTATTTTGTGCATCAGGTAAAGTTGATGGAAGAAAGGAATATGAAGCCACTTGATTTAAATCTTACAGCATTATCAGCAAGATGCAGTAAAGACTTAGAGTTGAATTTGGCTAAGTCATTATTGAGTGAGATGGGCCAATGTACAACTGCTTATCCATATAATCAGCTGTTTAGAGCATTAGTCTTAAAGAATTATGAAAGGCAAGATGCAACTTTACTTAGTTGGAATTTGATGTACATAGTAGATTAGATGCAAATTTATATATTGTAAGAAATAGAATTGTGTGACATTAAATTTATGCAATGGATTCTATTTTTTGTATATGATATTTTATTTTCTATTATGAAACATTAAATACAAATTTAATTTGAAAATAAGTAAATCTATAAAGAATATTTTTTTAAAACATTTATAATTATGATACGCAAAAATGTGTGTCATCTTCATTTATGACATGGCCTTTTTTGACACGGGCTTTCTTGATACGCATTGCGTGTCATTAACACGCGCGTCGTAAGGTTACGACACGCAAATGCGTGTCGCCTTTCTTTATGACAAGGCCTTCCTTGATACGCATTGCATGTCGTAAACGCGCGTCGTAATTGCGCGTCGTAAATGAGTGTCGTAAATGCGCATCGTCTATAGACAACGCGCAAAAGCGCGTCGTCTCTCTTTATGACAGGGCCTTCCTTGACGCGCATTTGCGCGTCATCTGAGCCTTTTACGACGTGCAATGAGCGTCGTAAAAGGCTGTTTTTCTAGTAGTGATGGACTTGTGAGAAGTGGCAAAGGTCTAAACAATCGAGACTATGATTACGGCATCCCTTTTCATAGTTCTTAAAATTGTTTAGACACACCTGTGAGCCATCTAAGATAAGGTGTATGATATTGATAATTTTTTATCAAAGCAATCTAGTATCAGAAATCTGAACTTTGGTAAGAAAGTCAATAAAGTATTGTTTTTCTAGAAGTCCAGCTGATTTCTGAGTACATGTCAAAGCTAGTGGGAGCATAAGTGTTATGCTAATAATCATCATATTAGTGGGAGCATGATAATTATGATAAGTATTGCAAGTTAGCAATGTTAATTATAGAAAACAAAAGTTTCAATTAGTGGAGTTGCAGGGGTTGAAAAGGTGTTTTGCTATAATTAAGGGAGAGGAAATTATACTTCCTCTCAAATCTATAAGCTTAGATCGTCTCAAATCTATAATCTTAGATCGTGACATTTTAATCAAATTTAGTCAAGAATATATATGAATTTCATGTTGGAATGGCTCAACATAAGGAAATTCTATATATGGGTTCATTATTTGCGTTCTAAAATTTGATTATGATTACAGCATCCCTTTTCATAATCTAAATTATGAGAACTTGGCAAATAGAAAAATAAAATATTATAGCAAAAGACTGTTTTAGTCTTTATGTGAGACAACATGAATCGTGTCCCATATGCTTCGAATATAGGATCGATTACATGTGCGATATTCATCCTTTCTAAAATTTTCCAAATGTCTGGGGCATTAAGAAGGGAAAAGGTCTAGAATTGGATATGACTAAAAGGATTAAGCAATTGTCGAGGACAATCTAAGGTTTACCAAAGATTGGTTGCTCAGGGACAGTTGGAAGTATAGTGTTAATTGTTGGAAGAACCATATTGACATGTTCTGAAAAGAGGCAACTCTTGTTCAGAAGTGATAGTCAAAAGGGGAATGTGGAAATGATCCTATTGGTGGAAGTTGTTCAATAAATATGTGTAAGATTAGCAAACTTAATGCAAGAAGGATGTTTCCAAGGAGTTAATCTCCTTTGGAATGCTATGTAATATTTGTTGTCAAGTGTTTGTTACTTTGTGCATAATCATTACAAAAGAATCATTGCATATAAGTTTAGAATCTAACAGATTTCGGTAAAATGGCATGGATTTGGAATTCATGCATTTGCCATAAGAATTCGGGAGTGTGAAATTAGAATCATGGTTCAATTGGTTTATTTCACAATGTAAAGATCATAGACAAATATAGTGTGCATACTTGGTGTATGGCATGACTAGTGTTTAGAAAACATAGTGTACATGCTTGGAGCATGGGACAAATATTGTTTTAATTCAAGAATAAAGTTGATAGCTGAAACAGTATGCAATGAATAATGTGTAATCATATGGTGATAAATAAAAGGTGTTTTATTTATGTTCATAGGTTTTGATACCATATTAGATTCAATTATTCTTGTGTTTCATTTTGCATGTTTTGACTTCCATAATAAACTAGGTTATTCTTCCAGAATGACTAAGTTATTCAAACCATCCACAGTCGGTCATATGTTGGAAGTAGATATGAATCAAGACTGTCATGGGTTGCCTTGTAAAGGTCCAAGTTGGTGGACAAAGTTGTGCTACAACACTCATGAGTGCTCATAAGTTCTGAGTATTGGATTCAACCCGCGCTCATTGGAATCACTTCATGGATTTTATCACGAGTGATCAAGAGACGATAATATCTTATATTCTTCAAACCTAGAGATATGAGTTGTTACTACGAGTTGGTTGTACATTGATTGCACGAAAACGCATTCGGTAACTCGATGTTATAAAACGTGTCTTTGTGTATGATTCAACAAGTAGTAGAACAAGCCATATGATTTGAAGTTTATCCATTCCTTTTACCTTCGGGATAAAAACGATATATGTGGGCCCCTCGATGATTTAATGATGATACATGTGAGTGCTTGGCCAAGCCATGACTGATCTGATCTGTTCAATCAGTTAGTCATCATGAATCGGAAATCGGGAAACAAAAAATGGACAGAGAGAATGATTCATAATCCATGTCTCAGTCCATATGATATCTAGAATGGAGGAATATATGATCCCTTATCTAATGGACAAGTCATTGACAAAGGTCAGAGATCATTGGCAACGTCAGAGTTCGACGGAAGCTTTTGAGAGCCACGATTGCCAGTCGGGTCTTGAAGTCATACGTAATAATAGTTTTAGACTTATCCAAGTCGTAGACTATTGGATTAATGTCTAAGTCCATAACTATAATTGGTAAGACTTGAGCCGACCCGGCATGGTCCATTTGGGTTGCATGGCATCATGCATTTGGATAGACTATAATGAGAGAAATAACACTTAAGGTTGGTTAATATATTATAAGTTCTAATATATTAATAAGGTTATTTAATTAGTATTGATCAAGAATTAATTTGGAATTAATTAAGTGATCAAAAGGAGACTAATTAAATATATGGGTTGATTGTGTAAATCATTCATTCTTATATATGTGGGCTTGTGATACAAGATTCCTTATGTTGGACTAAGTCCATGGGGTGACCCATGGATAATCCATGGAGCATAAGGAATGGGTAAAGTTATGAGTCACATGGTGTAACCCTAATAGCCACCATATAAAAGAATTCCATGGCTCAAGAAATCGTGCACTAGTGTGTGAATATGAGGGCTAGACGATTTCAAGGAGTGTTCCATTTCTCTCAAGTTTGGTGTTGTGTGAACCATTTGAGGTGTCACACTTGGGGCACTAGGCACTCAAGCTTCATGAAGACATGCTACATCAAAGAGGTATGTAATTCTAACTTGATATATTCATATGAATCTATGTTTTTATGTTAGTTAGGATGAATACCTTGGAAAGTTCATATTTGCATGTATAATAGAGAAAACATAGATCCAAGGTATTTAGGGTTGCATGTACACTTAGGAGTGTTAGAATGCTCAAAACCCAACAACTATTTGGCTTGTATGCTCAACGTACTCATCCATTAAGCCAAACTCTTTCTTAACCTCTTAATGCTTAAGACCAATAGTCTAAACCAAAGATCCACCTCTTAATAAACATCTATAATCATAAAGTCACTGACTTGGTGACTTTGCATGCCCCAAAAGAGCCCAAGTTCAAGATACAACATTATACTTTCACCAAATGGACACAATCTCAAGCATGGATGGATCTAAACCCTAATGGTGCCAAATTTATGAATCTAAAACCTCAGAAACTCCTAGAGTGGCAACTCATAGTTCCTGGAGTGGTATCAAACCACTAGATCTCATTCTTGGGCCAAAAAGGAACCAAAACTCATATATAATAGATCTAAGCCATTAATGAACTAGTTCACAGTTTTACCTCAAATAAGCTGGAAATGAAGCAAATGATCGAGATCCACAAGCTTTTCCTTGATCCACAACCTTGCACCAAACTCCTTCTTCTTGAATATGAGCCAAAACACACCAAGATGCACACAATGAGCTCAAAACACAACAATTAAGGCTAAGGGACAATTTCTAAGGTTTTGGGGGCTTGGAGGATGGTAGAGAGGTCGTCCCTAAAAACTTAAAGTGCTTATATAGGGTACAACATCTTAAATTTGGGTTTTCACTTACACCTCGTACGCCCTGCGTACTCCTTTTACGCCCATCGTACGAGGCCTTACACTCTCGATCTTCCCTTCACAATACGATAAGCGTATACCACGCTACGCCCCGCGTACTGCCCTTCGCACTAATACCCCCCGCGTACTAGGGTTTCTCCTTAACCCTAAAACACTCTGAAGGCCATAACTTCTTCGTTATAGATCCGATTCTGACGATCCTTATCTCCATGAAAAGGTAACAAGAAGATCTACGCTTTAATCAAATCATACTTTCCTTAAAATTTCCTGAACAGACATCCAACTTCCATGAAAGCCCGAGCTGACATATTACAAAAATACCCTTTTGGCTCCAAACACAAACTGAACACCCGAATCATCCAAATTACATCATCCATCTCCAAATGAGTCCATATCTCAATTCCTCAAGGATCCTACGTCTTCTAAGACCCAATCCTTGATTACCACCCTGATATGGAAAACGATTCGAAACAGGGCATTACAACTCTCCCCCACATAAATTGGATTTCGTCCATAGAATCATTCCTTACCACCCCCGACATGCCAGGAAACCTGAGTAACACAGCCACAACCCTGAGCATACCACAACTTTACTAAGGCAACCGAATCCAACCCTATCATGGCTCTCCAACCCAAAGATGAACGGATTCTTTCTCAACCTAAAATAATCCCTTGCAAAAACCATGTCAACTCAACTTGAAATCTGAAGTCTCTAAATGGTCTAACTCCCTGACAGACCGCCCATACTGAACCATTTCAAAATCCATTTCGATTATCTCCCAACTGACTACTCAACTTCTGATAACTTGAGGTTCTTACTAGAAGACAGAATCACATACCAATTCTTGTTCCAGAACACTTATACTTGACAGAAGGCTCAGACAATTCATTGAGTAGAAGACTCATCCCTGCAACGGTTAGACTCAGACGAGAGCTACGCAACAAGGTCAAATCATTTACTCTGATATTATCTAATCTAAGCTGCAAGTAACCTAACATATTCTCCAAATAACAAGCGACTCCACACACAAGTTCCAAATCAATAATACCTCCTTGACTTATCTTGATTCCCTTTATAGATAGAACCAATCCGAGACACAATTTCAAGGGTTTGATCCATCATCAAAACTAAATCCAATCCTTACCCCTAAATCCTTCGATTGATGCCCTCGGCATATAGATACCCCAATTCTTATCCCACTAAAAAGAAATTTTGCACATAAACACTTGTGATTCATAACTCGAGATCTCATCTAAAAACTAACCCGATACTTAATTCATAACTCGAGATCCACAGATATGCACTTGTATTTCACCCAAAACCTTTTGATTCATGACAAACCTCACTAGACTGGAATAATAAGGTTCCCAAGCCATCGCTGAGACTACCAGTCGCACACCTGGTCCAACCACCAGGTTTTGAAGAGTCCAAATAGCGAGGCTACTCAGCCTATAAACCCCTATATGTCACACACTGACCACCCACTTAATCTTGTAACACAAGATCCAAAACCTTGACCCAATGGTTTTTACCAGGTCCTACCTATATTGCCATAATCACACAGGCCTCACCCATGGGACCCACCCAAACTATACCACGGAGTGGCCTAGCCCACGGGTCCTACCCAACTAGTGCTACACAAGCTCGACTCCGCCCCAAACCCCAATGGTCCTTAACCTAAAACAGGGAAATACTCCTTGACAATCCTAATCGGCGTGCCCAAGGCATGAACTGATCCCCCTTTACGCTCATGACCACTTCCAACGATAATCTACCTCAAACTGGTGAATGCTATGATCCCATCGCAATCTTACAACACTTCTACCCAACCATGGTTACCACCCATGGCCTTACCACACCCAACCCATCATAACCTCATGTATCCTGATCCGAAACCTGCATTCAATTAGGTGTTCAGATCATACTTCAAATTTCAAAGCCCTCAACCTGGACTCAACAAAAAGCCTGCCATGCATAATAAACAAGACGCCGACTAACGATTGGAAGTTTCCTAAAGTCCCACTTACACAACCTCAATCTAAATGGCCACTTGGAATCTAAACGGCCACTTAGGTCCTCTCTCCTCCTAGCTAGGATGCGAAACTTTCCCCAGTTCCACATCCTTCCTAACTCCTAGAAATCTTGATCGATTCTCCCCACCTTGGATTCGATGAAGCTTTCTTATCTCTAAAATCCGGTGGATTCCCAACCCATCAACCTCATATAGCAAGAACCGCCTATAACATGCGCTTATCAATACTAGTAGTCTATTACTAGCCAATCTTGATGGTCGACCAACTCCTGGAATACAAAAGAATTTTCCTTGAATTCTTAGAAAAACTGATAATCCAAATCACCTCCCATGAAACCATACCAATTCTTGAGTTGTTAAGCTGGCGACTAAAAACCATAGTCCTTGTTCTTATCTGAAGAATCTTCACCCCAACTTCTATTCTTAAATAATCAATGAATTATAATTTTCTACAACCCATGTGAATATAAAACTCCCCTGACATTTTCAATGACCAAACAACTCATGCAACTGACACTACAATCTTCCTGCTACTGTTCCTTTCCTAGAAACGATAGTGTTTGAACGCCAAACATTCCATAGATGACCGCCGATCCCACCAGATCAAAAGATAAAACAATTTAACTCAGACTTCACTAGAGAACTAACCCGCTAATCCTGACCAAAGATCCTCCAAAAAAATACCCATGAATTGATCCCAAACAAGAAGCGGAATAACAACCGAACACACTGAAACCCGCTCAATAAGATGTGACCCACTAATGATTCATAAGAGACTCTTGGCATGTAGAATGGCATATAACAATCTTTAAAAACCCAGATAATAGCAGAAAATCAATCTGAGATATTGCCTACCCAAACCCAAGAAAAATTCCAATGCAATACAAATTTCCGATAGCAACCCAGAAGAAAGCAGAATATAACAATCCTGCAAAAGCATCTGAGGGAATCCTAACCTCCTCCTCCTAATTTACCTCGACCATCCTGAGGACGGGATGCAAAACTCACCTCCGATCCCAAATGACAAGAACTAATAATAATATCCTCCTTCCTTAAGGATTTTAGGGATCCACAAGCTTTGGGCTCCAGATGAGCCCCCAACTGCCCTACTACAATCTTGGCGTGAAAGGCCCCAAGAAGACCATCCAAGAGCCCCATAATCCCTTCCTTTCCTGAACCAAAGAACACCGAGGTCCATTCCAAAATACAGCAAGTAATCTCCGATGAGATGAACTCCCGCATCTGTACATCGATCTTCTCAATACATGCTCCTGATCCGAAACAAAAACCTGAACCCCATTCCTGAGTGCTCAACACCATACTAAAAACAACAAGCAAAAGATCCGAATATACCCAAGAATCCTCATCTCACAGGCTTCCTAGATTCTCTAAGACTCTCCTCGATTTGAGTATGGATCATGTGCTTTCAGTAGTATGGGCCCAATACTACCTTCCACACTTATCCCTACTTTCCTCAAGAATCCTACCGAAACCTCTAAGTCACCTTCTCAAATCCGTACACCAAACACTCGCTACCTAGTGCAACAAAACCCACTGAAGCAATCCTAGGATCTCCTAGGTTCCCGACCTCACCATGCCATCAACTGCTGAAGAACTCCTCATAATGTCAGTTAGCTACCTTATGAACACAATCACATGAAAAAAAAGCTTAGATAATCGTTCGAGTAATAGACCCATCCCTACAATGGTTAGACTCAGACAAGAGTTGCGTAATAGGGTCAAATCTGTCATTCTGAGATTATCCAACCTTTGCCATTTGTGACTTGACATATTCACTTACTAGCTAACTCACATCAATTATGAGTTCCATAAAGCACAAAGCAAGCAAGATTCATGCAGTAACACTCTGGTCCACATAATAATCACATGCATCCAATCCCATATGCTACAAGTCATACTAGGAGCTCCCACTCCCGATATTGATTGCCTTATGCATACAAATTGTACCCAATCTAGCATCCCATGCTTCCTAGGCTACAAGGCATCACATATCAGGCCAATCTAACACTGACTAATCAGAATTAGCATGCAAGTCTACAAGCTCAAAGAACATGCGTACTGTAACCTTCCGTTTAAAATAAAATAAATCAGGTGAATAAATAAATAATAAGCCCTAAAACCTCGAGATGTATTTATTTTATTTTATTTTAGCCCTAACTCCATGATAAAGTATCAATGTTAGCCATAGGAGCTAAAAGTTATATTTTCTGGATGTTGAGGGTTAAATGGTATCATATGGACTTGAATTGAATAGTTTCTTTTAAAGCATGGGCTAAAGAGTAAAATAAGGGCTTAATTTGAAAAGAATGGGGAAGGAGGAACTGAAGTTGTTTAATTGGTCAAAAGTTTGAATTGAGGGAACGGTGGATTAAACCCGTCACACTTTCCCTTCCCTTTATCTCATTTTGCACCCCTACAAACCCTAACCCTAAAAGCTCTAGCCGCCACCACCCTTATCTCTCCAATCTCCAACACAACATCCCCTTCGTTGAACCACCATTGTGCTCCTGCTGCCGGCAACAACGAGGACAACAGGGAAGGAGCTGTCGAGACCACCGACAAAGCTGTGAGCGACCGCTGCCTTCTCCATCCATCTCCTTTCTTTTTTGTTGCCATCCATAGACGAACGAGACGGCAGTCGTCGGCGCGACCCCCCTGCTGCCCCACGTTTTAGTTTTGTTCAGCAGCTGCCGCACGCCACCGTGAAGGTGGTTGAGTTTGGGTGCGTATTTCATGTGGAACTTGTGTTCGTATGTGTATGTGTGTTACTTCTACAATTTCTCTCTCTCTTCTCCATCCCTTATGAAGCTCGTCCGACCGTTGTAGTCGTTGCTTGCGGCTGTCACCACTTCGCACTTCGACCACCGCTTTCCGCCACGAGAGTGGTTGTGTTGTGTGATTTTTCATGTGTATGTATGTGTTTCAACCCATGTTGATGTGTGTATGGGTGTTTCAGTCGATGTCATGTGTGGGTGTGTTTAGGTGGCCGGAAAATATGAATAACCACCATGGCAGCTAACCATGGTGGCTACCGCCTATGCTGCTCTTTCTGCTGCCACCAGCCACCGTGAGTGGTGGTTTTGTGTTATGGTGTTTATGTGTGTGTTAAATGGTATGAGATTTTATGAGCGTTTCTTGGCCGGAGAATTGAAGGAAACCCACCACGACCACCGTGAGGTGGTGCCGGCAACCTCATGTCGTCGTTCTGCTGCCACCTTGGGTGGCTATGTGTGTATGTGTGTATGTGTGTGTGTTTGGACCTAAAAACTTATAACTCCCTCCATAAAAATAGTGTTTTCCACCTCCCGCCTCCATTAACCGCCACCGACCACCACTACGTGAGGTGGCAGTGGATGGTGCCTGATTTATAAACACATGTATATTTATTTAATTAACTAATTATCTAACTTAGGAGTTGAAAACCCTAATGTCAAGAAACCCTAATCTTGGAGTTGGTCGGGACCCGCATTAAAACTATTAATTAAACTTAAAATAACACTTAATAATTCTCTACAATTAACTTAATGCAATATTGGACTTAATGGATTAAGTCCTTAAGGGGTTAAGTGTGGAACACTAACCCTAGTTATCATTTTATGTGAAACATTAATCGTCATTTTATGTAAAACCCTAATCATCACTATGACCTGTGATCGGGTATTGACTCAAGTGTCTTTCTGTAGGTGTTTAAAAGTGAGTTGAAGCTTGTAGAGTTCTTCATTGCTACAGTGGTTACCTACGTGCATATCGAGGTGCGTTTCACCTCACTGTACCTATAGGTCGAAGGTACCAATGTTGGCCCACTAGCCTTGATTATCTGCTAGTAGAGGGATGCCCTAGGGACTGTATATAGTCATGTAGGATAGAGTGGGGACTATTGATCTAAGCTCTCTTACTTGTTCCTTTTTTGGTTGTGGTTCTAGAGTAGGATCACCTGTTCGGGTGACTAATTCACCTCTGAGTATATACGGCCTTGCATTCCTTGGATTGTTGATATTTAGTATGTTGCTATGTTGTAGTGATCTGTTAGATCTGTATTCTTGTATTGAGTATGTTGTTATGTTGTAGTAATCTGATAGTTCTGTTTTCTGGTATTGAGTATGTTGCTATACTATAATGATCTGTTAGATCTGTGTTCTGGTATTGATTATGATGCTATGTTGTAGTGATCAATTAGATCTGTCTCCTAATATTGTGTATGTTGCTTTGTGGTAATAACCTGTAGAACTGTATGTTATCTGTGCTTGCTGGTTATCATCTATGGAGTACCCTTAGGGATTGTCGGTAGTCATGTAGGATAGCCTAAGAACTCTTGTTCTAGGCTCTCTTACATGTTCCTTGTTTGGTTGTAGCTCTAGAGTAGGAACATCTGTTCGGGTGGCTATCTCACCTATGGTTACTTATGGTTATGGGGGTTAGCTGGTAGTAAGATTGTATGTTGTGAGAGGATTAGTAGGCAGTAGTGAGCTGTATGATTGTGTTTACCTGTATTATGTGCCTACTTGATCCTAATTGTTTATATGTCGACATATTATGTTTGGTTGGGTTGAGTCGGTCCTGCTTTGTGCGGTAGGCCAAGATACCCGGTGCGGGCCGACTATAAGTTGTAGGCATAGAGGCTCAAGAAGAGTTGTATGGTTGAGGTGGTAGGCCATCAAACCCTGGGTGTTCCAGCCCAATGGCTGATTGGACCTGTTGTATATTGGCATTCCAACCTGGGGTATTCCATCCCGAGGATGACTAGACCCAAAGGTTGACTGGGCATGGGGTATTCCAACCCGATGGTTGAGTGGACCCAACATGTTTGATTGTATATTTGACATGTTTATATGGGGGTATTTTGGGAAAAACTCACTAAGTTTATGTTTGCTCAGTTGTTTATGGTTTCAGGTATCATCGTTTACTGTTGGTAGGCGAAGGCGGGACTGTAAACACTCATTAGCAATATTCGGAATAAATAGTTTTATTAATTAATGGATTAATAAAATAGGAAGTTTTTATCTTAATAAAAATGAAAAATTTTGATTGTGAAAATGGAACGTTACACATACAAAGGCATCTCTCCTAGCATTCTATCATACAAAAATTGAGCAGATCCTTAGCCCAAACTAGCATGCGATTCACAGATTCATAAATCAAATCATATCAGATAACATGTCTGAGTATTTTGGGAGAAACATACTTGAGCTCGGTCGATTGCATGCACCACACCCTTTCTTATATTAGAAAGCTTGAGAACAACTTCTTTTTCCCTTTTTAAATCATTTTCTTTCATTTTTGAAAACTACCAAATCCTCAGTTTGAGTTCAGACACACCCGAGAGTATGTTCAAATTCTTCAAACCAAGGCTCTGATACCAATTTGAAACGTCCCAAAAGTAATACCATTAAATTTTTTATTTTTAAATCAATAAACCGTTATTACATATCATTTCCACAAAACCATGGTGATCAAGATTTATTAAAACATCATCAAATCAGAGTGAATCACGGAATGTGGAAACATATGGTGTGTGCTCTGCAATCATCCCGAGCTCTTCAATCTGAAAACCGAAGTACCTGAAACATAAACTGAAAACCGTAAGCACAAAGCTTAGTGAGTTCCCCACGATAGCACATACCACACCTACATAAATCATATATTGGGCCCCCGCCATCCATTGGGCATCGCCCGGTATCGAGTCCCACTCGGCCTTGGGCCCCGCCCGACATCGTGCCTCACTTGGCTTCGGGCCCCGCCCGACATCAAGCCCCGATCGAATTACAAATCTGTCAATCACCAGGCCCCACCCAATACACACATAATCATATAAACATACAATCTTACTAGTACATGCAATAATCACAAAGACTAAAGCATACCATACAGTCATTGAGCTATTCCCGGAATCGGGCCTCGCCCGATAAGCAGAAGACATATACTAATAACTAGCATACAATATACTCATCAGGCCCCACCTGGCATCGGGCCTTGGCCGGTAAGCATAACTTCACACAGAACATGCAAGAGTCACGCAGACATCTAGCCTTCTAACATATAAACCATGGGCTGACATTGGTGCCTTCGACCTGCTTAACCCAGTGAGGAAACTCACCTCGCACTACCGAATCACACAGATAATCCCTAGCTACTGGCTGACAGATCCGCGGACTATCAATATCAAAACAACTCCCAATTAGCATTTGGGTTCCAATCCATACTTGGAGCAAAAAGACCATTTTATCCTTAACCAAGCTTGATCCAAGACTAAGGCCCAAACTTACAAACTAAAAGGCCCAAAATCCAATTAATCAACCAAGGCCCAATTATGGCCTAATTTTCCAAATTAGGCCCAAACCCCTTACATGGGCCTTACCCTAAATCCCAACCATTTTTCCTAGTCCAAAACACTTGCACTTAGATGGCCCATTAAGGACTAAGCACCCAAGCCCAAAAGAAGCCCAAACTTGAAGCCCAAAATGCAAAATCCCACCTGACTGAGTATGCGGGGCTTACTTAGCTGTACGCTAAGCGTACATGCTATTTGGCTTGTACGCTGTGCGTACAGACTTGTACACCCAACGTACTCATCCTTTAAGCCAAACTCTTTCTTAAGCTCTTAATGCTTAAGACCAGAAGTCCAAACCACATATCCACTTCTTAATAAATGTCTATAACCATAAAGTCACTGACTTGGTGACTTTGCATGCCCCAAAAGAACCCAACTTCAAGATACAACATTATACTTTCACCAAATTGACATAATCTCAAGCATAGATGGATCTAAACCCTAAAGGTGCAAACTTTATGAATCTAAAACCTTAGAAACACCAAGAGGGGCAACTCATAGCTCGTGGAATGGTATCAAACCACTAGATCTCATTCTTGGGCCAAAAAGGAACCAAAACTCATACATAATAGACCTAAGCCACTAATGAATAAGTTCATAGCTTTTTACCTCAAATAAGCTGGAAATGAAGCAAATGGTCGAGATCCACAAGCTTTTCCTTGATCCACAACATTGCACCAAACTCCTTCTTCTTGAATATGATCCAAACACACCAAGATGCACACAATAAGCTCAACACACAACCATGGAGGCTAAGGGACGATTTCTAGTGTTTTGGGGAGCTTGGAGGCTGGTAGAGAGGCCATCCCTAAAAACTTAAAGTGCTTATATAGGGTACAACATCTTAAATTAGGGTTTTCACTTACCCCTCGTATGCCCCGCGTACTCCTCGTACGTCCAATGTATGAGGCCTCGCACTCCTGATCTTCCATTCGCAGTACGCTAAGCGTACACCATGCTACATCCCGCGTATTTCCCTTCACACAAGTACACCCCGTGTACTAGGGTTTCCTATCAACCCTAAAACACTCCAAATGTTGGAACTTCTTCGTTATAGATCCGATTCTGACAATCCTTATATCCATGAAAAGGTAAAGAGAATCTCTACGCTTTAATCAACTCATACTTGCCTTACAATTTCCTGAACAAACATCCAATTTCCATGAAAGCCCGAGATGACATATTAGAAAAATACCCTTTGGCTCCAAAACACAAACCGAACACCTGGATCATCCAAATTACATCGTCCACCTCCAAATGAGTCCAAATCTCAATTCCTCAAGGGTTCGAAGTTTTCTAACACCTAATCCTTGACTACCACCCTGAAATGGGAAGCGATTCGATACACGTCATTACAGATAGATCTCATAATTATTTTGTGTGTGTGTATATATATATATATATATATATATATATATATATATATATATATATTATTTTTGCCATACATATATATACCTTAATTATGGTTAATTTAAAACATGATATTTAGGCAGAGTAACGATTAGGTACATTTCATATCCTTATAATTGAAGAACATTAATTCTAGGTACTATGTTATCCTAGGGAATTGGCCATCATAACATCTAGGTAATATCTCTTCCTAGACTATCGGACATCATAACTCTCAGGCATAATATCATAGCTTAAAACTAGGTATAGTATATATCGCTACATTAACCTAAGGTTTCATGCTTTATATTAATATTGATATTTATAGATATAAATATATTTTGATAAAGCGGATAGATAAGCATGTATCCCCCCCCCCCCCCCCCCCCCCCCCCGTAAAACCTTTAAAATAGTGAAATAGGGACGTGAACTCACCTTAGCAGCGAGATTGCGGATGTCCTTGCTACTACATCTGAAGTGTCGTGCAATTGGGAGGGTTTTCGATATATATATATATATATATATATATATATATATATATATATATATATATATATATATATATATATATATATATATATATATATATCAAGGTTGTAGAAATCGCTCGACGTAGGCTAATCGATGGACTGGGGTCAAGGGATTAATCGGTTAGGCGGGGATTAATCGGGGACCATTAATTATTAAAGAAATTATTAAAAATTTAATAAATATAAAATTAATCCTAAGAATATAAACAAGTTAATAAATATAACATTAATACTTCAAAAATAGTATCACCACTCATCTAAAATCACAGTATCACCACTCATCTAAAACAAGTTAATAAATATGTTTTCTTCAAAAAAAAAAGCATAAATCCCATAATCACCACTCATCTAAGTAAAATCACATATAAATAACAATAATTAACACATTAAACACCAAATTTCTGATTTACACATACATTTGCTCTCCACCCCATACCAAACAACATAATATGCATGACTCCAGGAACCTAATCAACATTGATTAACATAATAAAAGAATAAATTTGCTTCTTCATAAGCAAAACATGCTATTGCAATCCCTCATGTAAGCCCGATCATAGTCCAGAAACCTATTCCAATACCCTTGAAACTTTGGAATCCCTATTTCCAGTCACGGCTTCAGATTCCCATTGTAATGAATCACAGCTGTTTTTTCAATCTCCTTGTCACTCGGGTTACACCCAAGCCCAACTACATACAAACAACCTAAAATCAATGAAGCTGTGAAAGCAAACAATTTCAAGGTAATTCCATTGACATTATATTCTTAATGCTCAAGCTTAGTGTTATCAACTAACCGAAAAGGTATCAAGCTGAACCCTTGATTCACTTTTTTGGAAATATGCTTGATACCTTTTTCAGATTGCGAATCTGCACCACAGTTAAACAGAAAACGAATTAGGTCAAATTCATAACTTTGAATCAACTCATATCTCATTTGTAGGTCAAATCGTGTGCCAGATTCGGATCTTACCTGAACCAGTGAACAAACTTGAAGGAATTAGGGCTCGACGAAGGATTCCCAACCTTAAAGACAATGCCTTTCTACCGCCCCCCATGTGCTTGGAAGCTTCAGAAGGCGACGATGTGCTTGGAAGAAGAAGATGGTGACGGAGGAGGAGCATATGGCATAGACGTTCACTTCATTCTTCCATTCATTCTTTGAGACGACTGAGAAAATTTCAAAAACGAAATCAGACTGAATGCGATGGGATGGCAAAATCGGAAGGAAACCTAGCATCAATTGACAACAACACTGAACAGAATAATCGACTAACCTTTGTAGATCACCTTTTAGGTGTCGATGGGATCCTGAGGACCAGAGACTTGATGACGAACCAGAAGTTGTCGCCATCGGAAGAGGAGCATAAGTTTTCACCGTCGAAAGAGAAGTCGTCGATACGATGATTGGAAGAGAAGCTAAGGTCGACGAGAATCTGTCGCCGTTTCTCTTCATTCATTGAGTCTAGAGAGGGGATGCAGATTTTGTTTGACTGCACATAAGATTGAATGAGAAATTGGAACTAAACCTAGCAGCAATTTGTTATATTTTGACAATTTTGCCCTTGAAATGTTTTTAGATTACGTTGACCTGAGTTGACCGATTTGAGCGCCTAGCTCCACCTAGGTCCGATTATCCCCGGTTTTGACCAACTTTGACCCCTCCGATTACACAAGCCGATTACCTATAAACCTCTTCAGTCGAGGTCCACCTAGCGCCTAGGCGCTGATTAATCGGCCGCCTAGGCCGATTTTTGCAACACTGATGTATATATATATATATATATATATATATATATATATATATATATATATATATATATATATATATATATAGAGAGAGAGAGAGAGAGAGAGAGAGATTTAGGTGTGAACAATTCAGAAGGTGAGAACCTCTATTTGCAGTGCTTATGCGTTCGGCGCACTTCGTGCGAGTCGTGTGCATGAATCGTGGCTCAATCTAGAGTTTGCCACATGTTACACTTCTAATGCTCCACATCTCTCCAATCTCGATGAATCTGGGTGTCAGGTGTGCGCATCGAGCATGGCTCGCACTTGGCGTGCAACTCTAAATATTTTATAAAAAAATCATATCTTCCTTATATGAATCTTGTTTCCTACCCTCTTTATATATATATATATATATATATATATATATATATATATATATATATATATATATATATATATATATGTGTGTGTGTGTGTGTGTGTGTGTGTGACTCTCTACTAGTACTACAGCTTTCATTAAGGCTACGTTACCAAATTTTAACTTTTATTTTTTACCCGCATTTCATATTTTTCTAAAAATTGTATCTTCTTTATACGAACTCCATTTTGAACTTTTTCCTTTTAAAGTTCTTATCTGACGGAGTACTACGATTTTTCTTTTAGTGACGCTAGCCAAAACTCAACCGATGTCTTTATACCATTTTGATGTTAATAATGTTATCAACGCAGTTGATTTTTACTTTTTGTAAAAATCATAATTCCTCCGATTAGAGTCAATTTTCTACAAAATTTACATCCTTGGGACCGCTTTGTTGTTTACTTTCCAAGTACACTGGCCATTATTAAAAGTGGTATAACTTTTTGGTTACTCATTTTTTATTTTATTAATCTTTTATTACTTAAAAATCATAGTATATCTGATCATATTTTTCTTGAAACATGAAAAAATCTATTACTATCATTTGCCAATGCTAATCTCTAGTGACGGTTGATGACAGGAATTTCCCATTTGTCACACCATCCTCTGTTGTCACTCAACTTGCCACCTATCAACACATATTCAACAAATAATAAGTTCCTCAGAACCTGTCACAATTCACTACGAGTTAAAATTTGTGACTAATTGTCACTAAAACCCCATAGTATAACTGTTAAATAACTTAACCCCATATGTTATAAGCAAATTCTCATATTTATAACAATTCCATTCGTTAGTGTTTATAACCTATATCAACCCATCAGTGGAATTTACCTATTATATTTAAAACACAGTTCATAATAGCTCCATATTATGACTTCTAATAACTAACTAGGGTACCAACAAACCATTGTAATTACGCTATAAAAATGAAAACGTAATAACAGAACCATAGGATACCTCAACCCGGTCGACAACTTATACCATCGCATTCTAGCATCAACTCTCCGGCCATCACCCCGAGAACCATCTCCCTCTAGATGTATCTCTAATATCCATTTGTTAAAAACCTCCATATGAAAATAAGACCTTGTTTATATACACCAAGATTCTAAAGAGTCGCGTTGTGACCACAAGGCTGTAGCATCGTGACTAATGTCACACGTCTCGGCCATATGTCATGTGTCGTCACCCACCGCTACGTGTCAAACTCACTTGACACATGTCTCATCCTATAAACACATTTCCAACAACATAAACCTCATCGCTTCGTGATAATCAACACTCATGTCGTTGCCTAGTCATTGACATCCCTTGACCATGACTTCGATCATCGCACCGCTTTATGTACACAACCATTTCACGACGTTCCAACAATAGCAATCTACATTATAATGTGTCATATTATCCGTCGACTTCACAACTAAACACCAATATGCCTGGTATAAACAACTTAAAGAAAACTTCATGCTTTATTTCTCCTACTTGTCTCACAAACAATTTATGCTCCTCGAAATAATACCTATTATAAAAAATAGGTATTACAAGTTCTCCCCCCTTTACAAAGATTCTATCCTTGGAGTCACCTTTAGTGATGAGATATTATCCTATAAACTCCATCATAATTTATAAAATCACAACTACACTCTTATTATGTTCAAAAGTGGACAATGCACCTTCCACTTATACTCCGGACATCGTGATCAACACCTCACCTCTTCACCAATATGCCATCTCTACACATCTTAAATCACAATAAATATACATATTATAAACTTAATTGTTATACTACATAAGAATGTATTGTTGTAATAAACTACAACCTAAAATCAACAACACTCACCATCTCCTTTCAACAAGCGGCATTTCGGTTGTCACTATTTACCATTCATCAAAATATGAAACATCCCAAAAATACAACCCAAAAATTTCGTTTTTAAAACAATATTAAAACCATAATATCATTGCCAAAGTATGAAAATCATAAACCATGTGTTTCAAAATGTTATAATATCTATCACATATCATATCGAATATCGAATATCATATTAAAATATCATAGTAAAACTCCCAGGCTAAAGACTGTGGTATGTGCCATGCGATCATCCCGAGCTCTTCCCTTTGCTACCGGAAGTACCTGAAACCAAAACTGAAACTGTAAGCACGAAGATTAGTGAGCTCCCCTAATCTACCACATACCATACAAATAACATATCAAAAATAACAATACCTGGGACTACTCCCAACTGCATCAGGACGAATCTCGACATCGGCTTACCCGACATCGGACTCCTGTTAGGCATCGGGCTCACCCCAGCATCCGACCGCATCGGGCATCGGGCTCACCCCGACATCGGGCTTACCCCGACACATATACAACATGACATATATCATAAACAGATAATAAAATCACATAATTTGCATCAGGCTTGCCCCAACATCGGACCGAAGCCCGGAACATATAACATATAACATTCAAACTAGCATACATCGGGCTTGCCTCGGAACACATAACTCATAGCATATAAAATAACATACATCGGGCTTGCCCCGGCATCGGGCTGAATCCCGGTACACATAACACATAACATATAACATACAACATACAACATGCATGAATCACAAAGACATCACACATACGTAACTACTTCTCGGGACCGCCCCGACATCGGATCGAAGTCCAGAAACATATTAACTGCATCGGGCTAACCCCGACATACTGTAACTACTTAAACGGACCGACATTGGTGCCTTAGACCCGTTCCTACTGGAGGAAAACTCACCTCGTGTGACTGACTGCTGCAACTCTGGGTGAGGAATCTCTGTCTGCTGCTCCGGCGACTCCCCGACTATAAATTTCCATAAAGGTACTTAGTCAAAAACTGATAACTACTCTTAGGGTAAAATGACCATTTTACCCCTGGCTAAAGTCAACATCCTGGTCAAAGTCAACATCCAGTTAACCTGACTCGCCAAGTTGGTTTACCAACTCGTCGAGTCCCTATTCTTTCATATGTTCCCAACCCCTACTCTACTCGTCGAGTCTGGCAAGAACTCTACGAGTTCTCCTTCAAACATAACATCGGGACTATCTTTATCTGGCTCGTCGAGTTCATCTTCATCATATGAGTGTGACTAGTCTGTGACTTGCCAAGTTGTATGAACAACTCGTCGAGTCTGTCTTTATTGGTTGGGAGATTACCTTGGACTCTTCGAGTGTGTTCATACACTCCCCGAGTCCCATGGTTCCCAGGTCCATAACTGCGCCTATTTTGTTGAGTCCCCCTTCTGGACTCATCTAGATCCCTTCTAGACTCAACTAGATCCCTTCAAATCAGAAAAGGTTGGGGAACCAAACCCCGACTCGCCGAGTCCCGAGAATGACTCGTCGAGTCAACTAATGTCCATGCCCATACCTCGATTTTTATTGTGCTAATATCATCAAAAGGTAGATCTGGACTCCTAAGGTCGATATAACACATAAAGTCATGAACGTTACGTCCATGCATGGGACTTTTAAGCTCAAAAGACCAAAAATAGGGTTTATTACATCCATGGGGTTCTCATAGCCATAGAGTTGGCACCTTTATGTAATGAGAACCCTCCAAGGTTCCAGATCTAAAGCATTTACCCTATATTACGCTCTACAATCCGAAATGGCTTGGAAATGCCCCCAAAGATGCCAAGATTCAAGCCTCAAAATAGATCTACCAAATAAGGAGTCAAGATAGGAGCTCTTTACCTCGAATAACTGGAAGTGCAACCACAACTTTGGATCCACTGACTTGCTTCTTGATTCACCAAGCTTTCCCTTCCTTCTTCTAACTTCAAACCACAAGGAAAGGCACAAATTGCTCAAGAATGCTCACAATTGATTAGGGTTTCGGGGACAGATCTTGAAGGTGATGGAGGCTGGGGTGGAAGTCTCATAAGATGTTTAAATTGGGTGTAAACCCTCCAATTTAGGGTTTCACTCAGACAGCTCCTACTCGCCGAGTTAATCCTCCAACTCGTCGAGTAGGTCACTTAGTCCCCCGACCTGGAGTCGATCCTACTCGACGAGTTGGGCCTCCAACTCGTCGAGTCCAAGGGTAAAATATGAAGTTTGGCTTGAATTTAAATGTGTACCTAAGACCAGGTGTTACAAAATATATGACAATTATTAACTAATAGTGATCCATCTATTATTAATCACCATTTGTAGTATAACTAAATTATCACTATATGTTTTAATCTCCACTCAATATCATCGATAATATTTCACCTACCATCAAGCACAACTCTTGGTCCTTTATTATTAGTAGTATTTCACCCACTATTGTCTACAATCAACCACAACTCTCAACTATTTCACTACTAATACTATTCCTTCCACTATTTGTAGCACCTGGTTCCTGGTACGTAAAATTTATCTAAATATTTTGCATTTTTGGCCTTGGACTCGGCAAGTTGTAGGCCTGAATCGCCGAGTAGAGACGGGTTTGGGAGCACGTTTAAGTTGGCGACTCGACGAGTCCCCGCTGTCTGATGAAACCCTAAATTTCAAGGGTTTGCACCCTATTTAAACCAACCTTATGCGCCCCAACCTCGCCCCCTTCACCCTCAGAGCTCCCAACATCGTCCAAACCCTTATTCCTTGTGAGATTGAAGTATTTTGGTGAGTTTCTTGAAGATTTTGAGAGAAAAGAAGAGTAGATCAAGAAGAGAAGAAGGAGGCCTGACATCCTTGTGTTATCTCAGTGATTTCCTTGAGGTATAACTCAGTTTCCCTCTGTTTTCATGCTTATATTCCTTTGTAGCTCCATTAAAGTCCTTCTTGATCCATTTCCAAGCTTGATTACGAATTAGGGTTTGTAATAAGTTGATTAACCCTTAGATCTAGGCATGATTGAGCTCCAGGAGCTCGGATCTACTGCCTTTATGGAGCCATATTGCATGAAAGCCCTAAATCTACTCTTTTAGTGCATTTTGAGCCCTAAATCCTTCATTGGTGTTTATTTACACGTAAATTTGGAAACTTTACGTGTCAATCAGGCCCTAGAAACCCATATCTATGTATGGCATGAGCTGGATTCGAGCAAAATCGAGTATATAGTATTTACATGTGGACGACTCGGCGAGTCGTTCATCGGACTCGGCGAGTCGAGTCGCGAGTCCCCGAGTTTTCCCCATTTTGTGTTTGCGGAGTGGGATAGTGAGTCATGGGGTGTGACTCAGTGAGTCCGAAGCCAGACTCACCCATGAAGGAACTCGGCGATTCAATGCCCTGACTCGGCGAGTTCAAGGCAATCTTCTTGCCTCAAGAACAGACTCTGCGAGCTGTTCATACAACTCGGCGAGTCTCAGCATAGCATGTTCTTCGGATGAAGATGAACTCGACGAGTTGTTCATACAACTCGACGAGTAGGAAGAAGGACTATTGGACCTTGGGTTAGAAGGAAAACTCGTCGAGTCAATGCCTAACTCGACGAGTAGAGACGGGGTTATGGTCAGACAAAGGGATAGGGACTCGGCGAGTTCGTAGGCCAACTCGGCGAGTCGGGTCAACTGGAAGTTGACTTTGACTTTGACTCTTGGCTTGGTTAGGGGTAAAAGGTCATTTTACCCTGAGGAAAAAATTTGGTGGTTTTCGAGGCCAACAAAATTAATAACCCTAAATATTACACACTAAAATAGTATATAGTGTTAAAGGGATCAAATCCACGGAGATTGGTTCAATTTATAACTCTATGAAAGATCTCTTTGTGAAAATACTTGCTAAATGACAATAAATTAAAAATGGGGGTTTTGGTGTTTTGAAGTACTTGAAACAAACTAGAATAAAACTATGATTTAAATTGACAATTTAACAAAAACAATATTTGATGTAAATCAATAAAAGCAGGATGGTTGACTTAAGGTTTCCTCACTTTGACTTTTGAAGAACATATCATTAGAATACAGTGGTGCAATACTTTGATTTAAATCCTTAATTGGCTATAGTAATCCAAGAAGCTTGAGATTACCTAGACTTTTCTTAGTTGTTAAAATGGTTAGAGAAGCTCATAACAATTTCCTTAGTTAAAGTCACAATTTCCATTAAGCATGTAATTAGTGAAAGTCAACTAGCATTAAGAACCAAAAAGTCACCAAATCCAAGAGGGGTCAAATGCTTTCACCACCATGTTGGAGGAAATGTTTTTATGATTGTGTGAAGCAAAAACAACACATAAATCATTTGTTGCTTACTAATTTGAGGATCCTTTACTTAATCAAGAAATTAGCCAACTAATCACCACAAACACATTTAAACTCATGAACTAAAACATACAAGTAGTGATAAGATGTTAAAACACAAAACATTCCCATAAAGATTTAAGAACATGTTCATGGATTCTTCAACATTCAACAAAAGTTCAAAGGATTAACCAAAAGTCAACCAAGATTAGTTTAGCCAAGCATGGCTTAACCCAAAGAAACAAAGTTAGAGAAGATTGTACCAAACATTAAGCAAGAATCAAGAGGTAAAAATATGATGTTCTTCAAGTGTTCTTGGCCTTCAAAAGTCTTCAAAACTCCATAGAGAATCTCCAAAAATCAGATGTCCCAGAGTATGCAAAATATGGGCACCAACCTTCCTCAAATAGCTCAAAAGAAGAATTTCCGAAACTGCCCTACAGTGGGTTACGCGACTCGCGTGCTGTTGCGCGGGTGGGTTGCGCGGGTGGTCCCTGGATGTAGCATCTTTGAGGTTTTGGGCCTCCATAGCTTAGCCCACTTGGCCCAGTTCAAGTCCAATCATCTCCTAGCCCATTTTTCTTCAATTTTTCTTCAATTTAAGCCCAATTTGGCTTCTCCAAATGATTCATAGCTTGTAAACTCGCCCGATTAATAATCTATGCATGCTTGAATATACTCCCGCATCTTGCAAATTTAAAGTTTATTTCTCTCCAAGCCTTCAAATAATCATCAAGCTCGCTCCATGCATCATCTCCACTACCCATCAAGCCTAAGATCCTTGTTGTCTACCAACTCCCATCAATTTCCATATGTCTCGAACACTCCCGCTCTGCTAGACCCGAAAACCTGCAATCATGCTCACAAGGTTCGAAAGTACCTGAAATAGTCATAAAATAGCAAAAAGGAAAATATGCATGGAAATTATCTAAATTATGAATGAAATATGCTAAAATAAACTATAAAAAGAAGTAAACAAAACAAACTATCAGGTCGATTAGCAGTATTTGACTGAGTGTTTTGTGGGGATTTTAGCCGGAGGACTTCCGGGGCAGCAGCAGCAGAAGACAGTCAGTTCCCATGCAGATCAGCAGCTACTTTGAGGTGAGTTACCTTCCAGTAGCGGTGGGTCTACGGCCACAATGTCGGCCCACCAGTAGCATTCGTATGTTAGATGATTGTCTTTGTGATATCATCTAGGTTTGCTACTACCTGATATGTTATATGCTGGCATGATATGTTATATGTGACAGTAGTAGAGTTCGGTTGTTAGGACCGAAGGGTAGGTCAGACACCCCAGATATGTTTGACAATATGTGATGATATGTTATATGCTGGCATGATATGTTATATGTGATAGTGGTAGTAGGAGGGGAATAGTCCCCAAATTCGGTTGTTAGGACCGAAGGGTAGTTCGGACACCCCATATATGTCTGATAGTATGTTTATGTTATGATATATGTGATAGTAGTAGTAGGGGTGGAATAGTCCCCGAGGGTCGGTTGTTAGGACCGATGGGTAGGTCAGCACCCCAGAATGGCTTGACATAGGTAGTCAGCACCCCAGAACAGCTTGACACGGGTAGGTCGGCACCCCAGAATGGTCGTACCGGGTAGGTCGGGCACCCCAGAATTGCCCGGCAGTATGTATGATATGTGATTGTATGGTATGTGGTAAGATGGGGGAACTCACTAAGCTTCGTGCTTACAGTTTTCAGTTTTGGTTTCAGGTACCTCTTCTTTGAAGGGGAAGGAGCCGACACGGTAGCGGCACATCAGACACACGCTTTGTAGTCCGCACTATGAGATCTTGGGGATTTGTACTCTGACATTATTATGTTTTATAATATGGTTTCCAGACACACAACATCTTTCATGAAATGATATGATCAGTGAATGTTTTATTTCTAATGTTTTGCAAAGTATATGTTTTAAAAATGAAATTTTTAGCTCGTATTTTTGGGACGTTACAAGTTGGTATCAGAGCCTTGGTTTGAGGGATTCGGACACACCTTTGGGGGTGTCTGAACTCAAATCAAGGGATTAAAAGCTTTTAAAGAAGAAAATATTTTCTGAAAAGCTAAGTAAAGAGTTTTAAGAAGGAACGAAGTGTGTGATGTGCGTGACCGGCCGAGCTCAAGTAAGTATTCCCCAAAGTACCCATACTAGCTTATGTTATGTTTATTAGTTTCAGTAGAACAGCATGCTAGAATAGGACTAAGGATCTAGGAATGATACCTTATGTGCCTGCTTTATGTACTTCAGTGTATGAAAAATGCATGCTAGAATTGAGTAGACAGCAGTAGGATAGCCTGTTAGGGTTATGCCTGATAGTATGAGTTTAGCATTATATGTTAGTTCAGCTTTTCTCTATGAGGACAGATTTGCTTGAGATTGTTTCCTTTTGTCTGAATGTTGCTTGCTTTGTGCTTCGTGGGACTCTGAGTGATGGGAGTTAGACATTAGATGAATACGTCATGTCACATGTGATCAGGGTGGAATAATCTTAGAGTGCTGGATTTGGCCCTACTGCGCAGCTCTTGTCTGAGTCTAACCATGTAGAGCCGAGTCTGTTACTCGAACGATTATCTGAGCCTCACCACATGTGATGGTATTCAGGTAATGACTAATTGGCATTACAAGGAGGCCTTCAGCAGCTGAGGACCGGGTAGGGTGGAGTTAGAGATTTTCCTGGGGCAAGCCTAGGATGAGTATAGCAGTGATCAGCGGTAGTGAAAGGGACCTGGTGGAGTCAAGGCAATCCTTGGATAAGGTACGGATAGATGTGGAAGGTAGTATGGGCCCGTACTACTGAAAGCAGAGGATCCGTACCCGAACCGAGGAAGGCCAAGATAAGACCACGAAACTAGTAGTAGGTGTGATCCCTCCAGAGGTATCAGTATCGCTAACAATTATTATTTATGTATTTCAGAATGCTACGCTCGAGGCCAGCAGTTGGCAGTTCAGGAAAGGGTTCGGGTTCGGGATCGGGTTCGGGATCAGGTTCCGAGCCAGTAGATGAAGGGCTACGCGAGTTCATCGCGTCAGAGATCACCAGAGGCATCCTTGAGTCGACCCCCATTATCTTCGGGTCGATCAAGGAAGGGATATTGGAGTTGATGGAGGACCGCCTCAGGGCATTCAGGAGCGACATGGCATCTGGCCAGTCGGAATCTCGCATACTGTCCTTCAAGGACTTCCGGGGCAGTGGTGCACCAGATTTTCACGGGGCGAAGGACCCCATAGCTGCCAGACGATGGATTGCAGACATTGAGTCTACACAGATGATTAGCTTCTGCCCTGAGGGGTCGAAGGTGAGGTTTGCAGCAGCGTGTTTACGAGATCGAGCTAGGGATTGGTGGGAGTCCGTGGATGACTCATTGGGAGCCTCGGCTGTCGAGGCTATGACTTGGTCGGATTTCGCGACCAGGTTCAGGGCAGAGTTCGCGCCAGATGTCGAGCTTCAGAAGCTGGCCATGGAGTTCTTGGATATGAGACAGACGACAGAGACTATGGAGGAGATCACCGCCAAGTTCCGGGAGAGGGCGTTGCTGGTGCCCCAGTACGCGGGTGATGAGGATATGAGGAGGACCCGCTATCATGACATGCTATGAGCTGATATTCGGGAGCATGTCAGTTTTTCAGCTTGCCCTACCATGGACTCTATGATTGCCAGAACAAAGGAGAGGGAGATAGACCTGGAGCACATTCGGAAGAGGAAGACAGAGGAGGGACAGGCAGGAGGGGCTTCGGGGAAGAAGCCCAAGGGACCAGATGGTTGGCCGAAAGGCCAGTCAGGACCGAGCCGCTGCAAGAAATGCGGCAGGCCTCATGAGGGGGCATGTAGGTTGGGATCGTCGGGCTGCTATAAGTGCGGCAAGACGGGGCATTTCAGCAGGGATTGTATCGTCCCTGCACCTGTGATTCAGACATCGGAGTTGTTGTGTTTCCACTGCAACCAGAGGGGCCACAAGAAGGCCAATTTCCCCCAATTGACAGCATCAGCACCGGTTAAGGCGCCAGCTCCAGCTACCCTGCGGATTACAGATGGCCGGCAGGTCAAGACAGAGGCTCCAGTGGTGAGGAGTCGGGCATTTCAGCTGACTACTGAGGAGGCTCGCGCCGCACCCGATGTGGTGACGGGTATGATTCTTTCCCTCTATCTTTTTTTATGATGTTATGATATTGATCTGTGCTCTATGTATATGCGTTAGGATCGTTCCATGTGAACGGTATTCCTGTTCAGGTGTTGTTTGACTCGGGTGCCACCTGATCATTTGTTTCAATTGTGCTTAGCAAGAGGTTTACTGAGTCTTCGGGCATGTTGGATTGCCCTTTAGAGGTAGAGATTGCCGATGATCGATCGATGCGAGCGTCAGCAGTATTCAGGGATTGTGTCCTAAGGTTATTTGAGGAGCGCTACTTGGTGGATTTGGTTCCCATCCCTTTGCGGGGGAACAAGATGATTATAGGCATGGATTGGTTGAGACCTAATGTGGTGGTGATAGATTGCGCACAGCAGTTAGTGCGGATCAGGACCCCAAGTTGGGGAGAGTTGGTGATCCACGACGAGAGGCCACAGCGTGGACCCACAGTATGTTCAGCAACGAGAGCTAGGCGCTACCTTTAGCAGGGTTGCGCGAGATATGTCGCGTACGTTATGGATACCCCTTCAGCAGGGTTGCGCGAGATATGTCGCGTACGTTATGGATACCCGGGATGCGGGTAAGGCAACGGTGAGCGAGGTTCCAGTGGTGCGAGACTACGCCGATGTGTTCCCAGAGGAGCTTCCTGGAATACCTCCGGAGCATCAGGTAGAGTTCGGGATTGACCTAGTTCCTGGTGTGGCTCCGATAGCCAAGGCACTCTATCAGTTGGCTCCTCCCGAGATGCAGGAGTTGTCTACGCAGCTGCAGGAGCCGCTAGACAAGGGATTTATTCGACCGAGCAGTTCCCGATCCTGTTTGTGAAGAAGAAAGATGGGTCGCATCGAATGTGTATAGATTACCGGGAGCTGAATAAGGTAACGGTGAAGAACCGTTACCCACTCCCGAGGATTGATGACCTCTTTGACTAGTTACAGGGAGCATCTTGGTTCTCCAAGATCGATTTGCGTTCAGGTTATCATCAGATGAGGGTCAGAGAGGAGGATGTACAGAAGACCGCGTTTCGGACGCGTTATGGCCATTATGAGTTCGTGGTGATGTCGTTTGGGCTCACCAATGCTCCTGCCGCGTTCATGGACCTCATGAACCGTGTGTGTAGACCGATGTTGGATCGGTCTGTGATATTTTTCATTGATGACATCTTGGTTTATTCCAAGACACAGTAGGAGAACGAGGAGCATATGAGAGAGGTTTTGGAGACCTTGAGGAGGGAGAGCTTGTACGCCAAGTTCTCCAAATGTGAGTTTTGGTTGCGCGAGGTGCAGTTTCTTGGGCACCTCGTCAACCAAAACGAGATTTCAGTAGAACCGGCCAAGGTGGAGGCCGTGATCAGATGGGAGGTTCCGAAGTCTCCATCCGAGATTCGGAGTTTCCTAGGATTAGCAGACTACTATCGGAGATTCATTCATGATTTCTCCAAGATAGTCGTACCCCTGACACGGTTGACTAGGAAAGTCGTGGTCCTTCGATGGGGGCCTGAGCAGCAGGCAGTGTTTGAGATTCTGAGGTAGAGATTATGCGAGCCGCTAATCTTAGCCCTGCCCGAGGGCGTAGAGGATTTTGTGGTATACTGTGATGCGTCTATCTCGGGCTTGGGCGCAGTATTGATGCAGAGGGGACATGTCATTGCTTATGCCTCGAGGCAGCTGAAGCCTCACAAGGCGAACTACCCGACGCATGATTTAGAGTTGGGGGTGGTGGTCTTCGCCCTCAAGATTTGGCGGCATTACCTCTACGGGGTTCGATGTACCATTTACACGGACCACAAGAGTTTGAGGTACCTCATGGATCAGTCGAATCTGAACATGAGGCAGCGTCGGTGGTTGGACATGGTGAAGGATTATGATTGCGAGATCCTTTATCACCCGGGGAAGGCCAATGTGGTGTCTGATGCACTTAGTCGTAAGGCGGCACCGATCAGGGATGTGTGCATGAGGATGACGATGGTGACTCCACTGTTAGAGCAGATTCGAGAAGCTCAGCAGGAGGCTATGAAGGAGGAACATTGGAAGAGTGAGCGAATAGTGGGTCAAGTCACCTCCTTCGATTATGATAGCCGAGGATTATTAACACTACACCGTAGGGTGTGGGTGTCGTACCACAGAGGCGTGCACCAGATCTTGATGGAGGAGGCGCACAAATCCCGATTCTCTATCCATCCAGGGGCGACGAAGATGTATAGGGATCTTCGTTTAGACTATTGGTGGCCCTGCATGAAGCGGGATGTGGCGTGGTACGTCGAGCGGTGTTTGACCTGCAGGAAGTTCAAGGTCGAGCATCAGAGACCGCACGGCAAGATCCAGCCGTTGGACATCCCATTGTGGAAATGGGAAGATATTATGGTGGATTTTATCACAAAGTTTCCCCGGGCTGCACGAGGAGTAGATTCGATTTGGGTCATCGTGGATCGATTGACCAAGAGCGCCCATTTTATTCCAATCCAGGAGAGTATCTCGGCCGAAAAGTTAGCCGATATCTATATCAGGGAGATAGTGGCGCGGCACGGGGTGCCCATGTCAGTGATATCAGACCGAGATGTGCAGTTCACTTCCAGGTTTTGGAAGAAGTTTCATGATGAGTTGGGCACTCGTCTGCATTTTAGCACCGCCTTTCACCCGCAGACGGATGGTCAGAGCGAGCGGACCATCCAAACTTTGGAGGATATGTTACGGGCATGCGTGCTAGACTTCGGTGGAAGCCGGGATACCTATTGATGTGTGTAAAACCAACTAGTTTTAATCCTACTAACTCAGACACAAAATAAACACACGAAAGGCAGTGTACCTATCGATTAGTAATATAGTTCAAGCAAGTAGGGTATCGAACACAGGGAACGGTAAACAATTAAAATAAATGCTAATATTATCTAAATAAAACAAATAACAAAAAGGGGGTTTTCTCTAGTTTTACAAGACTAGGAACGTAATTAGAATAACCAACACACAAATTAACTAACTAGCAACTAAAACAATTAATTACCAACTAAATTCAATAGTAAAGAGGACTTCTGTTTAGGTACGACTCATTTGTTCCCATGGATGATTTTAATGTATCAGATTAATTCTTCATTGGCTACCGATTAAGATAATTAGGTTCACGTTCGCTATTCCTAATTCTTAGAAAACAAATTAACTCAAGCAATGGCCAGTTGTCTAAATTAACGGGTTTCCTAGATTATTGATTCGGGTTAAGTAAGACTTGTAATGGTTAATTAAATTGACCCTTCAATTAACCTATTGCTGATGTTCATCAAACAATCTCACACATTAACTTACCTATCTTCTAGTTAATTCTAGTTTCACATTCGTTATTCCTAGACATACAACTATGTGGTCACAATAAATCATATGAAATTAATAACTAAGAGATGTTCATACAACTTAATTACTAATTTATTAACAAAAGAATAGTTATTGTCAACACATAAGGTTCTTTAACAAGCTTAACAAAACATAATTACCAATTAAAAATAATCCTACTCAAATAATTAATCCATGTTCACAAAATTGTCTACCCTAACAGAAGAATAAGTTTTTAGCTCATGATTGCAGTAAACATAAACTCAAAAACAAAATCAAAGTATATAAACATGATTCAAATCAAAAAGTTACTAAGAATAAACCAAAATTGTCTTGATTCTCTTCACAATTGAATGTAGGGTTGATTCTTTAGTTCCTCACGACCTAGCAGCACTTCCAATCATTTCTCAGCCTCCTAGGGTTTCTCTCCATGCTAGGGTATCGATCTGAAAGTCCCTTTATATAGATTTTCACAAAACAGAGGCTACTCGGCGAGTCCAGTGACCTACTCGCCGAGTACATCACTTAAAACCCGTGTACGGCAAGTCAGCGCGTCCAGAATCGCGAAAGTTCGATACAACTCGCCGAGTAATCGACCCTACTCGCCGAGTACGTTTCGAATCAGCATTTTCTCAAAACACGAAAGTCGTCCGAAATTGTGTCTACTTTTCAGAACATTTTGAATCTCGTCAATCGGAGTTACGGTTCATGAGATATGGCGAAAACACTGACGAGGGGTCAAGCTGTCCAGCAACATCCTTCTTTCTTCAAAATCCAAGATCCAAGCGTCCAATCGCCAATTCCGCTTCCTTTTCCATCCGAGCATGTAATTGTTGCTGAAAAATGAAATTATAAACTAATTAAGTACCTTCTGTTCATTAAATGAGATAAAATCAACATAAAGTATTAAGATAATGCATGAATTTTATAACTAAATATGCCCATATCACCTATCTTCCCTTGGCTGAGTTCTCGTACAACAACAGCTACCACGCAAGTATTGACCGTCCCCCATTCGAGATGTTGTACGGATGGAGGTGCAGGACCCCGATATGTTAGGGTGAAGTTGGCCAGAGGGTCATGGGGTGCACCGAGGTGGTGCTCAAGACGACCGAGAGAATCCAGCAGGTTCGAAGCAGGCTGCAGACTGCGCAGAGTCGGCAGAAAAGTTACGCCGACAAGCGTCGGTCAAACCTGGAGTTTCAGGTCGGGGATATGGTTATCCTAAAAGTGTCGCCTTGGAAGGGCGTCATTCGATTCAGGAAGCGGGGCAAGTTGGGCCCAAGATTCATTGGTCCATTCAGGGTTGTAGCCCGGGTGGGCAAGGTGGCATATAGGTTGGATCTGCCAGTCAAGCTCAGTCAGATCCACAGCACCTTCCATGTCTCCCAGCTGCGGAAGTGCCTAGTGGATGATTCAGCGGTGGTGCCGCTAGAGGATATACAGGTTGATGACAGCCTGAATTACATTAAGCGCCCAGTCGCAATCCTCGACCGGAAGTCGAAGGATCTGAGGAACAAAAGGGTGGAATTAGTAAAGGTGCAATGGCAGCACCGAAAGCGTTCGGAATGGACTTGGGAGCCGGTGGAAGAGATGATGGAGCATTACCCCGAGTTGTTTCAGGATCGAGCAGCAGACTTCGAGGACGAAGTCTAAAATAAGTGGGGGAGATTTGTAGCACCTGGTTCCTGGTACGTAAAATTTATCTAAATATTTTGCATTTTTGGCCTTGGACTCGGTGAGTTGTAGGCCCGAATCGCCGAGTAGAGACGGGTTTGGGAGCACGTTTAAGTTAGCGACTCGGCGAGTCCACATTTTGGACTCGGCGAGTCCCTGCTGTCTAAGGAAACCTTAAATTTCAAGGGTTTGCACCCTATTTCAACCAACCTTATGCCCCCAACCTCGCCCCCTTCACCCTCAAAGCTCCCAACATCGTCCTAACCCTTATTCCTTGTGAGATTGAAGTGTTTTGGTGTGTTTCTTGAAGATTTTGAGAGAAAAAAAGAGTAGATCAAGAAGAGAAGAAGGAGGCCCGACATCCATGTGTTATCTCAGTGATTTCCTTAAGGTATAACTCAGTTTCCCTCTGTTTTCATGCTTGTATTCCTTTGTAGCTCCATTAAAGTCCTTCTTGAGCCATTTCCAAGCTTGATTACGAATTAGGGTTTGTAATAAGTTGATTAACCCTTAGATCTAGGCATGATTGAGCTCCAAGAGCTCGGATCTACTGCCTTTATGGAGCCATATTGCATAAAAGCCCTAGATCTACTCTTTTAGTGCATTTTGAGCCCTAAATCCTTCATTGGTGTTTATTTACACGTAAAGTTGGAAACTTTACGTGTCAATCAGGCCCTAGAAACCCATATCTATGTATGGCATGAGCTGGATTCGAGAAAAATCGAGTATATAGTATTTACATGTGGACGACTCGGCGAGTCGAGTCGCGAGTCCCCGAGTTTTCCCCTTTTTGTGTTTGCGGAGTGGGATAGTGAGTCATGGGGTGTGACTCAGTGAGTCCGAAGCCAGACTCACCCATGAAGGAACTCGGCGATTCAATGCCCTGACTCAGCGAGTTCAAGGCAATCTTCTCGCCTCAAGAACAGACTCTATGAGTTGTTCATACAACTCGGCGAGTCTCAGCATAGCATGTTCTTCGGATGAAGATGAACTCGACGAGTTGTTCATACAACTCGGCGAGTAGGAAGAAGGACTATTGGACCTTGGGTTAGAAGGAAAACTCGTCGAGTCAATGCCTAACTCGACGAGTAGAGACGGGGTTATGGTCAGACAAAGGGATAGGGACTCGGCGAGTTGGTAGACCAACTCGGCAAGTCGGGTCAACTGGAAGTTGACTTTGACTTTGACTCTTGGCTTGGTTAAGGGTAAAAGGTCATTTTACCCTGAGGAAAAAATTTGGTGGTTGTCGAGACCAACAAAATTAATAACCCTAAATATTACACACTAAAATAGTGTATAGCGGTAAAGGGATCGAATCCACGGAGATTGGTTCAATTTATAACTCTATGAAAGATCTCTTTGTGAAAATACTTGCTAAATGACAATAAATTAAAAATGGGGGTTTTGGTGTTTTGAAGTACTTGAAACAAACTAGAATTAAACTATGATTTAAATTGACAATTTAACAAAAACAATATTTGATGTAAATCAATAAAAGAAGGATGGTTGACTTAAGGTTTCCTCACTTTGACTTTTGAAGAACATATCATTAGAATACAATGGTGCAATACTTTGATTTAAATCCTTAATTGGCTATAGTAATCCAAGAAGCTTGAGATTACCTAGACTTTTCTTAGTTGTTAAAATGGTTAGAGAAGCTCATAACAATTTCCTTAGTTAAAGTCACAATTTCCATTAAGCATGTAATTAGTGAAATTCAACTAGCATTAAGAACCAAAAAGTCACCAAATCCAAGAGGGGTCAAATGCTTTCACCACCATGTTGGAGGAAATGTTTTTATGATTGTGTGAAGCAAAAACAACACAAAAATCATTTGTTGCTTGCTAATTTGAGGATCCTTTACTTAATCAAGAAATTAGCCAACTGATCACCACAAACACATTTAAACTCATGAACTAAAACATACAAGTAGTGATAAGATGTTAAAACACAAAACATTCCCATAAAGATTTAAGAACATGTTCATGGATTCTTCAACATTCAACAAAAGTTCAAAGGATTAACCAAAAGTCAACCAAGATTAGTTTAGCCAAGCATGGCTTAACCCAAAGAAACAAAGTTAGAGAAGATTGTACCAAACATTAAGCAAGAATCAAGAGGTAAAAATATGATGTTCTTCAAGTGTTCTTGGCCTTCAAAAGTCTTCAAAACTCCAGAGAGAATCTCCAAAAATCGGATGTCCCAAAGTATGCAAAAGATGGGCACCAACCTTCCTCAAATAGCTCAAAAGAAGAATTTCCGAAACTGCCCCTACAGGAGGTTGCGCGACCCGCGTGCTGTTGCGCGGGTGGGTTGCGCGGGTGGTCCCTGGATGTAGCATCTTTGAGGTTTTGGGCCTCCATAGCTTAGCCCACTTGGCCCAGTTCGAGTCCAATCAGCTCCTAGCCCATTTTTCTTCAAGTTTTCTTCAATTTAAGCCCAATTTGGCTTCTCCAAATGATTCATAGCTTGTAAACTCGCCCGATTAATAATCTGTGCACGCTTGAATATACTCCCGCATCTTGCAAATTTAAAGTTTATTTCTCTCCAAGCCTTCAAATAATCATCAAGCTCGCTCCATGCATCATCTCCACTACCCATCAAGCCTAAGATCCTTGTTGTCTACCAAATCCCATCAATTTCCATATGTCCCGAACACTCCCGCTCTGCTAGACCCGAAAACCTGCAATCATGCTCACAAGGTTCGAAAGTACCCGAAATAGTCATAAAATAGCAAAAAGGAAAATATGCATGGAAATTATCTAAATTATGAATGAAATATGTTAAAATAAACTATAAAAAGAAGTAAACAAAACAAACTATCAGGTCGATTAGCAGTATTTGACTGAGTGTTTTGTGGGGATTTTAGTCGGAGGACTTCCGGGGCAGCAGCAGCAACAGAAGACAGTCAGTTCCCACGCAGATCAACAGCTACTTTGAGGTGAGTTACCTTCCAGTAGCGGTGGGTCTACGGCCACAATGCCGGCCCACCAGTAGGATTCGTATGTTAGATGATTGTCTTTGTGATATCATCTAGGTTTGCTACTACCTGATATGTTATATGTTGGCATGATATGTTATATGTGACAGTAGTAGAGTTCGGTTGTTAGGACCGAAGGGTAGGTCAGACACCCTAGATATGTCTGACCGTATGTGATGATATGTTATATGCTGGCATGATATGTTATATGTGATGGTGGTAGTAGGAGGGGAATAGTCCCCAAATTCGGTTGTTAGGACCGAAGGGTAGTTCGGACACCCCATATATGTCTGTTAGTATGTTTATGTTATGATATATGTGATAGTAGTAGTAGGGGGTGAAATAGTCCCCGAGGGTCGGTTGTTAGGACCGACGGGTAGGTCAGCACCCCAGAATGGCTTGACATGGGTAGTCAGCACCCCAGAACGGCTTGACACGGGTAGGTCGGCACCCCAGAATGGTCGTACCGGGTAGGTCGGGCACCCCAGAATTGCCCGGCAGTATGTATGATATGTGATTGTATGGTATGTGGTAAGATGGGGGAACTCACTAGCTTCGTGCTTACAGTTTTTAGTTTTGGTTTCATGTACCTCTTCTTCGAAGGGGAAGGAGTTGGCACGGTAGCGGCACATCACACACACGCTTTGTAGTATGCACTATGAGATCTTCTTAGGGATTTGTACTCTGACATTATTATGTTTTATAATATGGTTTCCAGACACGCAACATCTTTCATGAAATGATATGATCAGTGAATGTTTTATTTCTAATTTTTTGCAAAGTGTATGTTTTAAAAATGAAATTTTTAGATCGTATTTTTGGGACGTTACACTATTAGTCATAGATTTTAGTTATCTCTTTGTTAAAATACCTCAATAGTTAAACCAATTTATCCTCGAATACAATAATTAATACAATTAATATTGTATTCTGCATCATTAATTATACTTAACAAATCACATCATAACACTCGTTGTGTGTTATTACCAACATGGTCTTTATAAGACTCCACAACGCAACATATATAGTTAGCACATCACTCATATTATTTACACCTTTTAATTTTTAGTACTCAATATACATCTTAGTCACCATATCTGACTGTCACCAAATACTAAACTTACGGATCAACTTGTATGTCAAGGGTATATAACACAAAATTTACCCTATAATACCCTCTGCATATGTACTATAAAAAATTACATATGGATATTGAATTTAAACACCAATAAGGCTCACTACATTTCCAGTATGCCACTCTGATCTTACACCAAATGGGTATTGTATTATAGCACCTAATATGACTTATCAATATCATCAGCAACTACAAATTACCTCTTTGGATCTTCACCATCCAAAATAATAAATTAACTTAGATGTATAGCATTTTACATCTAAGGCCCCACATACATATACATACTACAACACTACCTTAATATCATAAGGTACATAATACTACACAACACCCCACAACTAATATACCCAACTACTACCACTACTACTACCTGGTACTCGATTTATAATGTCGCGAGTAAATAATATATAGCTCACATAGATGCTAAATAAATACCATAATCACCGTATTGGGTAATACAACAAAATTTTCACCAAATATAAATATTTGTTGCCACCTGATTTGGATATCACACCGATGAATCATCATATTCAAATATATGTTGCCACCTACATTGGAAACTTCACTACATCACTAATAAATATTCGTTGTCACCTGCATTGGATATATCACTGATAAATCACTAACAAGTATATGGTGCCACATGCATTAGATATCAACCAACAAATCACCAATAATTATCCATTTCCATCTGAATTAGATATTAATCGACATTCGACATACCTCACTCCAGCTATAAGGCTCTACTATCTACTAGGCTATAGTCATTCAACACAACTTCACCAAGTTATCTGCCCTTCACACGATCAACTTCAACGACTGGGTATTAACATATCATCAAAACTTTTGTGATATAGCAACTTATTACATCTTCCTCTTACATCATACATCACAATGAATCGACATATCATTATTCTTTAACACCAAGAATTCCTCCAGATTCTTCCCAAGAAACCATACATTAATTCTCACTTGGCATACTTTTGGCTTGCGACCCATCCCTACTACTTTTGCTATAAATTTAGAGTAATATCAACAATGTTTTGGTGTTACCAAAATAATATCAATAACCAAAATAAAAACTAACTTCACATAAAATAACCCACCTTGCTATATACCCAGAAAATCCACATGTACTTGCAAGACAAGTTAGTGAATACTAACTTCTATTTTGGCCTCGCACTTTGCGTTACCTCTTAACTTATCATTTCACCAAGACCTATTTAATCAAAATATCAAGTTCCTCAGAACTTGTATTAGTTCTTTAAGAGCATAATTATCATTTCTACCTATAGTGATTATTTTCTTGACCACTAATTGAACTCGATGACTATTTGTTACCAAACTAATTAAGCTCCACAATATAACTGCTAAATGACTCAACTTATCAAGATTTTATCTTAATATCACATTCCTAGCATTTCCATAAAATTAGGGTTTATAACCCTAGTTAACCAAATCAAGGTTCCACTGTGAAATTCACCAATTAAATTTAGAATTGTGTTCATAATATCACCATATTATGAACTATAGTAACTAACTCCGTTTCTACCAAACCTCCATAATTATGTTACATAAACATATTTACACAATAACAAGATAATTGGACAACTTCGCTCATTCGGTAGTCTATACCCTAGTGTTAATCATCCTTTCAAAAGCCTCAAGAATTACCCCTCAAGTTATCATATAAACAACATATATAATAGAGAGCATAACTATTAACACAACATATCTCTATATTTTTTTACCATGTCATGAAAATGAATCGCGCTCTATTCTTGTATGTGTTGCGTCTATGTGTATCTCCAAATCTTGCCACATATATAGCTCGTTCTTGTTACACACGTCCAACACCTGGACATGTCAATGCGATGCGTCTATCATAAAGACGCATCGTGTTCTTGCGTATTCTGTATAATTTGCCATTTATCATAAATCTTATACACATATGACTTAGCCTGTACATGTATTTACGCATCACATTTATTAAACACATGCATCACATTCTCTCGTTGACTTCTTAGACCTTGAATTTGACCAAAGTGTATCACACTCTTCTTACAAACATGTCGCGTTCCTCCAAAGGTAACAAACTTTGGAGTGCGTTGTGTATGTTCCTTTTGCACACAGTTTTCAACTAAAGTAGGATGCCCTTAGTAAAATAGCAACTCGCTTTAATGATTACACCAAGATTGGCTCTTTACACCGTGTAAAACATAGATACACTTTGTGTATCATATGTTGATAACTTTCTCATATGTATCTTCTTTTCCTCTTTTCCAGTCTACCATACTTGCATCTGTATGCGTGATTCCCTTTTTACTTCTTAGCTAATTACAAAAGAAGTAACAAATTTTCGGATCGTTATAGCCTAAAAACTTGATGTATAAAATCTTGTTTTAAATTTATAAAACTAATTCATCATAACATGGAAGTGCTACACAACTAGGAAAGTGTGACACATTCTTATCATAGTGTAGACTTGGTAAGAACATTTGTCGAACACTAGTGGAATGGAGTGAATTAGTGTTAGAAAATCTGTTATAAGTTAAACTAAAGACAACAAAATAAAACGGAAAATTTTCATTAAAACTAAATATATCTAAGGTACAAAAGCGAGTAGAAGTGAACAAAAATGGAAAACTAAATTGGAAAATAGATAACTAAAGGTACGTTTCTTGAACTCGAGTGCACCTTTCATAAGTGGTTGATTCATATGTCATGCAATTCATATGGCTCATTATTTACCGATTCCTAAGTTGATTAGTTCTCTTAGCTCGTTTACAAATCCTAATGACTTTAAGAGACTATTAACATAATGGTTATATAACTAATTAATCTCTAAAATTATTATTTAGTTCACATCGTGCAAGATTTGATGGGTTAATGTTCTTCAATGGTTGTGTCAATTAATTAAATGGCTATCTAATGCAAGTATACACATTAAAGTTTATTCACTTAACCCTTGGATTTGGTCAATCACTAGTCATAATAGTTTAATGGTCATAAAACGACTATAATTAAAGAAAACGTAATAGATTTGTCCTCTAACTACATAAACTCAACAATATGCAATAAAGTTATAATCTTCAACACATGTGGATCTTTGATCAAACAAACATGTACAATAAATTAAATAACTTCATAAATCTAAATAACAAGAAAATAGAAAGATCAAGGTTTTATCTACATCTAAGCACAAAGCAAAATGTTTTAAAAACCCAAATTAAAGACATGACTGCTAAGAATTCTGATTAAAATCTAAATATAGATAGTAAAGCAAACCAAGGAATTCTCCCATGATTATGCATCTCAATCCTTCATATTCTTGCTGCAAATTAGTTTAACATCCCTCTAGCCTCCTTCTAAACTCTCAAAATGGTGTTTCTAGAGTTTCTTCCAAGTTACGATATGTGGCTGTTAAATACCTTAGGTCATGGCTAATGGTCCTTTTATTGAGTTTGCTGCCGACTTGAAAAACATGGTATGTCGGTCTTGTGGACACGTCGTGTCTAAAAGTTTTTCTTGTATCCTCTAAGTAATTCCATGTGGGCACATCGTGTGTAACGTTATTGGCGAGTCACGCAAATCTTAATTCACTATTTTTCCGCAACTTTTGTTTTAGTCAAGTTTCCAACTCCTTTTTTACTACTTTTGCTTCAGCAACTTATTATAAGTGTAATAATAATAATTCCAAGTGTTATAATCACCCTTTATCTAAATTTACATCAAAAGACAGCTCAGGATAATAAGATAACATATAAAATATATCTATAATTTAAATGTTGTCAAAATAACTCATACTTTGGTTTTGTTTGTCCTTAAGCAAACTAGAATCAATTTAGACCAAAATCTTAATTCAGTTCCAACATTACTACATAAAAACATTATGTACCAATATTTTGCAAAACAATTCAATTCAAGACCACCAATTACACTTAAAATCATGTGTATAATTGTGTTCTAAACATATTAATTTTCCAAGCCTCAAATACTCACATTCATAAATATTCACCACTTAATTTCAACAATACTCATTTCTACATCTCATCAAAATATACCCTTCAAAAACCACTCAACCTCAAAGTATGTTTGACAACTTCTCAAGCTTCTTAGACTCAAATAAAAGATAAATAACATAGAAAAACAAAAACTTTACTGATTGTTCGACGATTTCCTTTCTTTTGTATTTCTCCATTTTATTTTCCTCGTTCTTTTATTTATTCATTCGACTCTTCTTCTACAATTTTCAAATAATTCACTTTCTTTTTAGTTTGTTTTCATTTTATTTATTCATTTCACAAATTTTTTTATTTTCCTTGTTTTTTTTTTCAAATAATTCATTTTTTGGCTCTCTTATTTTCTCTCACTCTTAACTATAAGATAAATACACTTAATATAATAGAGTCAATAACTTTCGATGAAGCTCATGTAACAAAATTCTTCCAATCAATCTCATGCCAATCGACTTATGGTCGCCAGATTTAAAACATCCTTAAAGGGGTACTAGCTGAACTTCAAAGGCAACAGATTGACTTCATACATATCCTATAGTAACTAAATAATATGTAACTAACAATAACTTGGAAACTTAACTTTAACATACATAGGTCAAGACTTAGCGAATCCAAAATATATTCTAGGTGTGGTGGGTACCACGTGTCGAACTCCATTTATATAGAGGATCACATAAATGGGTAGTGTCTGTCGGATCTTAGGATCAAAACGACCCATTCTGAAATTTGTGACTAAAACCGTCACAAAAACTCATCATAATAGAGATTCCTTCGAAAAATTCTAGGAAAGTTCTTTCCTGGGAAATCCGTAGGATAGGTTTTTCTTAAAAATTCTTAGGAAATGCATTTTCTTGGAAATCCCTAAGAAAGGTTTTTCCTCGGAAAGCTTCTCGGCAAAGACATGTGTTCAAAACTCCTTGATAATTCATACAAATAACTTTTCTCAAAATTTTCTCGACAAATTCCTAGGAAATATTCCCTATAAGATTTTTCCGAGGAAATAAAATTCCTAGGAAAAATTCCTAGGAAATAAAATTCCTAGGAAAAGTCTATTTCCGAGAAATATCCTCGGAAACTTTTTCTAGGAATTCCCGCATTTTTCTAATAGCATATGGGCTTGCTGGTCATTTTTTTAAAATGCAAAAGAGTTGGTATCCCTAGTATACTAATTAAAGAAATAGTTATTTTTGTTAACATCCCGCACAAAAAAATAATGATGTTACGTTTTCAAATAAAGGAAATACTAAATAGAATAGGGGTAAGTGAATAAACTTGATAGATCGAGGCTAAATATAATAAATACCCATATGAATTTAAAAACACATTTTTGATTCACAAATAACAAGAAAAGAAAAAAAAAAAAAAACTGTTCTTTGTATGATAATTATGGCCTTTTATAAGAACCAAGATGGCATGCACATGTTAACTACAAAGACGAGTAAAAGATTTGGATCGACCCTTGGTTATAAAGTTGTACCGGTATGGATGCTCTAAGAATCTTGAGGTGGTAGATTGTATGAAAATCATTCTCAATTCTCTTCGATTTATTAAGAAAAACAATCCTTGAAGATATTTAGTTATGACATTCACAAAATACTTTGATCCTTTCTCAACCATAAGATCCGGAACAAAGTCACTTTATATCCTCAATGAACACAATAAGCAACGTGAAACAATCCATACATTAGTAATCAACATCAACCCCACTTTGCAACGTATCCATTTCTGTTTACCACAAACAGTAATACATGATACTCATAAAGTAAAAAACCGACGAACCGCTATTGTCTACTAGTATCGTGAAAGGTTTAAATTAACCAAAAAAGTCACCCTTTCTGCATTTATGTGTCAAGACTATTAAATTTACCATTATTATATGTATCTTAACTACAGCAACACATTGTAGCATATAGGTGTAGTGTGCAAAGATTTATTCTTTATGAGGAAACTTGTTATTAACCTTTTGTTAGGGTACACTTTCTCTCCGTAAATATGGGTAAGATAAGATGTGTAACTAAATGGACAAGAAACGATGGGGATATTTTGAGTTTAACGTATATTTTTTTTGTTTTTAGGTATTAAGCCTAATGTTATGAGATATGTTGAAAATGTATCCCACCCCAAGTGGGGCGAGGTCCAAGTCGTGTTGCACAAAATATGATGATTTAAGAATAAAGTTAAATGAAAATATGTGTTATCCGTTCTAATAATAATAATAATAATAATAATAATAATAAATTATATAAATATAATAACAAAAAAATATTAATATATATACTTTAGGCAAACATTCATAATCGATGGAATTCGACTAAAAACGGCCAAAAGGATAAATAGATTGAAATCTTGGAGGATTCATATGGTTTCTTTAAAAAAAAACTCAGTATCCTAAAAAAATAAAAAATAAAGTATAAAAATTTATCATATCTATCTAATCATCTTGTAATTTTATAATTGGTTGTGTTTTTCTATATATATCCTAAAAATAAAACAGTTAGGGTTGTGTTTAGTTAGGGAAATTTTCAATTTCCGTTTTTTGTTTTCCCTTTCTATTTTTTGTTTTTCGTTTTCAGTTTTCATTAGAAAATCTAGAAAATGCGGTTAGATGTGAATACTTCTATTGGTTTTCATTTTTAGAAAACGGTAGTGGTGGTAGGGTGGGAGTGGGGGCAGCGGCGGGGGGCAGTGGTGGTGGCGGCGGCGGCGATGATTGCGGCGGCAATGGTGATGCTGGTGATGGGGTAGTGGTGATGGTGATGGTAGGTCGGTGATTGTGGTAGTAGTGTTAAGTGTGTGTGTGTGTGGGGGGGGGGGGGGGGGATGTTTGTGTGTGTGTGTATGTGAGGATGGGCTTGGGAGTGGGTGGGTGTAGTGGGTTGGGATAGATAGAGGTGGAAGTAAGTGTGTGTGTTTATATTCTAGAAATATTTTAGAATTAGAAAAATGTGGAAAATAATAATTATTGGTTTTCTAAAAATTTTCAACTTCTTTGTAATTTAAAAAAACAGAAAATTTTTATTTTTCATGAAAAATTTAGAAAAATAGACGAACTAAATGTGTTTTCAAAATTCTCATTTCTTTTGGAATTTTTTTCCGGAAAACAACATATTTTTCCGCAATTAAACGCACTCTCCAAGCTTTTTTAGAAAAAGAATTATGTAAAACCAAAAGGTTATCGGTAAACAAAGGCCAAATAGAAAATGTGAAATAACTTTCTAGATAGAAAAAAATAATAATAAGTCTAAGAAAAAAAATCTATCAGGACTTTTTTATGTAATAAACCAATGATTAAAATGTGCAAAATGATTCTTATTTTACTCGAAACACATAATAATTTTGATTGTTTCGACAAATTTCTTTAGATGATATGTTTGTCTATAAATAATATGTATTCTTTATTTTATATAATGAATAAAATAAACTAATTGGTCAAAGAAAATGACAAATTATAAAAGATTTACAAAAATCCACCAGAAGGGATGCCTTCATCTCGTCATCCACTCTTGAATAGTCAGAATGATAACAGAATTATACAGAAAAAAAAAAGTGTGTTAAAGAATAAATCAGAGCTACACCACAACATAAGCAATCAAATTACAAAATTTAAACCAATAACTTATCCACAAAATCTATCTTGCCATACACATTATAACGCCTCTATAGAAAAAAAAAAGAATGAACATCTGATTCTAATAAAAAACAACATCTCATCTCATCTCACCTCATTTGTTTTTTTTTTTTTTTCTATTCCATGATACTACTAGTAGTACACTATCTCGATCCCAACATCAAAAAAACCCAGCCACATTATAATTCCAGGCTGGCTTTCTCCAGGATCCACGTCAGCAAAAACCTAGTTTTCTTTTACATGTGTCTTGTCTTGACTCTTGATATATTTATTTATTTATGATTATGATTATGATTATGATTATGACAATGAACGTGTCAAAAAATCATTAACAGCAAGACTGGCATCCCCATGGGACACTGCATCATCTGGCTCTGGCATAAACAAAGAAGCCATGGAAGCCTGCAGTAGAAATTATATATATAATGAATGGGTAAAAAAAATAATAATAATAAAGTAAATGAGGATGAAAGCATAGTATATTGTATAAAAATACCTTGGCATCAATCATCATCTCTCCAGAATTATCCATAGCAAGAGATGCACCATGAGCCTTCAACCATTCTGTACACTCCTCCAATCCATTTTCTTGGAATCCAAGAACCTGAGCCACATAATTCACAGGTAGTGTTGGCCGATATGATCGCGTCATGCATTTCACAGCTGCATACCTCATCTTCTCCACATAAAGATCTGTGCACATAATATTATTATTATTATTATTATTATTTATATATTTAATTAATTAATAAAAAAATAGTAATGAAAAGTAAAATGAGGGTCTTACCCATAAGACAGGTGTTGAGGTTAGGAGCAATTTTATATAATCTGAAAAACAAGACATAGTTTCCGGATGTCACGGCTGCACGCACTGCAAGAGCATGTTTAACCGCTTCGTCTTTCCTTGCTTCGACTGATAATCTACACTTGAAATTCAATTTTTTTAATAAAACTCAAAACCCAAAACTACGTCGTTTTGAGTTTATATATATATAATATAATAATATTAATAAAATGGACCTAGACATGGCTGACAAGTGATCTCTATTGTTCTTGGAGTGCAAGATAACACAAAGTAAATTGTAAGCAGAAAACTCCATATGGCATCCCTTAATTCCTTCAGCATAAAGAGTCTGCAATTGTGACTGGCACTGGAAAATCAAAATACCTTTTCATTAATTTAAAATTGCTAATTTTTTTTTTCATTTAAACATAAATAACTTTGTTTTACAACTAGAGATTAAAGACAAACCTGATTAATCTCGGACAAGTCTCCGACTTCTATTGCTAATCTTGCATGGGTTTCATACACCTGAAGATTATATACAAAGATATAATTAGAAATTATATTTAATTTCTAAATGACCATTCTATCCTTACATTACATAAGTCAAAGCATATGTACCTTGACAGTCAACTCATTGCGTATCCGTTGTACAGTAAGGTCTTGTCGAATAGATTTGAGCTGATCACATTTATAAAGATAGTTCTTTTGAGACTCTTGAACCATAACCAAAGCCTTTTCCAATACTTCCTCAGGTCTTACCTGAAACAAACACAAATTAAAACCCTAAACCCTAAACCCCAGAAGAAGATGATGATTTACTTACAGTTGCAGGATCTGGTGCAGAAGTAAGGCGTAAGTAACGTTTTTCAATTTCTTGACAAGTTCCTTTAACAGTTAAAGAATCCCAATCAATATCTTCAACTGCCCTGCTGGCACCTCCACTGTCATCTGAGGTGTTGGTGTTGCTACTATTTGCCAACATGGACATAGACGTCCTTCTAGTGTACAAGTTTTTGGCTTTATTATTATTGTTATTATTATTAAATGTTGTTCGATTTCCATGGTTTTTTTCAAAACGTTTTGAACGACTTTCACGTCTCTTTTTTTCTTCGGGTGAATCCGCAAGTGTAATTGCACTTGCATAATATGCAGTTAGGCCTTGTTCTTTGTCACTATCACTTGATGATGAGTCATTGTTGTTGTTGTTGTGGTTAACAGGTGCGCTTTTACCTTCACCTATATGTTGCCTTTTAGCTGGACGAAAACCTGATTTATTTGCTTCTTTTTGATTTGATAAAAAGAATCTCAGGTTACTAAATTTATTACTCTCCTTATTCTCTGGTTTTCCTGTTGAAAACTGTACAAAACAGACACATGATAAAAAGAATTACTAATCAACAAAAGTACATTTCTACTTTTTGCATTTAACCCTAGAAAGCAACAAACCTGCTTATCTCTTTCAATGCTATGAAAGCCTCCACTGGATTTTACACTTTCGGGGGTAAAAAATGATTGTTTCTCAACTGGTTTCTCATCTGGAAGAGGCTCCCACCTACTTTTTGCACGCCTACTTGGACTTCTTCTGTTCTTCATCAGTGATGGAGGAGTTGATCTATTCAATAAAGTGACAGAAAAATGGTTTAAAAGACTGATAGAAAAACAAGTTAAAGAGAAGAAGCATACTCATTATTAATGGTATCAGTGTTGGGAATTGGGAAAAGGGGCTCAGTATCCCAGTCTCGTGTAGAAAGAGTGCCTTCAGTACTTGCTTTGGTGATAACCTTCAATAATAATAAAAAATATAAGTGCCAATAGCAACATATTCAAATGTGATTTTGGGTTTAAATTATATAAAACCATGAAAGTTACAAAAGCAACCAAACCTCCTTGAGGACATTTTGGCAAGCTGCCATCTGTCTATCATCCTTGCAACGAGCCAAAGCCCTTTCTACATACCCACGTAGTGACTTGGGAAGCATGCCAGGCTGTAAAAAAGAAATTTTTCAATGATTAAATAAATGATAAAAAAAAAAAAGTAGATTCTTTAGTCCAAATCAAGTCTCACCTTATCTCCAGAATCTGCAGCAGCAGCAGCAGCATGTGATGATGTGTTGTCATTAGGGTTAGGAAGTGAGACACCGATATAAGCTGGTTTTGTGGGTCCAATTGTGGAATTGTGGTTTTTGGGTAAATTAGAAGAGATTCTAGGGTTTGTTGGAATCTGCACTTTGTTTACCCCAAAGGGTACAGAAGTTTGTGGAGGTGGTTGATAGGTTTGAGGCACCTGATGAGAAGCTGTATATTGTTGTACATTTGGTCTTTGAGGGGGGGCTTCCAAAGGCTTCTGAAAGCCTGATTGCATTGGGGTAACATGGTAATTTTGGTACCCTTGACTCCCTTGTTTCCAGTAACTTTCATGGACATTGTTAATTGCTGCACTAGGCTGAGAACAAAATCATAAAAGACTTAAGTATGGATGCAAGAACGTGTAAGTATGTAGGAATACAGGGCTCTTTATATGCATATAAGTCGATGTATTGTTTGTATGCATGTAATGTAAGCATGTCTTTAAGTATTAAAGATAGTTCTTGGATGTTTAATTTTTTTTTTTTTCACTAGAAATAGAACAGAATAAAAAAAAAACAGGAACGTACCTTTATATGAGATGAAATATATAATAACAAATAAACTCTTACATATTGATGATGCTGTAATAATATAGACAAGATTCGTTTTTATAAAAGTAAATTATTGAATGTTAACTCAAGAAAGTTAAACAGGTTAGAATGTTAACATTGTAAGAAGCATATTCCTGATTTCTGACCCATAAAAAAACAACATGGTTTCTGTAACCATTTAATTATGCACAAATAAGGAAGTTACATTTTAAAATTTATATGGAAACAGGAATATCACCAATTTAGTTCTACATTCATTTTGGAAGCCCCACAGAAACATTGTATATGTAACTTCTTAGGTTACATATACTCTTAAGTCTTAAATACAAAACTTGCTCATTCTAAGAATAAGAAAAAAATAAAATTACAATTAGAACTTCAAAAGGTTCATAAACCCTGGCATATAACATAGCAGCTAGGATTGATACATAGTGTTATGTTTAGATATTATACTATTTTTGAATGCAACACAGGTTTTTTTTTCTTTTTTTTTTAGTAAAAGAAGCTTGGAAAGACCAAAACAACAGCACAAACATCCATCAGACACCAACAACAACATCAACAATTCCTAAGTCCCATAACAAATGGTGTTAGGGGAATTCCATACATGATTCTTCAGCAAAAGGAAATATGCAAACAAATAGGTATAAATATGCATATACAAGCAATAAAGCAAAAAGTAATACGTAGATACAGGCAATATAGAGTACAGAAGAAAGTAACAAGCAGATACAAGCCATAGAGCAATAGAGCAGAAAGTAGGGAGCAGATATAAAGAAGGAATAAATATAAAGATAAAGACTACACTTAGAAGCTCACACAGAAATAAAAGGAAATTGAAACCTATGCAACTCCACTACCCTAATTTTAAACCTCCACTCCCTCCTATCTACAGTCTTCTAAAGAACCAACTTCTTTAAGTCTAGCCACACACTATCCTCCTACTTCATCACACAGTCAATTACAATTAGTCTCCTACAATCTACTATGCAAAATTATATTATTGGTTATTCATTTGGCAATAACTACTAAGCATGCAGTATTACTGAATCCAGTTAAGAACATACACAAGAGGCATGACAATGGTATTAAATTATATGGGAAAAGCAATCCCCAAACCTGCACTGAGGGTAACTCAGATAAGCCAGATTCTGGCTTCCAAGATGATGGAACTGGAGCAGTAGATGCCACTTGTTGGTTGTTTGGAGCAGAATAAGCATTGGCAACAACGGGAACAGGAAGAGGAGACACCAGATTGGGTGCACTTGTAGAAGATACATTTTCTGTCCCAGGAGCACATGTGACTTCAGTTTGGCTATAATAATCTGTCCATTGTTTACTATAATCTTGTTGATATTGTACAGATGCCACAGGAGTATTATTTTGAGCAGTATAAGCAACATTAGAATCTGTAGTGTAGTTTGGATATTGATGAGCATAACTTGGATAGCTTCCTTGATTCCATGAATTCGTCTGAGTATTGTAATTTGCAGTTGGGTAACCACCAGATGTCTGATAATCACCAGGATTGTAATAAGTTGTTGAATAACTTGCAGGCCCAGGATAGGACCCTGTATTCTGAAATGAGGAAATAGGCTGATGAGGAGCACCTGTACTTTGATAGGCTCCTGCTTGCTGAACATACGTTTGACTAGGTTGAACATACGTTTGACTAGACTGATTTGGCTGCTGCTGAGGGTATGATTGATTTGGCTGCTGCTGCTGCTGTTGAGGATATGATTGATTTGGCTGCTGCTGCTGTTGAGGATATGATTGATTTGGCTGCTGTTGAGGGTATGATTGATTTGGCTGCTGTTGAGGGTATGATTGATTTGACTGCTGCTGCTGATAGCTACTATTATAGTAACCTGCATATCCTGTGTTTCCATATCCATATGGATCATTGTTCGGGTATGTAGCAGTTGCAGTTGCAGTTGGAGTTGCATAGTTAGCATACTCTAAATTAGCTGCTCCAGAACTTGAAACAGTGCTAGCAGATGCCACACTCAATCCATCTTGAAGGTTTCTTGATTGAGGTTCTGAACGTTGATCATGGCTGAAGTTGGCACTGGGATAAGTTTTGTTCCCTGTGGAATCGCTAACAGCTCCATACATGGTCCAGGATGCAGATTCAGGGGCGGAAGATGAGGCATAATATGATTGTGCTTGTCCATGGCTTGAATCAACAGCGTGATGCTTAAAAATCAAAAGAATCAAAAATGGTTTTAGTTGAAATGCACCATTATTAAAAATCAATGAATGACTAGCAAAAGAATTTGAATATCATCCATAGGCATCGATTAGAGTTATATAAACATGCTAAAGTGTTGTTTCTGCAGGTGTCTTAATGCCTACCTCAAGTGAATTCGGGTCCAGGGTGGTTATGGTGTCCGTAACTCCTTGATTCATCATAGCATCAAAAGCATCCTCCTGCTAAAAGAAAAAAACAAATATTAACTTAAAGCCTTAAACCTGGAATTTTCATGAATCTACAAACAAACCTAAGAGATACACTTATAATCAACAATAACCAATAAAAGCAAAAACCCTAACTAATTCACTGGAAACAACAAATCAACCTTATGAATATCTAGAGTCAATCGCGAGCTTGTAATGCAAAACACCTTGTTGCCGACGTCTGTGTTGATTCGAGTAGATGATTATAAACAAAAAGAAAAAATTTAAAACGGGTATTATGAAGATTTGTATGTTCGTAGAGATTTGAGAATTAAGGGAAGATCGGAGAGAGCGATAAAGGGGGATTAGTGAGGAGATTCAACCGGGCGTCTACGTTGGGTCCAATTTGGGGTTCCCGAATGCTGTGTGGAAGTGGGTTAAATTCGGAGGTTTGGTTGCAACGAGTAATTTCTGTTTTCAATTATTCTAGGGATACTTATTTAGGCAAGGAGGTTAAGACGTTAAGTGGCTCTTCCGATTTATACAAAAACATTGCTTTCCTAATAAGATCTCTTATAATATTTTAAATATGGACAAATTATATTATATAACTATTTAATATGAAAACACTAAATGTTTCTTGTTACATTAGTGTCCATATTTTTGGAAAAAAAAAGAAGAAGGGATTTGTACACAACAATTTTCTAAGATTATAGAAAAAAAAATATTTGAAGAATTGAAAATAACTTTATCAAGAAGAAGACCGGTCAATTGGTCGATGTCGGTGGTGAGATTGAAGCTTTTATAGACTCAAAGAGCGTTGTCTCCACTTTGGCTTGGAGCGAAGGATGAGTTTTGGCCAAATGGTGAAGCCTTCCAAAGGAGTGTAGTCTCGGGCTTCGGTCTAGAGCAAATTATGGGTTTTGGTATCAACGAAGGTTGGAGATATCAGGATGAAGCAAAAGGGTCAAGCTTTTCGGCTGAAGCGAAGTTTGAAGTCAAGTCAAAAGCAAATTCTCGATCAAATGTTTTGAAGTGCAGTCTTTCCCTCGGTGTTCCTAGAAGCTTGGGTCCCTAAGTGGCAGCGAATCAGTCTCTAGTAGACTAGTCATGAGCTTCAATGTTGTCCTTTCAACTTTAGAGAATAAGTTTATTATTATGCCAGCCTAGCATATGGTCATTGGCCTAACCCATAAAGTTTGGTCAACGAAACTATAAATATATCTCATTTATTGTAACCATGATAGGTGTGTGTGTTGAGAATGATAGTCCAATTGATGCATAAATCTTGCATAGCATTGATAATCAGTAAAAAGGAATTTCTCTAGTTTTTTTGTGGATGTAGACTGATTACTCTAATCAAGTGAACCATGTTAAATTTGTTGTGTGTTCTTGTTTAATCTTCTTAGCTTTATCATCTATACTATTATGATTAATTTTGTTGAGTTGCTTTTAATACCTAACAACCGGTATCAAAGTTATGGTTGAAGATGGAAAGATGGGAAGTTTAAGATCGATAAATTGAAAGGTCGCATTTTGGATTTTGGAGGATGTAGATCGAAGATTATCCCTACCATAAAAGTTACACCTACCCTTCAGCAGAAGAAAATCAGAAGTCATGAATTAGGAGGTTTGAGATATGTTAGATCAGCACACCCTTGAAGTAGTCACGTTATCGTTGGCAAAGAACGTTGTTTTCAACATTGACAATGAAAAAACAACATTTAAGTTAATTAAGGAGTTGTCTAAAAGAAACCCTTAACGACTAACAAGGGTTCTTGATTAGATAGTTGTTTATGAAGAAAGGTGGTTCAATGATGGATCATGTGAACGAGTTCAACTCGATATCACAAAATTGATATTTGTTGATATTAGATTCGAATACAAAGTCCATACGTTGTTGTTATTATCTGCGCTCCTTAAGAGTTGGTCTGTACCAGTGAGTAGTTCACATAGAACCACGAAACTCTCATTTGAAGGCATTTGTTACTTAACCCTCGATGAGGATATCTGGAAAAAGAAGAATGATGGAGAGTGCTACGGAAATATATTGAGTATTGAAGACATGTGAAGAAAGTATAATAGAAGGTATCGTGGTAGAGGAAGGTCAAAGTTAAGGAGGAGAGGACAGTTCAATGGGAAGGTCTTGGTATTCCGTTACTTTCCTAGATGACTCCACGAGAATTAACATAACTCTAAATGAAAGGGAGAAGAGCATGAAACAACTTGCATGATTGTCAAAGATGTTTTGAGCAAATACAATCAACATCGCATCCTATTTAATGACAAAAGACCCTCAATCCCCATTGGGTTCAAAATTTCAAAATAGGAATGGCAAAATCTAAGAGATATTTCACTCGTCTAAAAGTATCCAGGTGTCTCTTACATCATAATAAAGATGCGAAAAAAGATAATTTATACTTTAAAAGGTTGAATTGTACAACTCTATAAAACATTAATTATTGTTTATAGAGAAAAGTTATGTGTGAATCGCTTCCCACTTCTCAAGCACAATCGATTAAATCAAATATGATAACACTGAACGAAACTGAAAGGATATATTTTTCCACGAACTGTACATTTTTGGACATGAAAATAAATGTTTTCCAACAAGACATGTTTTTGGCTTTAGGTACAAACAACAATTACGACAGACAAAGAAACAAAGAAACAAACACATGATTAGCATATTATATATTTATATGAGTAAGTATGTAGTAGTGGCTACATTGGTATTATGAAATAAATGCTTTTGTCACTTGACTGTAGCTGAAAACATCTCTTGTTCTTGGGCAAGTAATTGTTCCATTATTATTACGTGCCATTTCTTCAAGAGCCTTCAAAACAAAACAAAACAAACATTATTTTCCCAATAAAAGTTTTGTACAATCTTTTAACATTCCAAAATCTAGTTGATGGAGACATGATTGAATATGATTTAGCTAACTAACCTTAGTGCTGTAAACATATCCATTGGGTAAAACAAGTGGTGGATTCTCTGTATCCATCAGCTCTTTTGTTATGTAGCAGACAAGTTTTGAATGATGCTGCTTTGAGTAAGGCAATGGCATCGCAAGCTTCCGGAAGCTTTCTTGAGACAGAGGATCCTCTTTTGGACAATCATCCTCATAACAGAATCTAAATCCCAATAGTCAAGCCAAAACTACACAAGTTTTTTTTTAAAGTAAAATGATAATAATAAATGTAGGATACGGAGTTTTCAGAGCTGATAAGCCTGCTTGGAGATAGATATTCAACAAAGGCTCAAGAGTCATCCCATATAACCTACAAAACTCCTGTTTGAATTGTTCCATTAAGAAATCCCATTGCTTTGCATCAAATAAAACCTGCCAAACACACAAAAAGATGTTAGTTAATCAACAGAATGAAAGGAATGGTTGATTCCATTCCATTCTTTCATTCTTTCCCAGATCATGGAATGTTTATACTCATTGGATATTGAAAAGAACATTAACCTTGTATGTCTCACATCCAGTATTACAAGTAAAAGCCAATGTGGCAAAAACTTTCTGAAACTCTTTCATATAAGAAGCTGCCCATGGTGAAAGGTGTTTTCGGGAATATGTAACTGCCTGGAGATTCTTTTCATTGCGCACCAATTCAATAAACTCCTGAAGCCTCAATTGAAACTCGAATTTGCTCTGTTATCAAGAAAAAGAACACTCAATATCAGCCATGTTTATGTATCTTTTCTTTTATCAGTAGCAATTACAAGATTGAAGAAATAAGTATAGTATACCTTAGACTTTTTTAACCTAGACTTGTTATCAGCACACCAGGCTAGAGCAGGAGCTACCTCCTTGTTTCTTAGAGCATCCATCACTCTTTTGGCTTCATAAAAGATTTCAATATCAACAAGATCCTGTAAAAGATGAAGCAAGAACGTGTGACAGTTGTAGAAGAATCAAGAATCTAGGAATACTTTCACAAGATAATTGTAAAAGAATCTTGAATGAAGAGAAACAGAAGATTATTGCGAAATACCTGTATGTGACTGCTTTCAGCAAGCTGTGTGGCAGTGGTATAGTATGACATTCGCAACATGTAGTCTAGCAGTATACGCTTCAACCGCGTGTTATTCCACTCTGATATATTGTCGGCGCCGGCGGATTCTAGATGATCAAGTCGGGCCTTACACCGTTGCGCTTGGAGATGCTCAGCCCTACTCCCATCTTCCAACTGTTTAGTTACAGATTATCAGGCATTGATGGGAATGGGATAACAATTTTCCTATCAAGATTCTTAATCATCCAATAAACCAATAGAAAACAGAAATTGATCGATGGAATACAATTAAGTACGGCATTTAGATAATCGGAACCCTAGAAAAATAATTGAATTAGTCGATTAGGTTTACGAGTATGAAGATTAATTACCTTCCGCTTGAGACCTTGTAATCTAGAAACGAGCGAATTGAGATGCTTAACGGCATCGTCTTGGGAGAGATCACCGGAATCTGAGAGAGTGGACATGACGGCAGAGACCTCTTTCTCGACAGCCCTGTGGTTGGCGCGGATCGTCTTCTTGTAGTGTTCGAATGGGACTCTCAAGAACTGATGTTCTAGTTTTAAGGACTCCGTCAGTTGGGTGAGTTTCGAAGAGGGAACTGCACCTTGAACTGATGGGAGGGATGTGGCGGTGGCTGAGGAGATGGTGGCGTTGGAGACGGCGGAGTTGCCGTTCGTATTGGATTCCATTTTTGTTGGGAGGAGGAGGACGGAGGTGAATCAAATCAGGGAGAAGATGGTTTGTGTGTGGGATTGGGACAAATGGTTTGGGGGTTGCCGGTGCCCCTACTAGAAGAAGAATATAAACGACGTCGTTTGCAGGTGGCTTCATTCGAGTCCCTTTTAAAATGGAAAAATAAAATTTGTATTTATGTAGAATTAATGAAAAAAAATTGAGACAAATGATTTTGAGAGTTTCTGTAATCACTAATCAGTTACATGTCATGGTTCATTTCATTGTAACGAAAAGAAGATGTTTGTTTGGTCTAGTGGAGCAGAATGATCACTTTGTGAGTAAACGGCTTTTATCTTATTTTTTGTTAGTATAATGAAACTTTCCTAACATGAGTTTTGGGTCGGCTATAATGTACCGATTAATCTCCGCTGTAAACATGAGGCTATGTCTCGTGTTTTGGATATACTGCAGACAAACATCCATAACTACATGACCAGAGTACTATCATGATTTAAACATGAATCAATTGGTTATCCATCATATATTTCGTATGTTTTACCAAATCATCACAACCCAGGTGGTTTTATTTTGTTAATTTTAATATCGTAAAAATTATTGGTTTTTAAATAAACATGAATCAATAGGTTATCTATCACATATTTCGTATGTTTTACCAAATCATCACAACCCAAGTGGTTTTATTTTGTTAATTTTAATATCGTAAAAATTGTTGGTTTTTAAATAAACATGAATCAATAGGTTACCCATCATATTTTTCGTATGTTTTACCAACTCACCACAACCTAAATGGTTTTATTTTGTTAATTTTAATATCATAAAAATTGTTGGTTTTTAAATAAATACGAATCAATAGGTTATTCATCATATTTTTCGTATGTTTTACCAAATCACCACAACCTAAGTGGTTTTATTTTGTTAATTTTAATCTCTTTAGAATGCTTGTTCTTTTCTACTCCATCGTATAGTGGGTGCAAATTTGTAAAAAAAAAAAAAAGGAAAAAAAAACATTTTGTTTATATAATTTGTAATGACATAAATCCCTTCTATATAATCCTTTTCTTTTTCTCTTAAAGTGTTAAGACAGACTTAAAGAAGTTTGATACTCGTATACTTTCCTTTTAGACAAAAATGAATTTTGTTCTTAAAAGCTTAAAAGTTTTTTATGTAAAGAAGTTTGATACTTTTATATTATCATTGTATTTATTTTCTTCTTATCGTCGTGTTTTAGTCTTTCGTTCATATTAAAATAATCATCGGTGGATATAAAATAATTTTATGTTATTTAAGTTTAGAATGTTCCTGTTATTATATTTATCATTTTTAAAACCAAAATTTTGAATAAATCCCAACAATTCTTTTGGTGTTTTGAGATAAATATTGACTTTTGCCAACCGAAAGCTTAATTAACTTGAGTTGTTTTGAAAACTGTGAGAAATATACATTTCTTTTTATTAATGATGCTTTACAAATGTTTTTGGGGGTTTGGCTTATGTAAGTTGATTGACATCTTCTTACTCTACTAAGTCAAACCCACGTAACTTATTAGGCAAATATATTGTCTAACTTATTTTTATGTGTCTTTAGATTGAAGGATACAAGGCTTGGCTAAGTGGATATGTTTAGAAAGGCGTGACTTGTAGGGGGTACTTGAACCTTGATTAAATAAACATTTGAAATACTTTAGGGACCCTTTATTTCTACAAACTCTATGAAACTTTGAACTTAAGGTTTTAAAACTTAAAAGGTGTGTTTTTAAATGCTACTTTCAATCTACCTGGTCGACGGGTGTTATCCTTATGACAATGATTAATGAATATATCTAAAATTTGGTTATAAATAAATGCAAATAAACCTTATGCAACTTCTTGCCTATATTCGAAATATGGATCATGTGTTTATTATTATCTTAGTTTATTGTGATTCTCCCAACAATGATCGAGTAAGGATGATTTAGAATTAAGAGAAGCCATTCAAAAATCGATCATTTGTTTAAAAAATCCATTCACTTAAACATGTGAAAACAAACATAATAAACATGTAACTACAACTATCTAATAAATAAATAAAAATGTTACAAAACTTTAACATTACAATTAATCATTTAATCAGAGTACTAATTCCATTTGTGTAAGAACCTGATTCTATAGCTTTCCATTTATTATATGTCCAGGTATTGATTATGATTGTAAAAGTTATATAAAAAATAATTTAAAATAACAACATTAGTTTTAATAACCATAACACTTCATAAACAAAATTATAAATGGAAAAGTCATAATATAAATTATAAGGAAAATATAAAATAACATTAATTTAAAAATTAACTAACTTCATAAAGATTTTTACCACAAAAAGTTAGTATGTAAAAACTACATTACATATATATTTTTTTAAAATGATATTTGAAGAATTTACCACAAAAAGTTAAAAAAAAATTTGGTTTGTTTTGTTGTGTTTTTTTCAGGCAAACATATAGTATTTACACATATCACGAAAGGAATTGAATTTACAATATGTTATTTGGCATGATCGTTACTAACTTCTGTCAATTTTGGACTATAGCCCATCAACCGAATCGACCCTGAACAGAGCCCACAGAAATTTAGACTCGTGTGAGGCGTGTGCTATTTATAGGCATACGCACAACCCCTCTTTCTTTGCATCCAAGAATCCTCCGAAATTACTCCAAACCGAAGACCAATTCTCCCCCATTAAACCAAACCGAGAGCTGCTAATGCTATGATTACAATTCGGTTTGTAAGCATCCGCCATATATGAAAAGCTTTTGATTGGAGGTCAGTTTTAATCATGTAATGTTATAAATTCTGCTTAATGTGTTTGATTTTTGGCACAGACAAACAATTTTCATGTTGGTTTGCGTCGAATTTTTATAAAGTTGATATTTTTTCTTTACAACCACCATAAATTGTTTCTTCATGTTTGTGATTTTGCAGATTTACGATATCCGATATCCGCATGCAATTTTGTGGTAAATTTTGTAGACGGTGATGTGGGTTTTGAGATTGAGCAGAGATTTAGGTTGAAAATCTAGGGTTTTAATCATCTCATTGTCAAAAAGTTTCGTCTTTGGGTTATATTAATATGCGAAAGAAGGAGAATGGTTAGAATTACATTGAAGAAAATCGTGTATCCTTGTTGGAAGCCATTTATGGAAGGAGATAGTCAAAATAGCGGTAGAAAGGGGGATTTCGGTGGAATTGTGGATGGATTATGGTGGTATGAGGACTCTGGAAAACATGTTAATGGTGATTTTTCAATGGCGATGATCCAAGCCAATAGCGTGTTGGAGGATCAATGTCAACTTGAATCCGGATCATTAAGCTCAATCGAACATGGGCCTCAAGGAACCTTCGTTGGAGTCTATGACGGACATGCTGGCCCTGAAGCTTCAAGGTTTATCAATAATCACCTCTTCAACAATATCAAAAGTACACTCTTCAATTCCTCATATGTTTTCTATTCATATCGTGCGTTTTCTGTTTTCATCTTTATAGATTCTAATTTGTTTTCCATATTCACGACTCCAGAATTGACATCAGAGAATGAAGGAATGTCAGATGATGTTATACGCAAAGCATTTTTGGCAACTGAAGAGGAGTTTATCTCTTTAGTTGAGAGCGAATGGCTAAGCAATCCAAAAATGGCATCTGTAGGGTCGTGTTGTTTGGTTGGTGTAATATGCAATGGAGTGTTGTACGTTGCAAATGCAGGGGATTCTCGTGCAGTTTTGGCAAGAGAAGAGAAAGGCATCAATGGACTCAAAGGTGTTAGGGTTTCAGAAGAACACAATGCCAGTTATGAATCTGTTAGGGAAGAACTACGCTCATTGCATCCAAATGATCCAAATATTGTAGCATTAAAGCACAATGTCTGGCGTGTGAGAGGTCTTATCCAGGTAATTTCTCTTACAGAGCTTATTCAGATTCTCTCTCTTTTCTTTTTTACTTAATGAGCTTAATGCTTTTAAACACTTAATCTCTAGTGTTAATCTATATTTGGGTGTTTTGTTTCTTTTTTTCCTCATTATGTCAATAATCCAAGTGGTTAGAAACTTAGAATGTACTTTTTGTGGTTTTTAGCTTTTAAAAGACCTTCATACCCCCTCTCATGTTTTCTTATCGGTTTATTTTCAGCCTAATTCAACCACTAATCGCGATAAAGGTTTGTTCAAGTTGCATAGTTTTCACATTCAAGATACACGGTGACTGTACTACCCTTGTACATGTGTACACATTAGTCATTTACCTAAACTACCCTTGTAGATTAAAATCCATCTTTAATAACTTACAATCACAACCATGTCCAAGTATGTAATAACTTTCCCAAATGAAGGATATTATATTCTAACAAAAATTTCACAATCTTGCAGATTTCTAGGTCTATTGGTGATGTCTATTTGAAGAAACCAGAGTTCAATAAAGAACCTTTATTGCCAAAATTTATACTTCCAGAACCCTTCAATCAGCCTATTCTAAAAGCCGAACCTTCTGTATTGGTTCAGAAGCTCACTCCAGAAGATCAGTTTCTTATTTTTGCATCTGATGGCCTTTGGGAACATCTTTCTGATCAAGAGGCTGTTGATATAGTCAAATCTTCTCCACAAAATGTAAGTTTTTCAACATGTAATGTATATTTAGATCTTTTATGCAAATGGTTATGAACTTATGATAATAAATATATAATATATGCAGGGAATTGGGAAGAAGCTTGTGAAAGCTGCACTTCGTAAAGCAGCAAAGAAGAGAGAAATGAGATACTCAGATTTAAAGAAAGTAGGGGTAGAGGGAGGTGTAAGAAGACACTTTCATGATGATATTACAGTTATAGTCTTGTTTCTCAACCATAATTTGTCATCCTCTGCAACTCCCGTATCGTTTAAATGTTCTTCATAAAGTCCTGAAAAACTGAATTCAGGGATTTTTTTATTTCTATTGAGAAAGGTTTTTGATGTTTAGAATTGGAGTAATAAAACATGGTTGATGATTATGCCAAGAAGAAGAAGCTCTGGTGATTGGCATATGAAGCTGATTTGCAGTTGGGTTGTTCGTTGTTGTTCAAACACAAACACTAGTTTCATGTTTCTATTGGAATTAATCTTCATTGTTTTGTTGTTATTAATGGCGTTTTTACAAGATTTGAACTTGGTTTGTTTATGCTTCCTTGGTTTGATTTTATTATTAGTTTTGAGGGTGTTATGTTATGTAGGAATGTAAGGTCAACCCATATGAAGAAATAATAATTTTTTGATAGATCGTTCAAATAAATGTAACAAATAAGGTTTAATAACTTCTAAATGTCGAATCTTTATAGTAAAGTTTATTTTATTTCAAGTTTTTTTTTTCGTTCATAAAAAAGATGATCCATGTAGTAAATGACTTCATTTAGACATCACATATGCTTAATCACTAGTCTATTTCTATTCTATTTTTATATAATAAATTCATTGACTTGAAACCGATGATGAACAAGTCATGAAAAAAAAAGATGATATCTACTAATATTGACATTAAAAATTAAAGTGTTTTTTTTTTCTCTTTTAAATTTAAATAAATAAATAAAGGAAATTAATGAAACTTTAATTTAGTAATTTTGAAATTAAAAGAAAACTCCATTAATGAAATTGATATGCATTTATTATTAGATTTAAATAATATTTGAAATTTAATAAAATAGAAAAACATAAAATGACAAGTGCAATAAAAATTAATTTAAAATTACCATAAAATTACATGTGGCAAATTGAATGAGATTATGACAAGTGACAAAAAAACCTTCATTTATTTGGGTAGATTTATATAATAAATCCATTGACTTGAAACCGATGATAAACAAGTCATGAAAAAAAAAAGATGATATCTACTGATATTGACATTAAAGAGACAATGACACGTAATCATGTCATCATGTATTATTCAATTAGGTGTGAGACCCATGTATTACATGGGTTTATTTAAAAAAATTAATATAAAATTTAAAATATTTGAGAAGTTTGAATTTATAAGAAAAATGAGAAAAATATTGAATTATAAAAATTAAAGTGTTTTGTTTCTCTTTTAAATTTAAACAAATAATTTAAATAAATAAATAAAGGAAATTAATGAAACTTTAATTTAGTAATTTTGAAATTAAAAGGAAACTCCATTAATGAAATTGATATACATTTATTATTAGATTTAAATAATATTTAAAATTTAATAAAATAGAAAAACATAAAATGACAAGTGGAATAAAAATTAATTTAAAATTACCATAAAATTACATGTGGCAAATTGAATGAGATTATGACAAGTGACAAAAAAACCTTCATTTATTAGGGTAGACTAGGTGTGAGACTCATGTATTACATGAGTTTATTTAAAAAAAAAAAATTAAATTTAAAATTTTAACAATTTGAAAATTTTGAATTTATAAGAAAAATGAGAATTTTTTTGAATTGTTAAAATTAATGAGTCTTTAATATATTAGATACATTACATATATAAACCCTTTTTAATAAATACCTTACATATATATTACCTTATATATTAAATGTGGAACTTTAATTTAATAAAATGAAAAATACAATAAAATGACAAGTGGAAAATAGAAAAAATTTAAAAATTCTAGAAATGTCATATGTCTAAATGAATGAGAATAAGACATATGACAAAAAAAACCTTCATTATAATAGATTATCGGTTGACATGAGGAAACAAGAATAAAAGATACTTAGTTTAAAATCCAAAAGCATGTGTATTAAAAAGAATTTAAATTTTATAAGAAAAAATTAGGACAAAACTCAAAAAATTGATATAAAACTTATAGATTTTCTCATAATTAACCACGTGTCTTTTGATTAAAACAAACCGGAAGAGAGCTTGAGTTCAACTGATTTCATTTTCTGTCCCCCACCACCACCACCAGCGCGCCACCGTCCGTGCCATTTCCACTGACTGCTCAAAGATGGCGGCGGTCAACTCCGTCCGTATCGCCGCTGCTCAGATGACATCCATTAACGATCTTGCCGCCAATTACGCCACATGCTCTCGCCTTGTCAAGGTTTCTCTTTCTCTCTCATATCCTCTGGATGAATCAAAGTCAAGCCTGTGTTTTTGTTTCGAAACTTATCAATTCTTTTCATGGTTACATGATCAATTAAATTATACAGCTCTTGCAACTTCAAAAACACTTCAATTGAACATGATAATGATGTTATTTGAGTAGCAAAAGGTTTTTATTCATTAGGGTTTTGTATATCTAAAACCCACCCCATTATCGTTTACGACCGATGATCAATTCCAGATTATAACTCTCAATTCCTACTCGTTTTTTATTATAAGTTATGATTCACAGGAAGCAGCCTCAGCTGGAGCAAAACTTCTTTGCTTCCCTGAAAATTTCTCGTTTGTGGGTGCTAAAGATGGGGAAAGCCTTAAAATTGCCGAACCTTTAGATGGCCCTGTTATGAAAGGTTATTGTGCTCTTGCAAAGTAAGTAACCAATTTGAATTTATCATTCAAAAGCTATACATGTATTGAAATTAGGGTTTTAATGTGATGAATTAAGTTTACAGGGAGTCAAGCATGTGGTTGTCTCTTGGAGGGTTCCAAGAAAGAGGATCAGATGATGCACACTTATGTAATACTCATGTTTTGATTGATGATGCTGGAAATATCAGAAGCACTTACAGGAAGATGCACTTGTATGTGAGAATTTAGATGCTTGACATTTTCAATTCCAATTAAATATTATCAGAAGCTCAATCTTTTCCTTTTTTTTTTATATATTTGAAGGTTTGATGTGGATGTTCCTGGAGGTGCAGTCTATAAAGAGAGCAGCTTTACAGAAGCAGGTATGTGAATATGAGTCATTTGCAATCTTTGATTTGAAAATTGAAATTGAAATTGAAATTCAAAAGTTTTGTAGGGAAGGAGATAATTGCCATTGATAGTCCCTTTGGGATTTTGGGTCTTACTGTATGTTATGATTTGAGGTTTCCTGAAGTTTATCAACAGCTACGCTTCCACCATGGAGCTCAGGTTCTTGAAAATTTCTCAATCTTTATTATTTATCTTTGGATCAGTAATTTTTTATATAATTAGTTTATAATCTGATTTGCAGGTTTTGTTAGTTCCTGCAGCATTTACAAAAGTTACAGGTGAGGCACATTGGGAGGTTCTTCTTCGTGCACGTGCCATAGAGACTCAATGTTATGTATGAATCATTGAATTGTTTTATCTTTTTCTTTTGGAAAAAAAAAATGAAAGAATTTTTTTTTTTTTTAATTATGGTTTTTAAATGTTGAATTAGGTTATAGCTGCTGCACAAGGTGGGAAACATAGTGAGAAAAGAGAGAGTTTTGGTGATACGTTGATAATCGACCCTTGGGGCACTGTAATTGGTCGTTTACCCGGTAAGAATTTGATATTTTTTTAAAATTATTTTATAGAGTTTTAAATATTTAAAGCATTTTTTCAGATAAAGTGTCAACGGGAATCACGGTTGCAGATATAGATTTCTCATTGATCGAATCCGTGAGAAGGAAGATGCCAATTTCCCAGGTAAAATCCAGATAAGACAAAACATGTTGTACTGTGTTTGTGTTTGGTGTGACTGAGACTGATGTCAATGAGACAAAAATTCAATTTTTGGTCCTACCCGAAAAGGGATTTCTCGAGGATTTCTCATTGGTGCAAAAGACGTGAATGCCCTTATCATACTGACCGTGTTATATTGGTTTTATTTATTTTCAGCATCGGAAGCCGATTGAGTTCTGGAAACAAGTCTCTAAATAACGGTACTATTCGTGATCATGATTCATAAAATGAATAGTTTGTTAATCATGAATTTTATGAATTTTATCTTGATTTAGTTGAAGGGTGAAACCATTTAGAAATACATTTTATATTTGATTAAGATGCTTCTGAAATCTAGCATTCATTATGACAAGTTCTCATCTCAAATTCTCAAATGTTAATAATTGTCATCATTGCACATTAAACATTTATGACTTGTAAGTGTAACACTCGATCCTTAAATCACATAATTGACCAATATTATCTATATCTATAACTCTTATAAATAAGATCATCAAAATCAATTTGGTTTAAGATAAATTATATATATTGAACCATATTCATTTGAAACTTCCGAACCTTTTATGTTATTTAATGATTTGTTAATTGATTTTATTTTATCTATATAAGAACTTATTTAAAGTGAATGAAAATGAAAAAAAATGTTCTAATACGTAAAGTTTTTATTTTTTTTTATTTTTTATTTTTTATTTTTATCTTTAAACAAAACTGCAAAAATGGTCTCTGTGGTATGTATTTTTCTAAGGTTTCGTTCAAACCCGATTTTTTTGGCTTCGTGGTTTTTTTGAGCTAGTTTCGTTGTAGATTTTGTCTCTCGGTGAACTGAAATGATTATAATACCATTGGAGTATTTATTTTTCATTTTTCTTTCATTTTTTTAAAATTTAATAGTTATTTATTTATTTTAATAATTAAAAAAGAGGGCTCTCTCTCTCTCTCTCTCTCTCTCTATATATATATATATATATATATATATATATATATATATATATATATATATATATATATATATATATATATATATATGGAAAATGACCCACCTACCACCATCATCTTCCTCTCCCATCTTTCGTCCACAACCGAAACTCGAAACACACATACACTTGAAAATTTAAAACACATATCAAAACTCCAAACAAGAATTATGATTTTGTTACCTAGAAAGTTTAGGCTTTCAATTTGCAACAAAAAGGCTATAATCGGACATGTAGGATCTCTTTAAACCCCCTATCTTCTTACAGATTAAATGTAAATGAAGTGATTTCTCCAGTTGGTTGATGTTTAAGCATTTCTATCCAGATCGCAGCAGGTAATCTTTAGCAATAATTCTCGATTTTTTGATACGAAGGGTTTCTAGATATGCAAACCAGATATTCAGCTCCATCTTTGTTGCTACCACCACCACCACCACCAGAGAAGACGAACCTTAAGCTCGTCATCGTTACTAGATCTGCAAACGAGATCCTTAGATCTGAAAATGAGATCCTCAATTTTGAAAGTCATCATCACTTTGAACTCGTCACCGCTACAAGAGACGGCCTACCAGGCGGCAATGCTATGACTTGCTTTAACAGGAGGAGGAGGAGCTCGTCGTCTAAGAAGGAGATTGGAGACCCATACACTCGATCTGATTTCGTCTTCTTGAAGGTGTTCATCCGAAAACCATTCATCAGATCTGATTTCGTGTGTGTGGAGAAAAAGGAGATGGTGGAAGTTACCAGAAAATCAATTTACAGAAAAATGAGGTGTGGTAGTCGGTGGTGGTAGTGGTAGTGGTGGACGGTATGTGGAGTGTGTATGTGTTTTTGAGTGTGTGTTCATGAATATGAATATGTGTTCTTGAGTTTCAATGTCTTCTTGAGTGTTTTTGTATTTGCATAATTGAGAGAGAGAGAGAGAGAGAGAGAGAGAGAGAGAGAGAGAGAGAGAGAGAGAGAGAGAGAGAGAGAGAGAGAGAGAGAGAGAGAGAGAGAGATGTTGTATTATTTTAATTACTAAAATTTTAAAATAGATATTAAAAAAGGAAAAGATAAAAGTAAATGTATCATAGTCATTTTAATTTTCGGATGAACCATTTCCATGTACAAAATATGTCAAAAAGACCATGAATCCAAAATAATCGAGGTTTGGACTAAACCTTAGAAAAAATGCATACCACAGTGACCATTTTTGAAGTTTTGCCTTTTTTTTTAATCTCTTTTAATTTATATATTTATAAGAAGTTTTATGATTTGTTTGATTATTCACCCTTGCTTCTCTTCTTTTTATCATTTTAGCTATCTATACTCTATGAAAAATAGAGAAGAACGTTTAAATAGTTAAATCTATCTAGATTCTTTTCTCTTTTTCATATTAGGGGAAATGTCACTTTAGCCCAACAATGTTTTTGGAATTGATCGAATTAGTCCCTAACTTTTTTGTTGTTTTATGGGGGCATAAAATGGATGCAAACCTGCTTTTTTGGTCACCTTTTATAAGGGCATATAACTGTTCAAAAATGCCACTTAAACACTTAAAGTTGATGTGTCTGCCTTGTCAGCAATGAAGCAATTGGATTGTTAAAGGTGGTTGCAATGAAGTAGTTTGAGGGTTACTATGGTGTTTATTCAAAACATATGCATCAACAATGACATTCTCAGCTAGTTTACTTCATCCTTTATATTTTTTTTATATAAATTAACATTATATGTATTTAGAAAAAGTAGCAATTAAGCTTAATTTGGCCCAACATATCATATCTTACAGCGACATTAAACCCGGTTGAAATCATCAAAACCCAATTCAGTATAGTTTGACACATGACCGACAAATGCAACACTATTTCTAGATAAAGAAGCAAATTGACAATCAAAACCAATATCTGATAATACCACATCTCTAGATACAACATCACCGCCGTATTTGTCGATGTAGGGGCTAGGGTTGACGATGCTTTGTGCTTGAAGGAATTTTTGGATTGGGAAGATGCAAGTTTACGCAAAGATCTACGAGATGGGTATGATGATGAAAATAGAGGACGAGCTTGCGATTTCTTTAGATTGGTCTGTTAAAATAAGGAGTGGTTTAGAGAAAATGTAGATGAACGTGAGAGGAATGCCTATCAGCACTAAAAGGATGGTGGGTCTTTGGAAAATGTAACGCTCTAAAAATTTCAACCAATTTAAACTTTTCAAAAACAACCCAGTTTCATTAAGTTATTACAAAAAGGTTTTCAATACAATTATTATCAGAGTCTTCCCAGAAATACATCAAAAACATAATCATGAGGAGCGGTACGATCACGCCTTTGCCTTGCCACGGTCTCCTGAAGAACATGAAAAACATTAAATCACAACTGTAAGCCCGAAAGCTTAGTGAGATACCCCCAAAATACCAACCACACATGTTTGTTTCTTTGATTGCCAGCTAACCAACTTCCCATCGAGGAATTGGCAGCCTCCGGTGGTGCTTTTCCTGTCTAGTCCACAACCTCCAAGGTCTGCATCTGAGTAGGCTTGAACGAAGAAGCCCGAGTTGGATGGATACCATAGACCTAAAGAGGTAGTTCGCTTGAGATAACGGAGTATGTTCTTCACTGCAAGCATATGAGGTTCACGCGGATTCGCCTGAAATCTAGCACAATAACAAACAGAGAACATGATATCAGGCCTGCTAGCAGTAAGATACATCAGTGAACCGATCATCTGGCGATATAGCGTAATATCAACTGCTGGCTTATCCAAGGATGGAGTGAGCTTGGTGCCGAACGCCATTGGAACTTTAACCTTGGAATCTCCCATCATGCCAAATTTTGCAAGGAGAGTCTTCGTGTAAGCTTCCTGATTAATAAAGATGCCTTCGGGTCCCTGTCTAATATTTAAACCAAGGAAAAAGTTAATTGGACCCATTGAGCTCATTTCAAATTTAGTCTCCATCAGCTTTCTGAATTCAGCCGTTAAGCTAGGATTCGTTGAGCCAAAGATGATATCATCGACGTAAATTTGAACAATCATAAGGTGGTTACCTTCCTTCTTACGAAAGAAGGTTGGGTCAACCGAACCTTGTTTGAATTTGGACATCTTTAAAAACTTTGTTAGCGTTTCATACCAGGCTCTCGGAGCTTGTTTCAGTCCATATACGGCTTTGTCCAAAATATAACAATGATTAGGGTACCTTTCATTTACAAATCCAGGAGGTTGCTCTACGTACACTGTTTCTTCAAGTTCTCCATTTAGAAATGCACACTTGACATCCATTTGGTAGACCTCAAAGTTTTTATGTGCAGCATAGGAAAGAAATATTCTAACGGATTCCAGCCTAGCTACAGGAGCGAAAGTCTCTTCATAGTCTATTCCTTGCTCCTGACAGTATCCTTTCACTACCAGACGTGCTTTGTTTCGTATCACGTTCCCTTCCTTGCCCATTTTGTTTCTGAATACCCATTTGAGACCAACAACTGAGGCATCTTGAGGAGTTGGAATGAGGCGCCAAACTTTGTTCCTTTCGAATTTATTCAGTTCGTCTTGCATAGCTTGAACCCAATCGGAGTGATCAAGAGCAGTGTTAACTGTCTTTGGTTCAACTTTTGATACGAAGGAGTTAAACATACAGAATTCTACTTTTGAAAACAAGGAAGTTTGTTTTGCCTTAAGTTGTGATCGGGTCAGAACTTTTTCAGAGATATTACCAACAACCTGAGAGACAGGATGATCTCTGGTCCATTTGACGAGAGGAGGGTAATTTGGATCATAGGATGGATCCAATTCAGCATTTACCATCTCTTCTAGTTCGGATTGACTTTCATCGTCATAAAGCATATCGGCATTCTCCCCCCTCGACAGATAAGCTTTCAGGTATTTCTTGAGTATCTTGAGCTACAGAGGTTTCTGGTGGTGCTGAGCTTTCGGGTGTTGATACACTTTTGGTTGGTGTGGCACTTTCGGTTGGTGTTGCACTTTCGGTTGGTGAAGCACTTTCGGTTGGTGAAGTGCGTTCATGAGCAGCTTGAGAACTGTTCCCCCCCTCAACATGTGAGCTCGGCTGTGATGACGAAGATGGATCCTCCCCCTCAACTGAAGCATTGTGCTGTGGAGGGTCGTCAGAACTTGATCCTCCTTCATTCATTCGCTTTGTAGCATCTTCGACAAGTTGCTTCAGATGATCTACTCTGTTGTCTGCTGCACTGGCTTCTGAGAGAGTGGCCTTCTCTGGTTCATCGAATAACTCAACGAACTTCTCAAAGAGGTTTGCGATTGAGGCTGTGACTTGGCCAGTTTGAGGAAAGATTTCTCCAGCTGTGTCTTCGTTGGCCTTTAGCTTTTTGATATAGCTATCATCAAAAGTCACGTAATAAGTTTCTTCTATTTTCCTCGAGCGTTTGTTTAAAACCCTATACGCTTTAGAAGTGAGAGAATAGCCCAGAAATATCCCTTCGCCGGCTTTGACATCAAACTTGTTGCGGTGTTCTTTAGAATTGAAGATGAAGCACCGAGAACCAAACACATGGAAAATTTTGACATTTGGCTTCCTGTTGTTGATGATTTCATAAGGAGTGAGAGTGAATCGCTTATTGAGATATGACCTGTTCTGTGTAAAACAAGCAGCAGAAATAGCATCAGCCCAAAAATATAAAGGTAAAGAAGCGAAACTTAGCATGGTTCGGGCCGCTTCACATAAAGATCGGTTTCGTCTTTCGACAATTCCGTTTTGTTGAGGTGTGTCGGGAGCTGAGAAGTTGTGACTAATTCCTTTTTCTGCCAAGAATTCTTCGAATTCTTTATTTTTGAACTCCAACCCATTGTCGCTCCTGATGTTGCGAACAACTTTCTTCAGTTGCACTTCAACCTGCTTGATGAATATCTTTAGCTTGTGAGTCGCTTCAGATTTAAGCTTCAGAAAGAACACCCATGTAAAATGCGAAAAGTCATCAACAATAACAAGAATGTACTTGCTACCGCCGATGCTTTCGATAGATGATGGACCACATAAGTCAATATGAAGTAACTCTAGTGGTTCAACAACTTTAGTGTTTATAATTGATGGATGACTTTGACGACTCTGCTTCCCCATTTCACATGCAGCACACAAATGTTCTCTATCGTACTTGAGCAATGGAAGACCTCAAACATGACCTCCAGTGACAAGTTTGTTGATATCCTTAAAGTTGAGATGTGAGAGCCTTCGGTGCCACAACCAGCTTTCGTCAGATTGTGCTTTGGATAACAGGCAGATAGCTGGGTTCCCTTTGATAGGTTTGAGGTTCAGGGGAAACATTTCACTTTTGCGCTCCGATTTGAGAATAACTCTTTTCGTCTTCTTCTTAATTATTTTTGAACCCTCATCGTCGAATGAAACCTTGAGACCGGTACCTCCAACAAGCTGAGATACACTGATGAGGTTATGTTGTAGTCCTTCCACGTATGCAACCTTCCTAATCGTGAAATCACCGTTTGTAATCATTCCATAGCCTTTTATGGTGCCGAAGGAGTTGTTCCCGAACTTGACATTTCCACCATTTGAAAGAGACCTAAATTCTCTTAGCTCTTCCTTCCTTCCTGTCATGTGACATGAGCAGCCACTGTCAATGTACCATTCTTCGTCAAACTGCTCGTCACTAATAACCTGCAAAAATTAAGCAGATTTAGGAACCCAAAGTTTCTTGGGTCCACGTGAGCCTTTCACAGGAACAGGAATAGTAAGAGAGATGTCAACAAGATATGTTCTTTTTATTAGTGTTGTTTCATCTTTCTTTTTGATGGTGAAAACCTTAATTTTATTGGGATTTGTTGCTTTTGGTTTGGACTCTGGTTTAACTGACGAAACCTTCAATTTTCCTTTCTGATCAGTTGATGATTTAGGTTTTTGAGAGTGAGAGGAATTAGACGAATTGAAAGAAGAGTTAGAATGAGAGAATTTAGACTGAGATGATTTCTTGACTTGAGATTCTAGGTGACCCTTTTGTTTTTGATCATCAGTGGGACCGAACCTAGAAGTTTGGTCGCTTTTGCTCTCTGAACCGAATTTTTGCTTTCGGTAGATAGTGTTCTCTGAACCGAACCTCTGCTTTCGGTTGATATTGTTTTCTGAACCGAACCTCTGCTTTCGGTTGATGTTGTTCTCTGAATCGAACATCTGCTTTCGGTTGATGTTGTTCTCTTGTGATCTAACAGGACTTTTCTCTGACTTTAAGTTTCTGTCACGATATGAGAAATAGGCATTTTGAGATTGCCAAAACTGTTTTCTTTCAGATAGATTCTTCTTGTATCTCTGATTCCTTTGATGTTTTTGATTTCTCACCTGCTTCGGCTGATGATGGATATTGGCTTTTGGTTTTTGTTTTCCTTTAGCTGGTTCACTCTGAACTGAAGATGTTTCGCTCAAAGGAGTGACATCTTTTGCAGGAATTCCTTTTTCTTGAGGAACATGTTTTGTACCACTAGTACTTGGCACATCGAAGCTATCAGGCTTGTTTAAAGGTTCTGGCACATATCTGCCTTTGGTTTTCCATGAAGTCCTTTCAGACAGACCTACTGTTTCGTCAGCATTGTCGATGGGAGCTGACCAGAAGAACTCATCGCAGCCATCAGCATTATCTTCGTTTACAATGGCTGTGAGTTCAGCTGTCTGATGTTCGGTTACGCCTGTGACGTTATACACTTGATTTGGAGTTGTCCTTACCTTTTGATATACTACTACCTTTTCTGCAAGGATCGGGGACTTTTGTTGGGACAGACGAGCAAACTCCACTGAATTTTCTGAAATGAGATTCTTGTGGTTTTCGGGTTCGCTCTTGACAAATTCTGAACAATCAACTGTGTCCTCTACAGAAATTTCACTCATATTGTCGTCCTCATTAAGCTCAGATGCATTTTCAACATCAATTTTGTTTTCTGAGCTCAAGTTGGCATTCAATGAGTCAAATTTTTGTATGGTTTCGGTCCTCAGTTTCAGTTTATCATTTTCATCCAAAAGGTTTTTCAGCATGTCCTTATGGTCCTTGGACTTTATGAAAGATTCGATTTTGTCTAGACCATACATATATGTAGGATTAACTTCCTCAGACGAAATAACACTCTCACAATTATACGCTTCAGCATCAATTTCATCCTCCTTAAACTCAAGGAAGGGCAAAATCATGCGATGAATTTTCTGTCCTATTTCACAGTCCAAATGAAGCTGAGTGATATTAGTATAAAGACGCTTAGCAATTAAACAAAAAACATTTCTCTGTTTTAAAAGCTTTAAATTGTCTCTTTGCAAATAAATGTTTTCATCTTTGGTTTTGATTAACTCCGACTCCTTCAGTTCGATCCACATCCTCCGTTCCTCACTCTTTGAAGACACCCTGCTTATTTGGTCAGTTAGGTTAGAATTGGTGACTTGTGTTTGAGTTAAACTGCTGTCTAGATGAGAGATTCTTGAATTAACGTTTTCTAATTCTTTTTCATATGAACTTTGTGGAACTTTGAATGCAATAAAAACGGATTGTACCTTCTTGATTAATTCATCAAGTTCGTTGAACTGCACGCTGAGCGGTTTTGCTGTGAAGCATAAGTCCTCACGCTCCTTTGTGTCTTCATTTCCACCATCTGTGTTGTATCCCCTCATCTGAGATACGTCGGACACTATCAAGCATTTTCCACCGCTACCCTCATCTTTCACCACATAAGCCTTTCCATGAGAAGGCTTCCTTACTTCATCATCCTCCGAGTCGGTTGACCAAACCTCCACGCCACCGAACTCATCATTCGCTACCGAACCCTGCACAATCAAAGCATTCATAGAAGGGTTAGCAGTAGACTTCTTTCTCTTGATCTTTTCCAGCTTTTTCAACAACACTGCCTCTTCATCTTTCTCTTCATCCTTTTCTGCCATTTTCTTAAGAACACAATCTTTGGCATAGTGGTTCTTTCCTCCACAATAATAGCAGCTCACTCCCGAATATCCTTTAGCTTTTGGTTCCTTCTTTGGTTCTTCTGCCTTCGGTTCTTCCCTGACCTTTTCAGAACTATAACTTCCCTGCCAATTTCGGTTCTTATTGGTGGGGAACCTTTTCTTGATGAACCTTTTTGGGTTTGACACCATCATTGCATAGTCTTCAGAGGTAAGGTCATAATCCTCTAGGTTGAGGTCTTCATCTTCCATCACAACTTTGCTTTTGGACAGAAGGGCCAATGAACCCAAGCTTGAAACCACATTTTTCTCCTGCAACACGATCTTTTCTTGAGATTTCAGAATGCCTACCATTTTCGCCAAGGAGTAAGATTTGAATTGCTCATGCGCTTTAACTGTGGACACAACCGCTCTCCACTCAGATCTGAGACCGTTTAAGAAGGTAACCTTTTGTTCAATCAACTTCCTTTCAATATCATGTTTAATCATCTTACGAAGAAGATGATTGAAGCGATCGAACGTCTGAGTCACAGTTTCATCAGGACTCTGCTTGAATTCACCAAACTCGGATAGCAGCAAGGTTTGAATGGAATGCTCAAGATCCTCGTCCATAGAATATAATTCTCGTAGCCTGTCCCATATTTCTTTGGCAGTTGTGCACGAACTCACCAGCCTGAAAGTGTCAGATTGAAGAGCGAATCTGATTAATCTCAATGCTTTAATATTGCACTGAAATTTATCTTTTTCGTCTTGAGCAATATCTTTAACGTCTTTCAAAAGATCATTATACTCCTTCTGAGTTTTAATAATTCTTGAAGTTGCTGAATGAGCGAAAGGTCCAGACACGATGGCTTCCCATATGAGATACCTGTTGTCCTCAGATCCAATAACATAATCTTCAAAGTGATGTGCCCAGACTTCATAATCCTGGGTGTAAAGGATGGGAATCTTCGTCGTTGATCCAATGCTGTTAGAGATGTTAATAGGGTTTGATTGTGACTTGTCCATGCTTGATCGAATAACCTGTTTAAAAGATCAGACTTATAATGTATTAAATTAGGGCAACACAAATAAATGTTGAGTTACGTCAATTATGGGATGACGGCTCAATAAATATCAGTAAATGCGGAATAACCCTAATCGCAACCTTTTTCACAGAAAAGAAGTGTATGAATTACACAGCCTCCTGCTCTGATACCAATTGATAAGATAATAAATAAACTTGAAGATCGATTAGATCTTTATAACAGGTAGTATGAAGAACATAAACAATAAACAAGACAAAGTTGAATCACAATATGTCGAATGATTGATTCAAACAATCCTCAGCAGAGCTCGACTAAGAACTTCCGCTGTAGAGGATTTAGGGTTACAAGAATGATAAAAACTTCTGAATAATGCTCTGATCAATTGTAACTATTGTTTTCAATCGTTAACCTAATATGCATGCAAGCACATATATTTATACTAATCCCTATCAAGCTCTCGGTTGGACAGGCCCAAACCAGAGTTACAAAACTGGACTAATAAGCGAGCCCAATTGACGCAATACTTAACAAAACACGACCCAACACACACAATATGCCATATCATAACAGAACACAGAACAACCATGCACTTCGGGTCTACTGTGTGACTGGTCCGCCGCACCGGCCTTCAGTCCACCCTCCGAGTCTAACCATATACATCGAGTCTACAGTGTGATTGGTCCGCCCGCACCGGGCCTTCAATCCACCTGGTCCACTCTTTGAGTCTACAGTATGACTGGTCCGCCCGCACTGGGCCTACAGTCGGTCTGGTCCACTCTCCGAGCCTCGGCACGTCTGGTCCGCCCTCTTGGGGCCTACAGCCTATCCGGACCGCTTGCCGGGCCTTCGGGATAACCGGTCCGCCCTTGGTATGTTGGCCTACAACACAAAGCAGGACTCGCCTCAACCTAACCCCAGTCCAACAACCATGTGCACATAAACATTCAGTCATATAACAATTCACATCCAATCAAACTGATCTAGCAGATCACATAGCATAACATCATCCTAACCAGGATACCGACCTAACCGGTCACTAGCATATACCATCCTAACTACCAGGATGCAAACATAGCAAAGCAATAACATAACAACGATACTCGGATCACAATCTGATAAAGGGCCGGCCTTGGTGTCGTAGACCCTGTTGATATAGTGAGGATAACTTACCTCGCAACTGCCGACTGAAAAGATAAGACCGAGCTGCTCCGACCATTGACACGATCTCCACCACTAGCCAACACCAACACTGAACTCAAAACAAATGCCAACAATTACCAAAATGCCCCTGGAAGACAACTGGTCAACCCTTGGTCAAAGTCAAAGTCAAAGTCAACCTCCTGACTAACTCTACTCGCCGAGTCAACCCGATGACTCGTCGAGCCCCCATGCTCAGAACTTCCCCAATCCGCGACTCAACTCGCCGAGTCACCCCGAGACTCGCCGAGTCCCAAAACTCTGAGTCCCCTCGCAATCAACTCACCGAGTCCTCCCTTGACTCACCGATTCACGGCTCAACCAGAAGAAGGTTAGGACCTCACGACCAGACTCGCCGAGTCCAAGGCTATCTTCAACCAACTCGCTGAGTTGTTCTTCCAACTCGTCGAGTTCCTGCCCATCTTCAAGCAACTCGCCGAGTACACCCTTGTGACTCGCCGAGTACCCCCTAGATCTTAATCCATACAAAAGCTTTCCAGGCCATGCAGATGATCCAAACCATAGATCTACCCTTCTACAACCCATCCATCACGTAAAGTGGCAAACTTTACGTGAATCCAAAGAGATCTAAGCATATAACACTCTAGGGTTAGGGTTTGGGACAAGATGGCTTCACCAACCACTCAAGAACAGGAACTTTAATGCACTCTAGACCTTCTCCATTTCCAGATCTGTGGTAGCAACCTCAGATCTAACCTCCAAACTCAAAATATCACAAGCTATTCTTTCCAAATACTCCAAAATGATGAATCTAAATGAATATCAGCCCAAGCAACGAAATAATACCTCAAAAGAAAGCTCCAACAGAAGAGAAATCCAAATCCTTGCGAAGCCCCTTGCTCCAAGCCTCTAACTCTCTAAGATCTCTTCCAAAATCTCTTCTCCAAGGTTCAAATGCTCTCAAAACACTCACAAACGCGCCTTAGGGTTTTCTAGACTTCAAGAGAGGGTAAAGAGGCTGGGCAGAGGGTATAATGTCCTTTATAAAGGGCTCATCCTCCGAAATTAGGGTTTTCTCCACACAGCACCAACTCGCCGAGTCCAGCCGCCGACTTACCGAGTTAGCCACTTAACACGCGACCAGAATCGCAACCCTACTCGTCGAGTCCACCCATGGACTCGCCGAGTTGCCCAATCACATTTTCACTTTGAAACCTGAACTTGCACTCCTGAACTCGGGATGTTACAGAAAAAGCCTTAGCATCTTCAACTGCCATTATTTCAAAGTTGGAGATGAAGAACCAGAAGAAGAGATAAGAACTACAAATCCTAGACGAAGTGTGTGTCACCATAGCCGAGGAGGTTGATTTCCAGGTCCTAATTTGTGAAGGATCATAACATAAGGATGGAGAAGAGAAACGGGGAACAGGAGGGGAGAATTCATTTTCTATTGAGGGAGAACAAAGTCAAATTAAAGTGTCAACATAACCATCATAGTTGATGAGATGGCAAGGGCTAACCAGGTTATCCCTTTGGATTTTCGAAAATGACCATTTAAACCGATAAAATCGAATTTATGCCCCTATAAAGCAACAAAAAAGAAGTTTAGGGACTGCTTCGACTAATTTTGAAGACATTGTTGGGCTAAAGTGTCATTTTCCCTTTATATTATACATTTATATTTTTTTTATTTGTTTGTTTATTCATACTTGTTTCTCTCTTCTTTTTGTTTTAGTTTTCTAGATTTCATGAAAATGAATATGAATGTTGAAATAGATAAGACTATCTAGGTTTTTTTCTCTCTTTCAATTTATACATTTATAAAAGTTTTATTTATTTATGTGGCTATTCACATTTGTTTCTCTTTTATTTTTGTTTTAGTTGTTTAGAATATGAAAATGAAAATGAATGTGGAATTAAATACAATTATTTAGGTTCTTCTTTCAGTTTATGTGTGTATATAAATAGAAATATACATAACATGTTGCTATATTTTTTGTTATGTCAAAATTTGGCTTTTTAACATTGGAATCCACAAACATGATTTTTCTTTCCTAATACCTACAAACTTTTTACTCCTTACAACTTTGTATAAAAAAAGTTCTTCTAGTTCTTTCAGTTTATGTGTGTATATAAACAGAAACATGCATAACATGTTGCTATATATTTTTATTACGTTGAAATTTGGCTTTTTATGAAACACATGTGTTCCATATTGGATCAGCGTAGGGCTTTAATGGGTCAAGAGCATGATTTTTGGAAAAATTGGGTGTCACGACATGACCATATGGTGGTCACGACGTGAAAAGCCAATTTAAGAATGTGTACCCGAAAGCAATGTCACAACGTGACATGTATATGGTCACGATGTGACAAGGGCTACAACCTAAGCCCATGCCCTTTTAGGGTTTCCTTCGTATTTAAGCACCCTAAACTCAGATTTAGGGTTCATTTCTCAGCCTCCATCTCTCTCAAACCTCAAAAACCCTATGCTTAGTCCATCTTAGTGGTTTTGGCTCATTTTTGGTGGTTTTGGTGCTCTCTGAAGAAAGTAAAAGGATAATTGGTGCAAGGATCAAGCAAGCAACACTTCCTCATCTTTGATATCACCTTTTGGACCATTTGTAAGGATTCAAGCTTCTACCTTTATGGTTTAATCTCCTCGATCTAAGATGTTTTTGTCCCTTTTGGTTCAAGGTTTTGATTTGAGGGAATAAAGTTGGCAACTTTATGATCCTCCAGAGTCCCTAGAGCATTATACCTTGTAGATCTAAGGAATGGTTGTGGATTTTGAGTCTTGCATGAGTTTTAGGTCATTTCTTGCCTTTTGACCTAGGTTGGGTAGAGGACATGCATGGAGCATGCATGTCCATAAAGTTGACATTTTTATGAACCTTTGGAGTCCCTAATAGCTTTCTGGAAAGTTGGAGTTGAATACTTAATGGATTAAGGGCTTAAACCATTAAGTTGTTGCCTCAGACTGTGTCACGAGGTGACATAGAGGATGTCACAATGAAACGATGGAGGTTTACACGACTATCTTGTCGTGATGCATTCACGATGTGACCAAGGAGGGTTCACATCGTGATGTCTAATGTTGAGCTATCTGTGACCATGTTGGCTGAGTTGGCGTGTGACCGATCTTGGAATCGGGTTGAGTGTGTTCTCACAACATGACCAAGGATTGGTCAAGATGTGAGGTTCAATTATTGGAATTATTGGTAGTTGACTCGGACTTTAACCATTGACTTTTTAGTATGGTTGGCTTTTGGTCAAATTGTTGGATTCCGGGTATAGGCTAAGGTTGAACCTTGTATGTTTTGATAGGTGTGTTGTAGCACCAGTTGCGTAGCATTAAACTGTGGTTTAGCTAATTTTGTGAGTCATGTGGGTCTTCTCACTATACTGTGTAAGATGCTAGCTGTCTTTATGACTCTTGCATTGTGTGTTGGGATGGGCCCATTTGCATCCTAGACTGGACCCATAGATATGTTGGGTTAGGCCCATTTATATGTTGGGTTGGGCCTATTGATATGTGGGGTTGGGCCCGTTGGTATGATGGGTTGGGCCCGTTGATATGTATGATATGTGGTATTTTGGAGAACTCACTAAGCTTTGTGCTTATAGTTTTGTGGTTTAACATTTTCAAGTACTTCCAATTCCAAAGGGAAGAGCCCGGCTTAACTGCACAACATCCTCTGATGGCTTTTTACGAATTGATTACTTTTGATTTACTCTGATGTTTGGGAAATACATTTTTACCTTCTTGGTTTGGAATATATGGTTGTATGACTTGATGGCTTAAAAATAAAAATTTTTATTGAAAATTTTGGGACGTTACAAGTTGGTATCATAGCCTTGGTTTGACGGATTCATGCACACTCTCGGGTATGTCTGAACTCAAACTGAGGAACTGGTAATCTTTTTGAAAGAAAATAAATTTTCTAAAAAAAAGATTTTTTTTTATAAAGAAAGGGGTGCGATGCATGCAATCATCCGAGCTCAAGTAAGTGATTCCCAGAATACCAGTACATGTAGATATATTATATGTTTTGCATGATAGAAGTTAGCATGAGGATATGTTCAGGGTTGCATGATAGAATGCATATTAGGAAGGATGTATTTTGATTTTTTGTGGCCTATAGAGTTCTACTGCTCGAATGCTACTAGCTTTGTGCTTTGTAAGACTCATATTGATGTGAGTTAACTATTAAATGAATATGTTAAGTTACATACTACAAATGTTAAATAATCTTAGAGTGATTTATTTGTCCCTATTGCACAACTCTTGTCTTAGTCCAACCGTTGTAGGGCTGACTCTTTTAGTCGAAGGATTATTTAAGCTTTGTTACATGTAATTTTATTCACGAAGTAGTTAGCTGACATGAACAGGGGTCTTTCAATAGTTGATGGCAGGGTAAGGTGGGGATCCTCGGAGAGCCTATGAAGTGCTTTAGTTTGATTGGTGCGTTGTTTAGTAGGTATTAGGAGTATCAATATCAAAAGGTAACTTAGAATATTTAGGATGATTCTTAAGAAAAGTATGGATAGGTGTGGAAGGTTGTACTGGGTCCGTACTACTGAAAGCATAGGATCCATACTCGAAGCGAGGAAATTCACGAGGATTCTAAGAAGCATTTAGAATCAGGAATTCTTCGGGTATGTTCTGATCATTTGTAAGGTTGCTTTTCAATATGGTGATGAGCACTCGTGGAGGAGGTTTTAGTTTTGGTTATGGTTCAGGCTTGGGTGCTAAGCCAATTGATGGGATAATTAGCGAGTTCGTTTCGTTTAAGATCACTCGTGGTATTTTGGATGCGACTCATGTAATGTTTGGTACTATCAATGAAGGGAGCATGGAGCTGTTGGATGAGCAACTTGGGGTTTTCATGCAGAGATTGAGGCTGGCAAGATTGGGGCACGAACTCTCTTTTTTTGGGAGTTTAAGGCTTGTGGAGCCCCAAAGTTCTTCGGGAAGAAGGACCATATTGCTTGTAGGCGCTGAGTTTTTGTTTGGATGGATTGAAGGTGGGATTTTCATCTTGCCTTTTGAGGGATAGAGTTCGTGACGGGTGGGAGGAGGTTGGTTACTCTTTGGGAGCTAAGGTCGTGGCAACCATGTCTTGGACTGATTTTGCAACGAGATTCAAGGTTGAGTTTGCAATTGCCATTGAAGTACAACAGTTGGCGAGGCAGTTTTAGGACCTTCACCATACAACAAAGACCATGGGGGATATCACCGTCAAGTTCAGGGAGAGAGCTTTATTGGTTCCACAGTATGCTCTAAATGAGGAGATGAAGAAGCTAAGGTACCATGATATGCTGTGAGATGATATTCATGAGTTTGTGAGCCTGTCGAGCTGCAAGACTTTGGATGACATGATTGCTAGAACCCATGAATGGGAGATTGCGCTACAGCTTTGGACAAAGCACGGTCCGAAGCAGGTTCAGACCGCAGTGGGTCAAGCACAGAAGAAGCCCAAGACGCATGACTCACAATCGGGAGGCCATCTGGGTTGGGGTTGTTGTGCCAAGTGTATGGGGAATCACAAAGGGAGTTTTCTTGAGAAAGGAAAGGGTTGCTTCAGTTGCAGCCAGACTAGTCATTTTAGCAGGAATTATCCTCGGGGTTCGACTCTGATTTGTTTTCAGTGCAACCAGATGGGCCACAAGAAGGCTGACTACTTGAGGTGACGAGTGGAGCAGTAAGGGAACCTGCTCCAACTATATTGAGGATTACTTATATCCGTGAGGGCGGAGTGGAGACTCTAGTGGTGAGGAGTCGAGCATTTTAGTTGCAGGCCAAGGAGACCCAAGTTCCATCAGATGCAACTGTAGGTATGTATCGTATTCACTTCCTTCATGCTTTTATTATTTATTCTTACGATCATGTGATTATATGTGTAAGACGTTATGTTCTGATTATTTAAGTTTTTACATAAGGATCGTAGTTTATTTATGATTGTCTGGTTATTATATTTCAAAGAATTGGCATATGTCATTTTGCATACTGAGAGCCTTTTTTTAGAGGGTATTTAGATGAACTGGTTACAGGATTCGATGTGGGAGACGTCAGCCAATGACAGAGTAAGCCTTAAGTGGAGGAAGGTTGAGTGTTCTGCTTAAAGGATCAACAACCAAATTGATTTTGTTGGTTTCATCACAATGGGTTTGAGGAAGTTACAGTGAAAGTTTACTAATTTATGTTATTCAAGATTATTGAGATCTTTTATGGTTATGAGGATTAAAGGATGGGTCAGAATGCGGGTGCGGGGTGAGTTGTTGTCAGATTCATGCTTTCAGGGTTGTGCGTGTGGTCCTCGTATTGGAAGATTCTAGGCAAAGATCTCTCTGTAGTCGGATGTCCCTTCTGGAAAAAAAGATAGAGTTCAGAGGTGCTTGTGCCGCTCAGTTTAAATGTCAATTGAAGGGTTGGTTAACTTGTTGAACCGGTCACTATTGTTAGTAGGGTAAGAGCTATTGTGATCTATCAAATTTAGGGGTGTGGTTGATGCATGTTTGTGTGGGTTTTTTCCAGTAGAAAATGAGTCATTAGATTGGTTATCCATTTGTCTCCGATAGTGGGTTTATTCATTCCTTTTCATCGGTTGAGTTGGTTGGGATTTGGAATTGTATCAAGGGAAGGTACTTTGGACGTGATAATCTTTCGTCAAGAGTAGTGAAGGTGGGTACCCTAGATTGTGTGGTCATGAGGTTGACATAATGTAATTGAATCCAATTGGGGGAGAATCGTTTGGATAAACGGGAATATTTCCAAGTGTAAATCAATGTGGAATATCATATTTTAGGACAAGTGGAGAGCCAGTTCTGGTTGTGGTATGAGCCAGGGTTTATGTAAAGAATAATGTTCATAGTTAGGTAGTAATCAAGGAAGAAAATGTTGAAGGTTCAGGTTATATTTTTTGAGGACGTGAAGCATCGGTAATTGCTCATTATGGGTTCATGAATAGGTTTAGGTTGAGGATTATGTTAGAACCTCTCCTTTTGTTCTTGTTTGATGAAGGCTTTGGGGATTTAAGCACGACCCAAAAACCTGATTGGGGTTTATTAGGATGGAGTCTTGGCTCATGTTGATTTTGTCTTGATACTGTGGATAGTTGGCAAGACCACGAGCTGGGCCCATGGCTATAGTGGATGTATGACAAGACTACGGGCTGGCCTATAGTACCCGTTAGGATGAGTTTGGCTGTTGCAGGAATGGTTGTAAGCGTGTGAGGGGATCACAACCTTTGTTTGGGTTGAGTCAGACTTGATATTGTTATTTATCTGCTCCGTGTTAAGGCATGATGGATGTTAGAGTTGTAGTGGTGATTAGACTAGTATAGCTCCCGATTGGGGGCGAGTCTCATTTGGTTATGCTAGCTTGGGTGAGACCCATGGGCAAGGCCCATTTAGTTATGTTATTTTGGGTGCGACCCATGGGGCGAGGCCATTTGGCTATGTATCCTGGGGTGCAGACCATTCAGACGTTTGAGGTCATGTTCAGGGCATGTGGTATTGGTTATGAGTCCCTAGACCAGTAACAAAGTGTTAGCAAGATCAAGGTGTTCTGTGATCATAACGTTCAGGTGTATTAAATGGTGCCACGATATATCGTGAATTAGTAAGTGTATAACTCATGAGGGTGGGACCCAGTAGTGATTGGCATGGTCGGGGTGTTAGAACAAGTTTGGAGTAGGGAAGCCCAGTGATCAACGGTTTGGATCAGTGTGGCAGGTATGCTAGGATAACCTTTATTAGTTAGACTCTCGGATGGAGTCTCGATGTGCGATCATGCGTGAGGTTGTCAGTCTCATCAACCGGTCGAGGATTTTGCATCCCGATTTATTAAAAGGTCAACGTGGAATCAAGAAATCTCGGGCAGATCGAATATGGAAATTTTTGTTTAGAAGGATGTGAGGTACATGTTGGTTTGACGCCAACGGTGGAGAATTGTGTTGGGAGTCACCTTCGTATTCGGGTGCGAGGTTGCCGACATCAGCGAATGGTCAGGGGTTCTATTTTCTAGTTATCAGTGAGATATTCAAATTCGTAGGAGTTTTGTTCGTTTTGGGTTACAGATTTGAGTCTTTATGGATATGGTTTGAATGGTTCTATCTGTCTGGAAGCCATGAATGGTATCTTGTTTTTGAATTTCGGGTAGAATAGTGGTGGTTACTCTTCACTGGTTAAGGTCGATGTGTCAAGGTTTGTTTCTTCGTCAGAGTATGTGATGTCTGTTAAGATTGTGTTTCGGTAGCAGTGTTGGAAGTCGGTCGTCTGTGTGAGATGATTTCTCAGTTCTATTTTGAATTCATGAATTTTAGACGGTGTTGGCTGGTTCAGTAGAGTAAGTGGCAAGGAATGATTTCAAGGACAAAATATAATTTAAGTGGGGGAGAGTTGTAACACATGTGTTCCACATTGGATCAGAGTATCGCTTTAAGGGGTCAAGAACATGATTTTTGGGAAAACTTGGTGTAACGACGTGACCATAGGGTGATCACGACGTGACAAGCCAATTTGAGAACATGTACCCGGATGCAATGTCACGGTGTGAGAAGGGATGCAAACCAAGCCTATGATCTTTTAGGGTTCCTTTGTATTTAAGCACCCCAAACTTGGATTTAGGGTTCACTTCTCAGGCTCCATCTCTCTCAAACCTCAGAAACCCTAACTGTAGTCCATCTTAGTGGTTTTGGCTAATTTTTGGTGCTTTTGGTGCTCTTTGAAGAAGTAGAAGGATAATTTGTGTAAGGATCAAGAAAGCAACACTTCCTCATCTTTGATATCACTATCTGGACCATTTGTAAGGCTTTAAGCTTCTACCTTTATGGTTTAATCTCATAGATCTAAGTTGTTTTTGTCTCTTTTGGTTCATGGTTTTCGATTTGGGTGAATGGATGGAATAAAGGTGGCAAATTTATGATCCTCCAGAGTCCCTAGAGCATCATACCTTGTGGATATGAGGATTGGTTGTGGATTGTGAGTCTTGCATGAGTTTTAGGTCATTTCTTTCCTTTTTACCTAGGTTGGGTAGAGGACATGCACGGAGCATGCATGTCCATAAAGTTAACATTTTTATGAACCTTTGGAGTCCCTAATAGCTTTCTGGAAAGTTGGAGTTGAATACTTAATGGATTAAAGGGCTTAAACCATTAAGTTGTTGCCTCGGACTGTGTCACGATGTGACATAGAGGATGTCACAACGTAACGATGGAGGTTTACATGATTATCTTGTTGTGATGCATTCACGATGTGACCAAGGAGGGTTCACATCGTGATGTATGTTGTTGAGTTATCCGTGACTGAGTTGGATGAGTTGGCGCGTGACCGATCTTGGAATTGGGTTGAGTATGTTCTCACGACGTGACCAAGGTATGGTCAAGATGTAAGGTTCAATTGTTGGAATTATTGGTTGTTGACTCGGACTTTTACCATTGAATTTTTAGTATGGTTGACTTTTGGTCAAATTGTTGGATTTTAGGTATAGGATAAGATTGGACCTTGTATGTTTTGAAAGGTGTGTTGTAGCACCGGTTGCATAACATTGAGCTGTGGGTTAGCTAATTTTGTGAGTCAGGTAAGTCTTCTCACTATACTGTGTATAGGCCCGGTTTAGACCAAGGGCAAGATGGGCATAGGAACAGGGCCCATAATTTTCAGGGGCCCATTTTTTTAAATAGTAAATATAATTTTTAGACCAATCCAAATGCAAACCAGTCAAGGACCATTAGCATTGCATACGGGAGAAGTCACAACTGCACAAGGCAGCATCGAGTATCGTGTCACAACCAGGAAATTCGATGCCTTGTAAACATTTAACAATGATAACACATGTGAACCAACAATGTGAAACCATGTAGGATGCTTATTCAATAACAACAGAATTTCAATCAAACACTTCATACAAGCGCTGCAAATGGTCAACAAAGAATTGGAAACCTTTGAAATCCCGGTTAAAGTTCATTTTGGACTAGGATTTCCTTATTGGACGTAATGGACCAATAAGCTTCCAATTTGACTACTTTGGACTTATAACTCTTAAATGGGCTCTAATTGGACCCACTTCATTTTATTTTAATATCTTGGGCCATATTGGGCCTAGAATGAAATAAAATACTTTAAAGGACCTTATTGGGCCATAACTAACCCAATTAGCCCTAATGAGCCATAAAAATCATTTCTTGAATTACTTTGGGCCAAAATTGATCTAAATTATCTATAATTTGGGCTTAAGCATTTAAGGGTCCAATTCTTTCCTTTTCCCCCTCCATTCTCGGCCCAAGCCCAAAAGAAAGGAAGGGTTGACTTTTTGCATGCCACATCATATTTGTTTGTGGGATAATGAGGTATTACACTTCAAACATCCATGCACTTCTCATATTTCCATGCAACCTCACTCTTTCTTCTCCCTCTCTTTCCTTCTCTCGGCCGAAGACACAAAGAAACACACACACCTCACAAAAAAATTCTCTCTAAATTACTTAAGACACATCTCTTCTTCTTCATCCAAAATCTCGAATTTTGCTTGTGATTCAAGAGGTTTTCATCAAGTAGTTCACATCTTTGGTAAGTTATCTCTTTGATTCATAACATATCTTCTTCATTTTACCAACAATCTCCCTTATCTCATACAAAACTTGTGATCTTGCACCTTAGAAACATCTAAGTTCGAGATCCTCCAAGAAAGCTTGCTAGGATCGAATCTTCTTCATCTTTTCCTTCAAAAACCGAAACCAAACTCAAGGTGAGCTTCATACCCCCCCCCCCTTTCTTTTCGGTTTTCATGAGTTTTATGGGGGAGAATACAAGAAAATGTGTAGATCTATGTGTATGTGTATGCTATGTGTGATTTGATGCATGTATGTGTGTGATTTCATGTGTTTTGTGATGAATATGATACCAAAAAGGGTGTAAACTCGAGATCTATGACATGAGAAAGGAAACAAACATAATCTAAGCAATTTTACACTAAACAAGTCAAGAATAATAGCTTATAAGGTCATGATGAACATATTCTAACATAAAACCCATTTTTGGGCTTAAATTGTCAAAAATACAAAACTTGGGATACAAATCGACAAATCATAGTTTCTTGAAGGTCAAAAGGGTCAAAACAATTTCTATAATCATTTTTCTGAATACAAAATTTTCAAGGGACTTAAAATGTAAATTTTTAGCTTAATGGGCTAATTTTTGGGCTTTTCGGCCCAATAAGCCTAAAAATGCGAAAAAGGATAAATTTTAGGGGCTGAAATGAAACTTTCTATAAAACAGGGGGTTATTAGCATGACAAAATCATTTTATGAGTCAAAAATGCTTTTCACTATAAAAAAGGACAAAAAATGTAAAGTTTTTAGATTTTGGGCCAAAACTGTAAAAGTTGTGAAAAATGGGGCTCTAACCGAGAAACACTATTCTGGAAGGGCTGAAGCTGTCAACAAAATAAATTTTGGGTTAAAATTGTGTTTTCATCAAATAAATAATACAAAAGTGTCAAGAAAAGGTTTTAAGGACTAAAAATGAAAATTTTCTATATAAAAGGACCAAAAGTGTTATTTTTATAAAAGAAGGGTAGTGAAAAGGTCAAATCCCACTTTTAAACAAAATAATTCATTAATACAAAACATAAAATCCACAACTACTGACGAAACGGAAAACAAATACACTCTCAAAAACAAATATTGTTACAAACGAAGTGATTCGGTCTCGAATCAATACAAAACAACAAGCGTTAAACCAAATTATCTAAATAAATACGCGATAACTACGATGAGCAAACTTACAAACTTTGGGCTTGGAAGTTTCAAATCATGCTTGTTGGGCCTTGCTATCCCATTAACATGATCTTTGGGCCCAAAGGGAATATGCTTATGTGCTATTGGGCCTCGTATGACCCGATATCATCTAAAAGGACTTTCAATGGCTCTAATGTGCTATTGGGCCCTAGCGGCCCATTAGTATTGCTAGTGAGGTCAAGAAATCAAATGCGAGCTGGGCCAACATGCCTTTCGCATTCCCGACATCCTAATTAACTCACGGAATATGACGGGACTTCGTACTCCCTTTTGCCTCGTTTGTTAGGCTTACAAGTAATCAAGGTAAACAGATTCAGGGCGTTAATCAAAAGTAATCATGGTTGTTGGATTAAGTGAGTAGTGACGGGCGACGCCTCTAAGGATCGTTCGAAACTTGTAGTTATAAACTAGAAATTTCCCAATGCATGATAATACCGACTCACAAACCCTAATTAATCCAAAGCCACCCGAGAAATAAAAAATTATTCATCGTGACGGTATAACAAATTGGGAATTCACTGTGTTTTATGTAATGGGAAAACATCGGGTTTTCCTGGGAAGTTCAACATCTTCACTTGCGCGATCATTACAGAAGTTCAACAATTATACATGTTTTGAAAATCAACAAGCATATATTCACGGATCTTCACACTTTTTATTAACAATGATCTTTTCAGAAAATATCGGATTTTCTGGGTTTTACAAACTACACCAAATTATTTTACCACAACATTGCTTATGAACTCACCAACATTTCATATGTTGACATTGTTCAAAATTAACTTGTATTCTCAGGTAACAGGTAAACCGGAGAATAAGTACCAAGAAATGTCAGGGTGTTTTGCTTATGATATCTATCAGACAGTTTATGTTATGAAATTGTAATGTTTAAAACAATGTATTGGATGTAAACAATATCAGTTGTATCATTTCAATGCATGGTGATGATTTATGTTAGGATTCATGTATATTCATTGTGATGGTATTCAATTTAAGTCATAAGAGCCCTCAAACGTTTCTGCCGTCTGGTTCGGGGGTGTGACATATCGACATTCGACGAATAGAAGCCAAAAATCGTCGTTAAAAAAAAAGCGACCATCGGTGAGCAGGGTAGGGCAATAGCAACTAAGCCACATCAACTTAACTTTCAAGAATCGCCAATGAGTAAGACAACAACAACAAGGATCGATTAGACGATTATCTGATCTCCTGCAGTACTGCTAATCACTAATCATGTAATATTGTATTGGTTATTAGTCTAATAGATTATGATTTATGAGAAATTGAGGATTATAATGATTCATAGATTATCGGTATAATAGTTTATTATCACTATATAAATCAGTTTAATAGAATGTTGAATCATGAATGAATGAAATCTTATCAGTTTCTCAGATTTACAGATAATAGACATCAATTTAGTAGTTTATTATCACTAATAAGATTATGAAATCTTAAATTTTTTTCTGAAATATGATTCAATCAGATTATAATGAATGATTGATACAAATTAGTACTATTAGAAACTGAAATTGAATTATGAGAATGAGATTATGTATTTATGTAATTATGTTTATTGTATAATAATTTGTTAGAAATCCATATTCATAAATCATGAGTGCTTAAAGAATCAAATACCACTTTATCATATTATCGTTACTAGATTATCTTAATTGTAAAATTGTTTATCAGAAATTAGGTTATTTGATTATCAAGAATGCTAGGAGAGTTTCACAGGTCGTCGGATAGCTGTTATGATATATAATTACTCATTAAAATACTATGACTTTGCAATATTTATTGCTATATAGTTTATCGTTATTTTAATAAAAAGAATTAGTTTATATAATTTAATGCCTAAGGGCCTTTTTTATCCTCCTTGTCTTGGGCATTTGAATCCTCAGAAACGGCCCTGACTGTGTAAGATGCTAACTATCTTTATGACTTTTGCAGTGTGTGTTGGGGTGGGCCTATTGGTATTCATTTTAGGCTGGGTCCATTTGCATGTTGGTTTAGGCCCATGGATATGTTGGACTGTGCCTATTTGTATGCGGGGTTGGGTTCATTGATATGTAGGGTTGGGCATGTTGGTATGATGGGTTGGGCCCGTTATTATGGGTTAGGCCCAATGTGTGGGATGTGCCCATTGATATGTATGGTATGTGATATTCTAGGGAGCTCACCAAGCTTTGTGCTTACAGTTTTGTGGTTTAAACATTTTTAGCTACTTCTAGTTCCAAAGGGAAGGGGCCGATTTGACTGTACAACATCCTCTGATGGTTTTTTCTGTATTGATTACTTTTAATTTACTCTGATGTTTGAAAAATACATTTTTTATCTTGTTGGTTTGGAATATATATATGAATGTGTGAATTGAAGGTTTAAAAATGAAATTTTTTATTGGAATTTCTGGGACGCTACATTTTTACATTAAAATCCACAAACTTGTTTCTTTTTCTTTCCTAAAACCTACAAACTCTTTACTCCTTACAATTCTATATAAAAACAATTAAGTTTTTGATGAATCCATTCTTTTTATCAAAGCTATAAATTTCTTTTGCAATTTGTAATTTGTTTTGTTAAACATTTATTTATCATAAATGTATACAAAAATATAATGTGATATATAAAAAATTATTTTTTTGTGTATCAAAATAGACGTTTTAGATTTTGATATTTCAAAAAGAAAAAAAAAGCATCGTAAGATTTTCTATAAAAATCAATTAAATCACAACGTTAGATTAAAATATAAAAACCCTTAAATACCAATAAAAATCGAAACCAACAAATGATTGTTACTCAAAAAGAACACATTAGAATGATTTCGTTTAATGAATTAAATCAAATATTGCAAAGAAAAATATTCCAAGAAAATATATCAAAGAAACCAAGTATAAATCTACATATCTTTATAATCTTTATCTTTATACTTATGTAATTCAAGATAAATTCATATCTTAAACCTTATTCATTAGAAATTACCATGACCTTTTCAATTTATCTATTGAATGTTACAACTCAAAAGCTTTGTAAGTAATAATACTTAATTAGTAAATTAAATATGATGTTAAATTTAGTATTGGTTAGTCTTAATCTTATTTATAGTTAAATATCTAATATATGTAATATGATTCAAGTTAATAATTATACTTTTACCATAATAATTTGATATTTTTAATGCATAAACTTCCACAAATTATTTGGTACTCTTTTTTATTTATGTTTAATAACATACATACTAATTGATAGATGTCATTTTATGCATCTTTTAGGATAGTTTTTATTAGCATTTAGCATCATATTTTACACATATGCATGTTAGTTTAAATAATGTTCAACTCATGTCTTTCTTCAAAATTCCCGTACTGCTCATGTTTTTTGTGTCGTTTTTAGATAGTTCGAGTGGAGTAGTACTTTGGCAGCAGGTTGGATGCATATTTGGAGCTTAAATGGAGTTAGAACTGAAGAAGGATGCTGAGTAATGACTTGGTTTGCTTAAACTAAAGAATTACGACCGGATCACGATGAAAAGAGAAAAATACAATTGCATTTTCTCAAATCTGCGATCGCATATTCTCAAATCTGCAATCACATAAACTGGTCGAGGATTGTTTGGGTAGAAAAAATATCATCTGATGGAAAAGGGCAAAAATATGATCACACTTCCCTGTATATGTGATCGGATTTGTCTATTGATGTTCAAAAAATGTCACAAATAGCATCGTACTTCATTAATCGACAAAACTGAATACTTTCAACAAAAATGCAATCGCATTTTTTGATAAATGCGATCATGGTTTTTGTTTTGCTCTGGAAGCTTCTAATTTGCATATAAATACAACTCCTCCGATCATATTTAACCCCAGACGATTCCACCCTTCTAAAAGTAATTTATGATACTTTTCATCACTTTCTGAAGATACGAAGGTTGTGAATCATCTCCTACATTTAGTTTATTAACATTAATCAGTTAGTATCTCTTTTTATTAGCTCTAATCGGATTCTCGCCATGTCTGGCTAAAACCCTAGTTCTCAGTTATGCAAAACACTAGTACTTTTCATGTGATCAATTTTCATATTTGGTTTTCATTGTGTGTTTCTATGTAGTTGTTTTAGTTTTAAGGTTAATGAATGTTTGAGTTTTAATTCTTGTTAGTCTGATCATCTAGTTAGGGTTTAATCATTCCGCTTAACCAGTTAATAGAATCCGTAATTGTTCTTGTCAACTAGTAATAAGTAACAAATATTAGATTGGTTCCGTGTTGGGATTTAACTCAAATATAAACTGAAAATTCATATATTTGGGATTTAACTCTGATATAAACTGAAATTTCATATATTTATGCTTCCAAGCTTGTGAGAAGTATTGGGTATTCCTGGGAATTTTACGCAAATCTTAATGCAACTTTTTTTGATTTTAATTAAGTGCTTGTTTAATTAGATAGTAAAAAGTTAGGGTTAACCGAAGTGCTTGTTGTGGTTAATTTAACTAGGTAAAAGAGATTATACTAGATCCTGTTAGTTTTACTCAATACCAGCTTAGATAGAACACATCTTGAATAACCGGATCTGAGCTGATTGCATGATCAGAAAAGTTGCAGCAAAGCTAAATTCTTTTTTATTATTGATTCATTTAGTTTATTTCACTGCAATTTTTAGTTTTAATTTTAAATCAAAAATCCCCCTTTTTATATTTTATGTTTTGACTAGTATGTGCCTTATGCTAAGAGACACTGACCATTAGGCTATGTCCCAGAGGATTCAACCCTGCTTCCCATTGCTATCCTTTAGTGCAACCAAGCAGTGAAAATATTATTTCCTTAAATCGTGCGCGACATCGGTTTAAACAAATTGGTGTTGTTAATGGGGACATGGTGATTCTAATAGTTTGTATGCCAAGAACATTTTGTACATGTATACCTGTAGTTTTTGATCCATAAATTGAATAAAATGTAAGAAAAATGAAGAAATAAGCATCAAAACAAAAACTATCACCTGGTTCTTTGGTTCATCATCTTCCTTACCTCCGGTGATTAGCACACCACAAGGAAGTTCCTTGTGGAACGAACCAGACTCAAATTTTCCATTCTTCCCAAAAGTACCACAATCCTCACCTTCTTCCTACATTCAGAGGCTTAGAAAACGAAGACCCACATAAATTCCTTAAGGAATTTCATGTGGTATGTTATGGAATGAAGCCACATGCCATTACTAAAGACCAGATAAAGCTAAGGGAATTCCCCTTCTCAATTCAAGACTTAACAAGAGAATGATTGTACGAGCTCCCATTTGGGTCGATAACCACGTGGACTAAACTCAAGGAATTATTTTTAGAAAAATATTTTCTAGAAACGCGAGTTTCAAGCCTTCATAGAGAGATCCTTGGTATCAAACAAGGGAGAAGAGAAGATTTACACACATGCTGGGAGTGCTTCAAAAAGCTGCTGGTTCGGTGCCTGCAACATGGGATAAGCGATTATTAGTTGTACAATTGTTTTTTGCGAAGGCTTGACAACCATGGAGAGGCATCTGATAAATGAATCAAGTGACACATCCTTAGGCGACATGACAACAACCAAAATCCGGATTTTAGCAGTAACGAAATTTTCAGCTATTGGCTTTTCAGCAGCCGACTTATCAGAATCAGAACCAACAAAATTAGCAGCAACAACAATTTCAGAACCAACCTTCAAATCAGTAAATCAGTAAACCAGTAGTTCCAGTGTGGCCTTAGAAGATATTGTTAAAAGCTTAGCCACCAAAACCCATGTATTTCATAACGAAACCAGAGCTAATATGAAAAATATAGAACAAGTGTCTTAACTTGCCATTTCTATGGGTCAGCTGGAATCTCAAGGAAAGTTACCGGGACACACTGAAAAAACAATCTGAAGCATAATGTGAGTGCTATTTCCTTGAGAAATGGGAAGAATTATGAAGACCCATGAAAATCTGAACCAGAAGAGGCTAAAACAAAAATTAAAGAGATATTGGGTGACATTTAATTGAAAAGGTAGTAGAAAAAGAGATTTCCAAGTAGCCCAAGCAAAATCTAAAAGAGTACAAGCCACTTCCACCATTCCCATCACGCCCGAGAAGTATGGAATGCGAGTGAGAGGATAAGGATATAATGGACACTTTTCGTAAGGTGGAGGTAAATATTCTTTTGTTAGATATAATTAAACAAATTCCTCAATGCCTAGTTTTTAAACGATTTATGTGCTTCTAAGAAAAAACAAAAAATAAAAAAACCATAAAAGATGGCAAGAGTATCTCTTCTATTTTGCAAAAAGGTTTGCCCCCAAATCGCAAGGATTCGAGAATTTTCTCGATTCCTTGTAAGTTGGAAAACCATACTTTTCCAAAAGTCATGCTAGACTTACGTGCTTCTGTCAATGTCCTCCTACTTTCTATTTTTGAAAAATTAAAATTAGGATCTTTATAAAAGACTAGGAAAATCATTCAGTTGACTGATCACTCGACAATACACCCAAAAGGTGTATTGGAGGATGTTCTTATCCAAGTGAATGAGCTCATTTTTCCTGCTGAGTTTTATATTCTAGAAATGGGCGATGTGGATGTTTTTAATAAAAACTCAATTATTTTATGAAGGCGAATCATGAAAACTACACAAACTGAAATTGATGTTTCTAATGGCACGTTTTCAACGGAGTTTGATGGGGATGTGGTTAATTTCAAAATAAATGAAGAAGATTATCTGGGTACTAGTAGTCCTTTATCTGATGACTGTTGTGAGTTTTCTATTGCTTTTGTGCAAGACATATTTGTAGACATAAAATTATCTAACACATCAAAAGAGCTGGAAAATGGCAAGATTAGGGAAGAACAAGAGAAAGTGGTTGTAGAAACGAAGCTGACAAAAGTAGATAAGCTTGGGGAAGAAGAGAAAATGATTTCTATTGAGGAAAAATTAGAAAAGAAGAAAAACTAAAGAGAAGAAGGAGACTTCTGAAAAGAAGATTAGAAAACGAAAAAGACTCAAATATTTGAAAAACTAGTCTGCTGATAAAAATCTGAAGTCTTTTCAGTTTACTGTACAACCATAAAATCAACACATTATGCCACATTTGAAGGGATCTAGAGTGAGGAAGAAGAGAATTGAGTTATAGAGAAGTCCCAACCACACTAGTTGAAAATACGGTTAGGCAAAGTCAAGCCAACAACCTTAAATAGGGCAGATTTCCGTGAGCCAACCTACATAGTTTTAGTTTATTTTTTTGCTTTCAATAAAGAGATGGTCGCAGTTTCAAGCAAGCATGGGGAAATCAGAGGATCTTCAAAGTTGTTGAAATTCAGATTTTTCGCCAACATCTTCACCAAATCAAAATTTCTACAATTTATTAGGTACATTTTTTCCTACCCGCAACCTTTTGTTTTTACATGTTTTATTGAACTGTTTATTTCTCTATGAGCATTGAGACAATGCATCATTTTAAGCTTGGTGAGGGGGTTAGTGTCAAAATTTGCAATTTTGTTTATTTATTTTTTTAGATTTTTAGTTAAAATTTTCAATTTTATTTTTGTGTATTTTATTTTCTCTATTACATTTGCATTAAAAAAAAATCTGAAAACGTTCAAAAAGATATTTTATGTTTATGTTTTTATTTTTCTGCATTCATAAAAAACTCAAAAAGATTTTATTTCTAGTTACTTTAGTGTTTATTTTCTACATAAAGTTAAAATTAAAAAAACAAAAAAAAGATAAAAAGTATGAAAAAAAAGTTACATGATATGATGACATTCTTGCATTCGATAGCTCTGTATAAATGGTAAATGAAAGTCCAAAGCGATCAGATCGATAATAATAAGCTCAATAATAGTTCTCATAACTAGGGATCGCAAAATACCCGGATCTGAGACGCCGAATGTATAAAATAAAATGAATGGCGTACCAAACACTGTGTGGGCGGTAATAACAGTTTCAAATTATTTGCTTTGGAATGTTTAAAAAGAACCTTGATTGACAAGTCTGGACTCACAGAACGTGGACCTATTTATTGACACACTTTACCTTCGCGGTAACAGAGAACCTTATATCAGATCCACAAAGTCAAGAAGAAAAGAAAGGTACAACTGTTATATCTGATAGCCAAGTTAAAGTTCAAGCACTTAATCGAAGAAATCTCAAGAAATTCAAAAAGATGATTGAAGAAGTCAAAGCTAAAGGCAAAATACAAAGAATCAAGTTCAGTCAATTTAGAAGCCATCTCAAAGTCATATCTGGCGCGAATGAAGAACTGTGTGATATGATATTTGTCATTCTAAAAAGAGTAAAAGCGTAAGAGTTGGGACCCTACAGGTTTGGCCTACTATTTCAGCGAAAGCTGATTTGATATGACAGGTTCTTAAGGATGCGTTGAGCATGGTTCTTAATTATCTAGCCTTGAGGACATGAAATTCTAAAATATGTTATTTTCTCTTGCAAGGCTAATTAAGGTATAAACTTTAAATAAAAGTTACAAATGGTTTATTGCTTCACACCGTCAAGCTTCTTCCTGACTTTAGGAATCTGTGAAAGATGGAAGGTATCGTGATGATCGTCTAGGTAGTGATTCCATTGGAGCTTCCCTCGGTGTTAAGTCTGATCATGTGAGAAAAAAAGATTGAAGTATTTTTAGTTTCCTTTATTTTGTTCTAAGTTCTTTTTAGGTCATCTACGTCTTTCCATTTTGGTTATAATGTTTAATCTTTTTATTACTTGAGGGCAAGTAAGGTTCAAGCTTTAAAGATAGATGCCATTTTATACATCTTTTAGGGTAATTTTTATTAACATTTAGCTTCATATTTTACACATTTTCATGTCCTTAGTTTAAATAATGTTCATCTCATGTCTTTCGTAAGCATTTCCGTATTGCTCATGTTTTTTGTGTTGTTTTCATACAGTTTGAGTGGATCAGTACTTTGGAACTGAAGAAGGATGCTGAGGAATGAATTGGATTGCTTAAGCTGAAGAATTACGATCGAGTTATGACGAAAAGAGAAAAATGTGATCACATTTTCTCAAATATGCGATTGCATAAACTAGTCGAGGATTGTTTGGGTTGAAAATATCAACTGAAGAAAAAAGGGCAAAAATGCGATCACAATTCAATTCCCTATATATGTGATCATATTTCTCTATCGAGGTTTAAAAAATGTCACAAATTGCATCATACTTCATTAACCAACAAATCCAAAGATTTTCAACAAAAATGCAATTGCATTTTCTAATAAATGCGATTGTGGTTTTCGTTTACTTACGCTGATATCTTCTAATCTGCATATAAATAGAACCCCTCTGATCAGATTTAACCGAAAATGATTCCAGACGATGAAAAACGCTTCTGAAGGCGATTTCTGCTATTTTTCATCACTTTCTGGAGATCTAAAGGTTGTGAATCATCTTCTATATTTAGTTTAGTAACATTATGTAATGCCTGCAAATTCGGGCTAGTCAATATAGAGACAATAAGTGTTAAAAATGACTTTTGATAGAATATTATTTAGGAAAAGTAGTCTTAACAAAAGTTATAATATATGTGATAAGGATTCTGTACTTATAAAGAATACTGAAATCCAACTTCGTATGAAGAAGTTATGCTTCTTCGAAGTTTCATGATTAAACCAGCACGAATCTGCATATCATAAAAAGTGATTTTTTGATAAATTGCCTTTTAGCATTATTGATCTAAATGAAAGTCACAGTATTCGTTAAACCAAGAGTGTGCATAATCTGACTTCAGCAGAGGAAGTTATGATTTTTCGAAGTTTCGACGCAGAAGTGTTGGTATAGAAATCGAATTTTGGATCAGTTGATTTTTAGCTGGAATGATCTAAAATAGAATTGAAGATCTTGTTAATAGGAGTTTAACGATATAAAGACAGTCGAAAACGGAGTCCGTATGTAGAAGTTATGAATTTTACACGGTCATTAGCAGTATAATTTTCTCAGACTCTTAAATTTAAGATCGGTCGAGAATTAGCCGACGGGGTGAAAAGAAAAGTTGTAGTACTCGAAAATAGGTACACATGGGTATAAATAACATCAAAAGGGAGCTCGTATGGGAAAGTTATGAATTTTTGAAGATCTGTCATTTTGCTCGCGTTCAGTGCCACGTGTTAGCACCAGAGGCAAAGCCTTGGTTCCTACGCAAGCTAACGACGCGAGCGACATGTATCACGATGTGAGAAGATCCTAAACAGCCTATAAAAATGATTTTACCTCATTTATTCATGATAAATCACTCCCAAACATTCATCTCTCTCTAGATCCCATGTTCTAAAGTTTTCGATGTTGTGGAGTATCTTAGCAAGGCTCTGAGGCGTCAGAGAGCTTGAAAAATAGAAGCTCTCGAGTCGGAATTCTGCCATTGCAGCTTCTTGGTTTTCACTAATGTCACACCCCAAAACCGGAACGGTGGAAACGTTCTGGGGTGGATGACGTCATGTCAAGTATCACAACATATGCAATATAATAATCAAAGTACAACAACCATTGCATTAATAGTAATAATTTTACATGGTTTACATTTCATAGCAACATCAAAGTAATACGAGGAATAATATAGATGCAGCTCGGTACTAGGCTGTCTTCACAAAAGCTCCCGGGATGTACCTGTCTATCGCTAACCTGAGAATACAAGTTATTTTGAAAGCGAGTATCAGCATTTTATAATGCTGGTGAGTCCATAAGTATTTAGTGTCATTTGTATAAATACGCATTTTTATTCAAATAACTTTATGAAAGATAGTAGTTTAGAATCTACGGTGTATTAGCGTCCTTTCCAGAAAATCCTATATTTTCTAAATAAAAGCAGTCTTCTACAAGGACCCGACAGACTTCTGTTTTAAGGAGTAATTTTCCCCAAAATACTATCATTACCAAAATACGGAATTGACTTTAAAAGAGTAATGAGAAAATCACAAGTGAAAATACTAGGGGAAAATAATATATATACCTCAGCAGTAACACTGCTGACTAAAATAAAAGAAAACGTAGACTCTAGGAGAGTATCGAATGAATGATACGCCTGGCTCAGTCTAACAAAAGGAAGCACAGACTCCAGACAGTATCGAATGAACGATACAACTAGCAAAGTCTAAAACAAAGGGTGAATGTGAACTCGTATGTAACCATGCTGATCGACGATAGAGTATCCGATGACCCTCCAGGTCATGCATAGAGGTAGTGGCATTATGTCACCCATGGGCCTTACCGACGCGGACTGTAGCTAGTAGTCTGGGTGTGGGAGTGTCAGTCCCGTATAGATCTATACACACGATGTTCGCTCTCCTTCCCGGAGACTCTGGTTACACAACAATGACGCTATGAGGCGTCGTAGAGGGAAATAGTGTGTCACATTCTAAAGTAAAAGAGAGAGATAGAGATAGAGATAGAGATAGAGATAGAGATAGAGATAGAGATAAAAATAGAGATAGAGATAGAGATAGAGATAGAGATAGAGTCTCTTAACTATTCCAATAATAGTTACTAGGGTTCCAGAAACATGAATAATAGAAGGATGCCTGTACAACTCAAGGCGATGAATTGGCTGAGAGAAAGAGAGCTATTATGTCAATACATGTATACATGATATATAATTAATATTTAAACGACCTTCGGACGGATACCCAATACCCACCAGACCACATCCTAACGAGACCACATCCCAACGAGGAAAAGGAAATAGGGCGAACTAGCCTTCCTAAGTCCTTTAAACATTATTTATATAACTATACAAATATAGGCATAAATTTAATGAAATAAAAGAATCGAAGGAAACTTTGGTAAACCTTCGGAAAACCTTTACAAATAAGAATTTATGACTTGATGTCATTTTGTAAAACAAGCTTTGAAAACCTTTGGGAGTCTTTTGAGAAACCTTTCATGAACAGCTTTGAAAATGATTTTTATACAACAGTTTAAGTGGAGAAAACCTTTGAAAATCCTTTTAATATGAAATTACGATTGGATGTCTCTTTAGTAAACAAACTTTGAAAAAAACTTTGGATAACCTTTAATGATCTAAAAAGGGATATTCATACTTTAATAAGATTCGAAAACATGACTTGGAAATCTTAAGCTGGATAAAACAGTTTAACATGCAAAATCTATTTTGCTATACAGTTATTAATCACATGTGATTTATCTAATAACTGTACAGTTCAACTTGTATTCCCCCCCTATAAAAGCAGTTAAAATCATTTAAAAGGTTATTTCAGGGGTATGAACTCACCTGCTACGAGTGGATTGGATGGAGGTGCCGGTTGAGTGCTCGGTGTCGAGTAAAGACTTGAACACAACTTAATGACCTAGTAACATATGAAGACATATGTTTACATATAATTAGTGACTATAACACTAATTAAACACCTATAAGCATCCTAATTTGCAGAAAAACACTTTGGTCAAGTGCTAGGTGGCTATTGGGTTGAAATAAGGGAGCGTATGGCCTAGTTAGGGAGTTTACTCTTCAAGAGTAAACTCTTTATGGAGATTTCGGCCCTAAGACCATATCCCCATGAGTTTATGGCCGTAAACTCATGGGTGGTGTGTTCTTGGATGCTCAAAGGTCTTATATCACTTGTGGAATTAGGCTAGATTCAAATATAGGGCATAGGAAGTGGTTAAGTCCTCAAATGGACCATTTATGGGAGTTTACGGTTGTAAACATAGATTTTACGGCCATAAACTCTTACTTTTCTCCTCACTTCATGCTTTAAGGTCTTAAATGAAAGAATACAAGGTGCTATGCATTATTCCAAGCCATATGGGGAAGTTAGGGCATCATTTGACCCCCTTAAGGGAGTTTACGGCCATAAACTCTTAAGGTCATGGTTTCTTTGATGTTTAAGGCCCCAACTTCAATGGTGGTTGATTCTAGACATTTACTCAAGCCATAGGAGGCGCTTAAGGGCAAATTTAACACCTTAAAAGGTGTTCACGACCCATGAAGAGGGGTTTACGGTCCAAGAGTGTTCTTGGGCCATAAACTCATGTTTACTCCTCAAAAGACAAGGTTTTGGTGTTCTAAGCTCATACATGCAAGTCCCCAAGTCATACGTAAGCCCTAGGAGTGATTTAGAAGGGTTTTAGGGCTTCAAAACCCCATTTATGAGTGTTTGCGGTCCAAGAGTGTTCTTGGGCCGTAAACGCATGATTATGAGGGTTTTGGGTGATTTAAACACGAATTTGCAGGTATATCAAGCTAAACAACAAGGTAGGATAGATTACTTACGATTATGGAGCTCGAAACGGGCGTTTTTGGATCGAAAGCAACTTGTAGAGAGAGAGAGAGAGTAGATAGAGATTTAAAAGGGTGTATATGAGGTTTACTCACTCTTATATAGGGGTTCGAGTTTGTGACCCAGTGGAAATCTACCCGATACTGACGTTAAACGGGGCTTATGGTCGTACCCGAGTAAATGGTCGTAATGTGACTTGATTGTAACTAAAAAATTTTCAAGGGGATATTAAGGGTGTTTCACGTGTTTCTAATTTGTTCCGACTCTTATGAAGTCATAATAAAAGTTCCAATTTAATTAACCTAATCCAAAAAGGTTAACGAAACAATGTAATAAAACGAGCTTTATTAGCGGAAAAGGGTTTACTGTGACGGGATAAAATTCCGGTTGTCACATCATCCCCCCGTTAGAGGGAATTTCATCCCGAAATTAGGGTTTTGGCAAGGGAGTATGCATGAACAATCGGGTAGAGAGATTAGGGTACTTCCTATTCGGTTGGTCTTTGCGCTCCCAAGTGAACTTCGGCCTTTGCTTGGCATTCCAGCACGCCTTCACTTAACGGGATGCGGATTTCGTTTCCTTCATTTGATTACTCGGTTCGCAATTCCTACAGGTTTCCTTACGAAGCTAGGGTTCCCAATGATTTCTATCAAGATAGGTGGGATTTAGAGAGTTACGTCGGGCAAGCACTCTTTCAAGTCTAAGAAGTGGATTGATTCGAAGTGAAACTTATGGAATTTCGAAAGTAGTCGTGGTCTGAAGAGGGTTGGACCAATTTTTGTAAAGAATCTTGGATGGTCCTAAGCTCTCGGAAAGATAGAGCTTTTCAGTACTTAGAACATAATGTACTTCTATGGTGAGATCATCATTGGCGTTATTACCATTTTGAAGTTCCAGACGTCGTCTCATACTGGGGTGTAGTTCTTCGGGTTGGTTCTTAGAAGGCTCGAGTCATACTTTGATTCGTGTTTCCTATTGATTGGCTTTCAGAGGTTTCCTGGATCATCGGATGAATTGGATGTCTACGGGTATCTATTTGCTGCAGGGTGTCTATCTCAACCTAGTGCAAAATGAACCTACACTTCTGATTCTTGAGATGTTTCTAATGGAAACCCTCATAGTCGGTGAGATAGGGTTCTACCAGACGAGTGTTTAGAAAGTTTTTAACCTTTTCATCATCGTCTAGTTGATGCCTTCACAATACGATTCCTATCGGGAAAGAATCATGCTCTTACTTGCTTTGCTGTTTCATGAATAGCAAGCTCTGCTCAGGGCTAAATCAATCCTTAGAGATTTTCTGAAGTGTTGGACTATCTCGGGAGGTAGTTCTACTATTTCTATATGAGATAGTATTCTTGGAACACCTAGTAGTCCAATGAATCTCTAAGATATGCCCTATTCTCTAAGGCGTCGATTTATTTCAGTTGCAGAAAACATGTGCTCTTGTATAACCCATCGATTTACACCTAGACTGGTGTCAAGTCTATAATCTCTTTGGGATCTGGGTTATAAGGCTTAACGCCACCTACTTTTGTACTTTATTCTAGTATTCTTGGCTGCGGATGTTATCCTGTGGTTCTTGGCATTTTAGTATTCACTTCAGAGAATGCAGTCTATCGTCTACAGGGCGACAGTGACTTCTTCCACGTGAGGGGGCGAAGTGTCCTAGGCACTACTCGTCAGTAACAAGGTGGACGAAGTGCCTGAGTAGTGCGAGCATCTTCTGCAACTACTCTTCCGGTGGTTCTGAGTTTCCTTGATTTAGATTAAGTCTAGAAGTATAAGGTTCCGTCACTCGGAACTTCAAATCTCCTTATCAACTCTTCTCATAGTTTAACATATCGCAGCTTCCAGGTTTCCGGGATATCTGCTGAGATGCTTAATTCGTGGGATTAAGCGTGAATGGATGGTCGTAGTCAATGTCCTTGACTCTTACGACTCAGATTTCTTTACCAACTGAGGGTGTTAGCTACTATGTTGGCTTAACCGGGATGACAACAAATTTCGGATTTGTGGTCATTTTAGCAGCTCAACCCGCAGTGGTTCTCTTGACTCTAGTTCCTATTCTATGAGATAGGATGAAGGGTTTTACTATGAGGCTCGTGGTAGAGCTCATACTTGGCTTAACCACTAATACTTGGTGTATGCGAGCTGTATATAATTGAGGTCGATAGGATGTTCAGTTGTGCGACTCCACCCCATACCCACAACCCAACGAGGAACAGGGAGTAAGGAGGAAGCACACATCTTAAATCTTTTTGATCTCAATTATATACCACTCTTATGCATATACTCCGTTAATAGTAGTCAATCCCATGAGTTCTTTCCTCTTGATTCAAAAACTTGATTGTGAGGTGCTAAGGGTCACTCTGGGGGATCTATGGAGTAGGTTTCGGGTGGTTATCGTATTCTGGAATATCTGCAGTGTCTTTCACTTCGGGTTCTATTTGTCTAAGGAAGGGTTGGTTAACAGCGTGCGATACCCTACTCAGGGGTATTTCGGAAGGTTTTAGATAAGGGAGACGACTGACGGATTGCATTAGGTTTTATTATTAAGTTCGGAAGAACTTTTATTTGACGAAATGGCCAGGGTGAAAGTTCTTTTTACACAGCACTAGGAATTTACACATGGTTGCACTAAATCGAACCATGATTGATAGAGGTGTCGAAGTTGGCATACATCGACATGACATAAAATGAGGGTCGATAAGGCCATGTGCTGTACGGGCACACAAGTTCTTGGCGTCTCGGGTTTCGTCCCGTGTATCACTGTTGCGGATACTTGGACCGGTAGAGTCGACACGGAGCTATAGAGGATCCTGAGTGTTTCAGAATAGTGTACTTTTCATGAATGGATTCACACGAGGTCTGTCTATAATCGCTTAGCATACACTAGTCATGTATAATTAATGTGGGAATGACTGTTGACTGAGCGACTCCGCCCTAAATCCACAACCAAACGAGGAACAAGAAATGAAGCAACATCACTCACTTGAGGTCTATCCATCTTAATTATACATGGCTTTAACGTATATATTGAGCCATTATAGCTTTACCTAATGAAATTTTGAATTCTTACAACAGTGCTGCGACTTTCGCCTTAACGGGAGAGTAATTACATTTAGAATTAGCCTTTTAATGTTTTCGGTTAATGTTTTCGGTTAGTTATCTGAGATTGAGAGACATACCAAAATTTTTCCGGGTTCATTGACGCTTCTCCTAGGTATTAGGGTTAGATTCTTCCTGTGCCCTTGTCGTTTATTTCAGTTGGGCAGTCTTTCTTGAAGTGCCTAATCTCACCACATAGATGGCATATTGGACTGGTCGCCCCATTGGTGATTGATGTGATGAACTCAACTAGGGTTCTGTAGGTACGAGCGGTATGCCCCTTCTTATTGCACCTAGCGCAAAAGAATTCTCGACATATACCATGATGATGGTAGCTACACTTGCTGCAGTGGGGAAGGTTTCCTAGGTATGGCCTTCTTGCAGTCGGGAGGGAAGGGTTGGCAGGGATATTGACTGCCTCAGCTCGTTGCCCTTCGGAAGGTCCTTGAGCCGAGGTACTCCCCTCCTCATTCTTGATCTTTCTCTTCAGTGGCTTTGGTTGGGGTTCCTGGGTGGCTGAGTACGCAGGTGTTGGTTGCTGCTGCCCATTGCTAGAATCGGAAATATCAATAGGGCTCCTGCTAACACTGGCGTTGTTAGCATTCAGATGAGCCATGACAGCTGCTACGGCTGCCGAGACTGCAGCTTGGAACGTAGCTTCATCGAATAGGAGAGTCGGGTTCTTTCCAGCGGATTGGTTACGTTTCTTCGGCGGCATGGTTTTCCTACACGGAAAGGAACACAAGATGATGAGAGACGATGTTTAACTCTAGACATATCTATCCTTACTATAATAGGCATAAATTTTTCCCGCGCCGCGGATATTGGTTATCTAAGTTTCGAACTACATCCCTATGATGTAGTCCGGGTATTCAAGGTAGGAGTAAGAGTACCGGAAAGCCATATGATGGGAGTCGTTCCTACTAAATTATCTTTATGCTGGAAAAGTTCACTCTCCGGCTTGGAAAGATTTGAGGGGACTTCGGAACGAAAATCACAGAAGAAAAGGCTCATGAAGGCTTATGGCTAAACATTCTCAATCGAGGTTTTGAGATCCGATCTAATCGTATTACTTGCGACGGGAAAGGCGGTTTACCTAACACAGAGTGTGAGTAGTGTAATCACTAACTCACTAAATTGTATTATTTTATGGGTGTATTAGCGCGACAATAATGAGGAAAAGACACTTCTCGGGTTCCATGTACTGGCTCCCTCTATCTACCTCATATCCTTGGCTGGAACCGACGTTGGTTTTCTTCGGGTAGATACCTAGGGTTCTCTTCTCGTGTAGACATATTGAATTTCTACTTCGTCTTACTTTCGATTCTGACTCTGAGTGTCAGCGCTGTCTTACTTCTGATCCTGCCCCTGAGTGTCATCGCTTTATGATGGATGACTGGAAATCTCGGAAGTTCAGGCGGATTTCCCACCGGTGTCCCTAAATAGTATAGGCACTTGGTGGTTTCAATAGTCTCGTCCTAGTTTATTTATTTCTGAACTGGATATCTTCTCAATGAACCTCTTCTGGGTTTGAATCAACTCTTCCATCGAACACTGAGGTGGATAAGGTTTTCTACAGGATTCGTGCGAGAATGGAAATGTCTAGAGAATCCTAAGAGATTATTAACATTTCACTTGGTGATCCGTATCGAGTCCTGCTAAAATTACATAGGGTACACAAATTATATATAGGTTAGATCCGATAGGCCTTCGAATATGTGATACTACTCTATATCCACATCCAAACAAGGAAAAGGAAGTAGAGCAAAACCACACATTCTTAGCCTATGGGATCCTTATTATGCATAATCTTGGAAGTATACCCTCTGAAATCATAGGTATATCAATAAGGGATCTTTTTAGTTTTTCACACAAGGTTAGTTATGGATCCTAAAATACCCCTATGGTATTTTAATTCTTGTTTGATTCTTAACTTCTGAATATGATTCTGGGATAAATGTAAGTCTTTTAGTATTCCAAAATACTCGTATTTTAGACTTTATGTTTGGCTCTAGCATTCTTAGTTGGTAAGTTTCAGACTCGTTGCAACACCACCATCACTCCCAAGCACACGTTGGTCGCATCTCGAATAAATGTAGTTGATCAGGATACATTTATTCCAGCTTACGATTACATAACTGCCCAGGTTTGACGGTAGTGGTCAACATCCAAAGACTTTTATTTTGTTCTTCTAGTGATACTTTTGTTCGAGTGGTTATTCTGGATGTTCTTATACTTTGGTAAAATATGGTTATATTTTAAAGTATAATTCTTGGTCAGAGTGTTTTATCCCTATGTATTTATAGGCTGTATATCTTTTATGAATTGATATACTGAGCTCACTATAAACAATGTTTTGATACCAATCTGTCACACCCCAAAACCGGAACGGCGGAAACGTTCTGGGGTGGATGACGTCATGTCAAGTATCACAACATATACAGTATAGTAATCAAAGTACAACAACCATTGCATTAATAGTAATAATTTTACATAGTTTACATTTCATAGCAACATCAAATTAATACAAGGAATAATATAGATGCAGCTCGGTACTAGGCTATCTTCACAAAAGTTCCCGTGATGTACCTGTCTATCGTTGACATGAGAATACAAGTTATTTTGAAAGCGAGTATCAACATTTTATAATGCTGGTGAGTCCATAAGTATTTAGTGTCATTTTATAAATACACATTTTTATTCAAAATAACTTTATGAAAGATAGTAGTTTAGAATCTACGGTGTATTAGCGTCCTTTCCAGAAAATCCTATATTTTCTAAATAAAAGCAGTCTTCTACAAGGACCCGACAGACTTCTGTTTTAAGGAGTAATTTTCCCCAAAATACTATCATTACCAAAATACGGAATTGACTTTAAAAGAGTAATGAGAAAATCACAAGTGAAAATACTAGGGGAAAATAATATATATACCTCAACAGTAACACTGCTGACTAAAATAAAAGAAAACGTAGACTCCAGGAGAGTATCGAATGAATGATATGCCTGGCTCAGTCTAAAAAAAGGAAGCACAGACTCCAGACAGTATCGAATGAACGATACAACTAGCAAAGTCTAAAACAAAGGGTGAATGTGAACTCATATGTAACCATGCTGATCGACGATAGAGTATCCGATGACCCTCCAGGTCACGCGTAGAGGTAGTAGCATTATATCACCCATGGGCCTTACCGACGCAGATTGTAGCTAGTAGTCTGGGTGTGGGAGTGTCAGTCCCATATAGATCTATACACTTGATGTTCGCTCTCCTTCCCGGAGACTCTGGTTACACAACAATGACGCTATGAGGCGTCGTAGAGGGAAATAGTGTGTCACATTCTAAAGTAAAAGAGAGAGATAGAGATAGAGATAGAGATAGAGATAGAGATAGATATAGAGATAAAGATAGAGATAGAGATAAAGATAGAGATAGAGTCTCTTAACTATTCCTATAATAGTTACTAGGGTTCCAGAAACATGAATAATAGAAGGATGCCTGTACAACTCAAGGCGATGAATTGGCTGAGAGAAAGAGAGCTTTTATGTCAATACATGTATACATGATATATAATTAATATTTAAACGACCTTCGGACGGATACCTGATACCCACCATGTAACATCCGGATTCCCAGGTATTATTTCATTCTTTTTATTTTTGGGTGTTGTGAGGAGACTCGGCGAGTTGGGGTCTAAACTTGCCGAGTAGGATCGCAGATGTGCACGCGGGTTCGCGTCTGGACTCGGCGAGTCCAAGGGTGGACTTGGCAGGTCCACGCTGTATAATGAAACCCTAATTTCCAGTGTTTGGGACCTATTTAAAGGCCATTATGGCCATCCATTGCGGCTACCACAGCCCAAAGAGAGTCCTAGATCGCTTGTGAGGGGAAGAGAGTCCATTGTTGATCATTTGTTGGTGAAATTTGAAGGAGAAGGTGTCCAAGGCAAAAGAAGGCTGAAGGAAGTGCAAATCTAGTGTCTTCAGAGATCAAAGGCTTCATATTAAGGTATTCCTTCAGACCTTCTCCAGTGTTGGGTGTTGATTCATAGAGTTAGGGTTTTTAAACCCTTTAGAAGAAGAGTATGTAGAGTATTTAGTCCCCTTTTCAAGTTTGTGCTTTCGATCTGGACTCAAAGTGGTCCAGAGACCTTAACCCTTGGAGCTTTATGAGCCATTTTGGAAGTCATGAGCTTAGAATGTCATTTTTGGGGCTAAATCACCATTTTGCACCATTTCTATGTTATATGTGTGACAAGGTCTGAACTTTACGTGATTATCATGCTTGGGGTGGCCAGATCTATGATTGTATGGAACAGATCTGACCTCAGGAGTTGTATAGAGTTTGTGCATGGCATGAACTCGCCGAGTCCGAAGAACAGACTCGGCGAGTAGTATGAAGATTTTCCGTTAATCACTCAGTGAGTGGACTTGCTGAGTTGGGGTATAACTCAGTGAGTCAGGGAGAGTCAGGGGGGGTGTGACTGAGTTCAATTGGAACTCGCCGAGTTGCTCTTGAGACTCAGCGAGTTGAGTCGGGGTGGCCCCTCGATTCATGCCAGGTGGAACTCGTCGAGTCAGGGGAAGAACTCGACGTGCCAAGAGAGGGATTAAGAGAGTCAGTGGACCCGTGTAGACTCGCCGAGTTGCCCTAGTGCACTCGACGAGTCGGGTCAAAGTTTGACCGTTGACCTTGTTGACTCTTAGGGTTGAGTACAGTTGTATTTATGAGAGTATTTACTTTGTGTGATTAGGCGGAGGCTAGATCACATTTCTTCTGAGACAGATACTCATCGAGACCGCGAGGTGAGTCTTCTCACTGTACGTTACCAAGAATGGTATATTTGTGTGGACCAGAGGGTCTTATGTGCTATGTATGAGATTATGTGCTATGTGTTATGTGTATGTTGTATGATGTTATAGACCGGACCGAAGGGTCCAACGATACAGACCGAGCCGAAAGGCCCAACGAGCTATGACCGGACCAGAGGGTCCAACGATCTACGGGACTGGGGGGTCCCGCTGAGACACATTGACCAGAGGGTCGCATTATAGCCTCGAGTGGCGTATGTGTTGTATGTGGTATTTTAGGGAACTCACTAAGCATTTATGCTTACAGTTGTTGTGTGATGTGTTTCAGGTACCAATGATGAGCGCGGGAAGGCGCTGACATGATTCGTACACACTTGGGGAGTTTATGTTTTGGATTCTGGGGAGATGTTTTTGTGATAAATACATTTGATAAAATATGTTGATATTATTTTGTGAGTAAATGAATGTTTTGAAAATGAAAAATTATTTTGAAAATTTACGTTGTTACAAGTTGGTATCAGAGCCTTGGTTTGAGGGATTCGGATGCATCTTCGGGCGTATCTGAACTCAAACTAAGGATTTGTGGAAATTTTTATAATGAATTAAAATTTTTGAAAAGAGTAAAAAGAGTTTTGAGACAAACAGAGCAGAGCCATGTGTACGATCAGCCAGCGCCCGAACGGTGAATCCCCAAAAGTACCCTTACATTATGTGTTATGAGATATGTTATGTTACATTATGCATGCTAGAGTAGGCTAGGTATACATATTAGGACTAGAGTGGCCTGATTTGTGATGCCTTGTCCTAGGAGATTTTTGCTGTTGAGATGCTTTGAGAGCGAGTAGATATCAGTTAGGAGCTCATGAGAATAGAGTACTTGTAATCCAAGATCCAAGGAGGAGGACTTGGAGTGAATGCTGATGCGGTGTGCTCAGTAGTATTGGGCCCATACTACTGAAGACACCGGATCAGTGAGCATTCCAAGTAAGAATCTTTTGGACAATGGAGGACAAGTAGGATTGCATCATTGAGTATGTGTATGCTCGATCGAGTCTCTGATAAAATTTTTTGTATTTCAGAGGCATCATGGTTGGGACTCGACACACACCTGAGAGCAGTGGTGTCAGCGACGAGGAGATCCGTCGGTTGATTCATGAGGAGGTGGCCGATGCAATCCGGGCTGAGATTCCTGAGATGTTTGGGGACATCAAGACCACGTTGATTGAGACTTTTGATGAGCGGTATGCGGCGCTGACTGAGGCTACTACGGCTGCAACTACAGCTGTTGTTGCTGCTGCCAGACCTCAGGGGGGTGACTCGTAGTTGTTCCGGGAATTCAGCAACACGAAGCCACCAGAGTTCGACGGGACGCAGGACCCGATTTCCGTTATGTGGTGGATCTCCGACATCGAGGGATGTTTCTATACGTGTTCTTGTCCAGAGCACCTGAGGGTTCGGTTCGCCTTGAACCAGCTCCGCTTGGGAGCGAAGGATTGGTGGAAGTTCGTGACTGCGAACTTCACTTTGACTGAGATTTCCGAGGTGACCTGGGAGAGGTTCACCACTATGTTCAGAGATGAGTATGTTCCCCCGGTGGAGAAGGAACGGTTGATCCAGGACTTCTTGACCCTCAAGCAGGGTACTGATTCTGTGACAGTGATCACCAGGAAGTTTCGTGAGAGGGTGATGTTTTGCCCTGAGCAGGATCGCATGAGCCATTATCTGGGTGTTCTGAGGAGAGATATTCGGGAGTTCGTGGCGAACTCGACATACCGGACATGTGCTGATCTTCAGGCAAATGCCCGGAAGAGGGAGATTGAGTTGGAGACTCAGGCCAGGGAGGAGGCCGAGTCACATAGGGTGGATCGGCGACCGGCTCAATCTCAGCCGGCAGCTAAGCGGGCTAGACCCGCTGATTCAAGATCTGGAGGTGAGAAGGCCGCACTTGTGGGAAGTGCGGTAAGAGCCACGAGGGGTCGTGCAGGATGGGGGTATGCTACAAGTGTGGGAAGAAGGGGCATATCACGAGGGATTGCCCCAAGGGATTTTCGGTTTGCTTTCATTGCAAACAGACCGGCCATCGGAAGGCCGAGTGCCCGCAGCTTCTTCAGGGATCAGCATAGGGATCTACGCCTTCTGCTAGGACTACCGAGGTTCGGCCGGTGAAGGCCGAGGCCCCGAAGGCTCGTGGGAGAGCATTTCAGTTGACCGCGGAGGAGGTCCGCGCGGCGCCTGATGTTGTGGCTGGTATGTATTCTCTTTTCATCTTTTATTTGAGTTGAGTTTTATGCTTATATGATGATATGCGTAGGTACTTTTCTTGTGAGTTCTGTGCCTGCTTTTGTATTATTTGACTCGGGTGCGAGTCGGTCATTTGTTTCCATAGCATTTAGTCAGCATATTAGTACCCGTCGAGAGGCGTTGGACCGACCTCTGTGAGTTTCCATAGCTGATGAGCGAGCAGTGTATGCTTCGGATGTGATTCGAGGATGTGTCCTTGAGATCTTCGGTGTGGAGTTTCCGATAGATTTAGTCCCGATCGTGATGGGGGACGTGTGTGTGATAGTGGGTATGGATTGGTTGAGCCGATATAGAGCTGTAATAGACTGCGAGAGCCAATTGGTGACGATTCGAGACCCTAGTGGGGGAGTTCTTACGGTGTACGGTGAAGGTACACGTACGGGGTCAACATTTTGTTCGGCCGCCAGAGCGAGGCAGAGTGTACAGCAGGGCCGTAGAGGATTTGTGGCATATGTGATGGATGCGAGGGTTGGTTCAGAGGGACCGGAGTCAGTGAATGAGGTCCCGATAGTGCGTGAGTTTCCGGATGTGTTTCCAGAGGAGTTGCCGGGTGTGCCTCCGGAGAGGCATGTAGAGTTCGGTATTGATTTGGTTCCGAGAGCTTCACATATCGCCAAGGTGTCTTATCGCCTTGCGCCTTCGGAGATGCAAGAGTTATCCTCATAGCTTTAGGAGCTGTTGGGGAAGGGGTTTATCAGGCCGAGCAGTTCGCGATGGGGGGCGCCCATTCTTTTTGTCAAGAAGAAGGACGATTCGCACCGGATGTGCATTGATTATCGTGAGTTGAATAAGCTAACGATCAAGAACCGTTACCCATTGTCGAGGATCGATGATCTTTTCGATCAGTTGCAGGGAGCATCTTGGTTCTCCAAGATCGATTTGAGGTCTGGATATCATCAGGTGAGGGTGCGGGAGGAGGACGTCCCGAAGACAGCATTCCGGACTCGTTATGGGCATTAGAAGTTCGTGGTGATGCCTTTCGGACTCACCAACGCACCGGCGCTGTTCATGGATCTCATGAACAGGGTGTGCAGACCGATGGTGGATCGCTCGGTGATCGTGTTCATCGACGACATATTGGTGTATTCGAAATCTAGAGAGCAACATGAGGAGCATTTGAGGGAGATCCTCGGAGTTCTGAGATCAGAGAGGCTTTATGCCAAGTTCTCCAAATGTGAGTTCTAGCTGCGAGAGGTTCAGTTTTTGGGGCATCTCGTTAACCAGAAGGGGATATTGGTCGATCCGGCCAAGATTGAGGCGGTTACGAGGTAGGAGGTGCCAAGGTCACGCACCGAGATCAGGAGTTTTCTGATGGGTTTTGAGCATTCTAACACTTCCTAAGTGTACATGCAACCCTAATAACCTTGGATCTATGTTTGTCTAATTATCATGCAAAGTTGATTTCCAAGGCTATGATCCTATCTAGCATACATGGGGAACAATTTAACTTGAATAAAAGATAGAACTACATACCATGTTGTTGATTTTGATCCTTGAAACCTTGTCAGCCTAGCACCCTAAGTGTGATGCCTCAAATGCTTCACACAACACCAAATGCTATGGAGTAAACTTGGAGAGAAAGTATAACACTCTAAAAATCGGCTCTAGCCCTCAAGTATGTATGTGTAGCCGATTTTGGGAGAAACATGAGCTTGATATAGTGTTGACACATTTAGGGTTACACCATGTAAACCCTAATGTGTCATGACTCTTCATTTCCATGACCCATGGGTTTGTAACTCCCATGGAGCCTCCATTTAGCATCCAATGGGTTCAACCTAACTTGATTATCCATGGAGCCTCTTAGCCTACTATATAAGTTATGGATGATTTACATAATCAACCCATATATTTAATTAGTTATCTTTTGATCACTTAATTAATTCTAAAATTAATTCTTGATCAAACTAGTTAAATAATATTATTAATATATTAGAACTTATAATATATTAATAAACCACAAGTGTTATTTCTCTCATTTAGTCTATCCAATTGCATGGTGCCATACAACCCAAATGGACCATGCCGGGTCGGGTCAAGTACATACCAGAAATAGTTATGGACTTAGACACCTTATCCAATAGTCTCCCACTTGGATAAGTCTAATAACTATAACTGCAAGTATGACTTCAGGAACCGATCGGCAATCGTAGCTCTTTTCAAGGTTTCTCGGAACTGAGAAGAGGATGGTACGCCATTTCAGATAAGGGATCATATAATCCTCTGTTCTTAGATATCAGTCGGACAAATATATGGAACAATGTCTTACTTATTGTCCAGAAGTTTGTTTCCTGATTTCCGATTTGTTTGACATAGAAATTAATTGAACACATCAACTTAGTTCTGACCGGGCCCAGTACATAGGTCAAAACAAAATCATCGAGGGGCCCAGATATCAACTTCTAATCCAAGAAGGAACAGATAAACTTTGACTCATATGCTTGTTCTACTACTTGTTAAATTACACACAAACGCACGTTTTATAACATCGAGTTACCAATGCGATTTCGCATGTTCAATGCATAACTAACTCATAGTTAACAATTCATATCTCTAGGTTTGAAGACTTATATGATATTACCGTCTCGCGATCACTCGAGATAAATTCCATGAAGTGATACCAACGAGCGTGGGTTGAATACAATACTCAGAACTTATGAGCACTCATGAGTGTTGAGGCCATGTCCAACATCTTAGACCTCTACAACCAACTCATGACAGTCTTACTTCATATCTACTTCTAACATATGACTGACTCTGGATAAGTTGAATAATATGTAGAACAACATAAATATTCTGGAAGTCAAAACATGCAAAAGAAATAATAGTAAATGATTGACAGGAGATAGCAACACTTTACTCATAAATAAACACAACTTTTATTCATCATCAAATGTCAATTACATTTTACAAATTTCAAAATCATCTAACTACTAAGACTAATATCATCCTTCAGCCCTATGCTCCTATCATGCTGGAGATGCTTAACCCTACCCAGTCCCTTCGTGAGGGGATCTGCCGGGTTCTCATCCGATGATACCCTCTTTTCCATGAGAAGTCCTTCTTTTATACAATGTCTGATGAAATGATATTTTCTGTCAATGTGTCTAGATCTCCCGTGATCCCTTGGTTCCTTGGCTAAGGCAACAACAATTTCACTCTCACAGAAATCTCTATAGGCTTCGATATAGCTGGTACAACTCCAAGGTCTCCGATGAAGTTCTTTAGCCACATAGCCTCTTTTGCCGCCTCGCTTGCCGCTATATACTATGATTCGCAAGTTAAATCAGCCACTGTCTCCTGCTTGGAACTTTTCCAAGAGATTGCTCCTCCGTTAAAGGTAAAGACCCAGCCTGACTGAGAGTGGAAATTATCCCTATCAGTCTGGAAGTTAGCATCACTATACCCTACAACTCTCAAGTCGTCACTCCCATCGAGGGTAAGGACCCAATCCTTAGTCCTCCGCAGGTAATTGAGAATGTTCTTTACTGCTGTCCAGTGAGCCTTACCAGGGTTCCCCTGATACCTGCTAACCATGCTTAAAGCAAAGGCTACATCAGAACGAGTATAGGTCATAGCATACATGATCGAGCCTACTGCCGAAGCATAAGGTACCCATCTTAATTCTGCTATCTCATCCTCAGTACTCGGGCTCTGAGTCTTACTCAGTCTAGTGTTACTCTGGATGGGTAACTCTCCTTTCTTAGAATCTTGCATGCTGAATCTCTTCAGCACCTTATCCAAGTATGTACTCTGACTAAGTCCAATTAGTATTTTACTCCGGTTTCTCAAAATCCTTATTCCTAGAATATAGGCAACTTCTCCTAGGTCCTTCATAGCAAAACACTTCCCAAGCCAGGACTTAACCTCCTGCAGAGTTGGGATGTCATTTCCTATGAGTAGTATGTCATCCACATACAGTACCAAAAAGCTAACTATACTCCCACTAGCCTTGACATATACACAAGATTCATCTTCACTCCTAGAGAAGCCAAACTCTTTGACTTTCTCATCAAAGGAAAGATTCCGCGAGGTGGTTGCTTTAATCCATAGATGGATTTCTCAAGCTTACACACTCTATTAGGGTACTCTGTGCTGACAAAACCCTCTGGCCGATTCATGTAAACATCCTCAACCAACTTTCCATTAAGGAAAGTGGTTTTGACATCCATTTGCCATATTTCATAGTAATGAAATGCAGCTATGGCTAACAATACCCTAATAGACTTAATCTTGGCTACTAGTGAAAAGGTCTCATCATAATCAACTCCTGGCGTTTGAGAAAAGCCCTTTGCAACCAGTCGTGCCTTATAAGTGTGTAAATTACCATCCATGTCGGTCTTCTTCTTGAAGATCCATTTGCACCCAACTGTCTTACGACCTGGCACATTGTCAACCAAGTCCCAGACCTGATTGTCATACATGGATTGTTTCTCGCTATCCATTGCCTCTTTCCATTTAGCAGACTCAGGGCCTGCCATGGCTTCCGCATAGCTGTTAGGTTCATCCAGGCCTACTAGTGTCTCATCACTAATAAGTGTCTCACCTTCCGCAATAATATGGAAACCATAGTAATGCTCAGGTACATTCCTAACCCTTGTGGAACGCCTTAGAGGTATAACTGGAGGTATAATTGGATCAATAGGAGGTTCCTCCTCAAGTTGACTGCTAGGGTTTGAGGTTCCTTCACCACTTGACTCTTGAAGTTCTTCAAGGTCAATTAGTCTCCCACTGTCTCCTTGGCTTATGAACTCTCTCTCTCTCGAAAGACATCCCTCCTTGCTACAAAGACTACATTCTCACTAGATTTGTAGAAGAGGTAACCAAAGGATTTTTGTGGGTAGCCGATGATAATACACCTCTCGCTTCGAGGTTTGAGCTTGTCATGATTCTCACGTCTCACAAAAGCCTCGCAACCCCAAACCTTGATGTGAGCTAGACTAGGAAATTTTCCAGTCCACATCTCGTGAGGTGTTTTGGCAACCTTCTTTGTAGGGACCAGATTAAGGATATGGGTGGCAGTCTCTAAGGCATACCCCCAAAATGAGATTGGTAGCGTAGCTCGACTCATCATGGAACGGACCATGTCTAACAAGGTTCGATTATGCCTCTCAGCTACACCATTTAACTGTGGTGTCCTGGGAGGTGTCAATTGTGAGACAATCCCACATTCCCTTAGATAGTCGTGGAACTCAGTACTAAGATACTCTCCACCACGATCGGATCGAAGCATCTTAATGTTCCTGCCCAATTGATTCTCGACTTCTTGTTTAAATTCCTTAAATTTTTCAAAAGTCTCTGACTTATGCTTGATTAAGTAGACATATCCATATCTACTGTAGTCATCAGTGAAAGTCAAATAATAACGATTAGCATCCCTTGTGGCATGTTTGAAGGGCCCCCACACATCCGTGTGTACAAGATCCATCAAACCTTCACCCCTCTCACACGAACCTGTGAAGGGTGACTTTGTCATTTTTGCAAGTAAGCATGACTCGCAACTATCATCTGACCTTAGGTCAAATGACTCCAAGACTCCATCCTTCTAGAGTTGGCCTATGGGTTTCTTGCTTATATGTCCAAGATGACAATGCCATAATGATGCTTTATCCAAGTTATTACCATTAGTAGAATCAATACACATTACATTATTTCCTAAGTTATCTACAACAGACACAGCTTCATACACACCATCACAAGGTAATGCTTTAAAATAAAATACATTATTAAAGAAAGCATTTATTCCACTAATTTCATTATCAAAAGAAAAGGTAAAACCTTGTTTATACAAAGCATGAAAGGAAATAACATTTCTTTCCATTTCTGGCGAATAACAACGTTTATTCAAATCTAAAGTAAATCCACTACTAAGCAACAAGTATAAACTCCAATCTTGGTGACAGGTGAAACTTTCCTATTCCCCATGATTAAGTTTATCTTTCCATGCTCCACATTCTCACTTCTTCTTAGTCCCTGCAATTAAGAACAAATATGAATACCGAAACCGATATCAAGGACCCAAGAGTTAGAATAGAGTGAATTATTAGATGATATAATGTAAATACCTGCATGGTTGGGTTTTACTTTCCCATCCTTCAAATCTTGCTGGTATTTTGGACAGTTACGCTTCCAGTGCGCCTTTTCGTGGCAATAGAAGCATTCAACCTCTTTGGGATCAGAATAATGTGTAACGAAACCTTTCTTGGTTCTGCTAGAAGAGGAGCCATCAAGAGTCTTACCCTTGGTACCCTTCGAAGGGTTCTTTCTCTTCTTCCCTCTACCTTTCCTGATTGCCAAGATAGGTGCTGAGTTTGGAGTAGTAGTAGGAGTGGTCACAATCGACTTACCTTTAAGACCTGATTCTGCGGTCTTTAGGAGTCCTTGAAGTTTTCTAAGTGTAACTTCCTCCTTATTCATGTGGTATGTCATGCGGAATTGATCATAACACGAAGGTAAGGAGTGCAAAATAATATCTATTGCTAACTCCTCAGGGAAGTTCACATTCAACTTCATCAATCGATCCACATACATTTGCATTTTCTGCATGTGGCTTGTGATGGGTTCGCCATCTTTCATTCGGGTTGTGATCATAGAGGAGATGATTTCATATCGCTCTTGACGAGCACTCTGATGGTAGTGGTCCATCAAATCCTGGTGCATCTCAAAAGGATAGTAGTCCTCATAGGACTTTTGGAGCTCGGCTGTCATGGTGGCCATCATGATGCATGCGACTTTGGTAGCATCTCTTTCATGAACCTCATATTCAGCAAGCTCCTCAGGAGTAGCAGTTGGCTCAGGCACCTTGAGCTCCTTGTCAAGAACATATTCCTTGTTCTCGTAACGAGTGACCATCCTGATGTTTCTGATCCAGTCAGTAAAGTTGGATCCATCAAAGATGACTCTCCCACAAAGGTTCATGAGAGAGAAGGAGCCAGTAGGGTTTGAGCCAGGAGTAGAATTATTGGAAGACATCTGAAGAGAAGAAAGATAAGTTTAGTTTAGATATAGAGATAGTCCTTAATAAAACACCCAAATGTAATATTAAGGCTAGGATCCAATCACAATATATTATAACCTAGAAGAGGGATGCCGTAATCCAAGTTATAACATATTTGAAAGGTAGGTGAATGACGATTCACCAATTTCCACCATGAAAACGAAATATAAATTATTTTGTTTTATTTGGTATTTAGAAATTCCTAGATTCTTTGAGATGCCATTGAACTTTTCAATGGCATGTTTCAATCTCGAGTGTGCCTTTCATGTTTTGTGACTAGGATACCGAGGATCACAAAACAAGGTGTGAAGTAACCATGCAAATTACTTGGTACCCTTAATGTTTTTCACTTAATCGTTGTGCCGGTAAACCACACACGCTCCTTCCGACCTCATGAAAAACCTTAAGTCACCCTTTGCCTTCCTTGTTTATTCCAAGTTAGTGTGCCGGTAAACCACACACGCTCCACCAACGACTTAAACAAGGTGCAAAGTGTAATTTCATGGATTAACACCTTATTCACATTTTTCCTAAAGTATCTAAGATTGGGAATTTATAAAACATTTAGTTACTTTATAATAATCATTATACTTTTAATGAGAATTTTTAAGTCATTGTCCTACCCGTTCAGCTAACGACCCTCCACCAGTCAAGCAAGCAGTGGGTGAGAGTGGACACCCATTAAGTTGCCATTTTATAGGCAACAACCTTATACCCACCTTATAGATTGGCTTCGTGAATGAGGCGTACTAGCGGTAAGACGAATTTGATCTTATACATACATACATACATACATATATATATATATATATATATATATATATATATATATATATATATATATATATATATATATATATTATTAACTTATAATATTATAAGTATAAGGGTTGAATTTTAACTTTTAAAATTCTAAGGGTTGGAACTAAAGTTTTAATCAAGACTTTACTTGTTCCAAAAACTTGAGAGCAAGTTTTGTATACTTTCAAGACTTTTCATTTCTTGTAACTTATGAGTTAATTAGAGTATTAAAAATGAAGAATCTTAATTTTTCTAACTCTTGTGTTCTTTTAATGGTTTTAATTCAAGTGTGACTCTTGGTTTTCCATAACTTGAGGACAAGTTATGGACTCCATTAAAACACATTATGATCAAGAATTAAACTACCAAGTAGGTTACAAGTAATTCCTATGATCATCTAAATTCATAAGATCAAGAACATGAATATCCATATCAAAGTTTCAAGTCCATATGAACACATATAATCATGAAAAATTGATATTTGCCATTGTAAATGGATTAGAACAAACATTACACCATCTAAAACAAGTTTTATAACACCAAAACAGTTTAGGGTAATGTTTCTAGTCCATTTCCAGCAGCAAAAGCCAAATATCTGCATTCTGTGGCTCCTACTCGCCGAGTGCACGGACCTACTCGGCGAGTAGGTTGAAGATACACATGAACTCGGTGAGTCCCCCCATGGACTCGGCGAGTTCATCAGGCAGATTGCACAAAATTGACCTTTTTCAACTATTTAGCACAAATAACAAACAAACAAGCCTAGGCTCTGATACCACTGATGGGTTTTGAGCATTCTAACACTTCCTAAGTTTACATGCAACCCTAATAACCTTGGATCTATGTTTGTCTAATTATCATGCAAAGTTGATTTCCAAGGTTATGATGCTATCTAGCATACATGGGGAACAATTTAACTTGAATAAAAGATAGAACTACATACCTTGTTGTTGATTTTGATCCTTGAAACCTTGTGAGCGTAGCACTCCAAGTGTGATGCCTCAAATGCTTCACACAACACCAAATGCTATGGAGTAAACTTGGAGAGAAAGTATAACACTCTAAAAATCGGCTCTAGCCCTCAAGTATGCACGTGTAGCCGATTTTGGGAGAAACATGAGCTTTATATAGTGTTGACACATTTAGGGTTACATCATGTAAACCCTAATGTGTCATGACTCTTCATTTCCATGACCCATGGGTTTGTAACTCCCATGGAGCCTCCATGGAGCATCCAATGGGTTCAACCCAACTTGATTATCCATGGAGCCTCTTAGCCCACTATATAAGTTATGGATGATTTACATAATCAACCCATATATTTAATTAGTTATCTTTTGATCACTTAATTAATTCTAAAATTAATTCTTGATCAAACTAATTAAATAATATTATTAATATATTAGAACTTATAATATATTAATAAACCACAAGTGTTATTTCTCTCATTTAGTCTATCCAATTGCATGGTGCCATGCAACCCAAATGGACCATGCCGGGTCGGGTCAAGTACATATCATAAATAGTTATGGACTTAGACACCTTATCCAACATTTTCTGGGTTTGGCCGATTATTATCGGAGATTTATTAATGATTTCTCGAAGATTGCCGTGCCACTCACCAAGTTGACCCGGAAGGGTGTTGCGTTTTCTTGGGGTCCGGAGCAGCAGACCTCGTTCAAGACACTTTGCAGGAAGTTATGCGAAGCCCCAGTGTTAGCCCTTCCGGAAGGGATGGAGGATTTTGTGGTATATTGTGATGCATCGATATCTGGATTGGGAGCGATGCTTATGCAGAGGGGGCATGTGATAGCATATGCATCGAGGCAGCTTAAGCCTCATGAGTCGAGATATCCCACTCATGATTTGGAGCTGGGAGCAGTAGTGTTCGCTCTCAAGATCTGGCGACATTATCTGTACGGGGTTCGGTGTACGATATACACGGACCACAAGAGCTTGAAGTATCTGATGGATCAGCCCAACCTGAATATGCGCCAGAGGAGGTGGTTGGACGTGGTCAAGGATTATGATTATGAGATCTTGTACCACCCGGGCAAGGCTAATGTTGTAGCCGATGCACTGAGCCGTAGGGCGGAGAGCGCCCCATTGCGAGATGTTTGTTTGAGATTGACAGTGATGACCCCGGTATTGGATGCTATTCGTGGGGCCCAGGCTGAGGCTATGTAGCCCGAGAGCCAGAAGAGAGAGCGAGTTGTCGGGCTGGTATCGGAGTTCGTTATCGATAGCCGGGGGCTTATGACATTTCAAGGTCGGATTTGGGTACCGTCCGTGGGCGGCACGCATACCATTTTGATGGAGGAGGCCCATTGATCGAGATTCTCGATCCATCCCGGGGCCGCATGAAGAGGGATGTCGCATGGTTTGTAGAGAGATTCTTGACCTGTTGCAGGGTTAAGGCCGAGCATCAGTGTCCACATGGTAAGCTGCAGCCATTAGAGATTCCCGAGTGGAAATGGGAACAGATTACCATGGACTTCATCACCAAATTGCCGAGGACTGCGAGGGGCGTTGATGCAATTTGGGTGATTGTAAACAGGTTGACGAGGAGTGCTCACTTCCTGGCCATCAGTGAGAGCTCTTCCATGGAGAAGATGGCGGAGATGTACATGAGAGAGGTGGTATTGCGGCATTGAGTGCCGATCTCGATTGTCTCAGATCGAGTTGTACGTTTCACATCCAGATTTTGGAAGAAGTTTGACGAGGAGTTGGGTACGAGGCTGCATTTCAGTACTGCATACCACCCACAGACAAACGGGCAGAGTGAGCGGATGATTCAGACGCTCGAGGATATGCTTCGGGCATGTCTATTGGATTTCGGAGGGAGTTGGGACACATATTTTCCCTTTGCGGAGTTTTCTTATAACAACAGCCATTATTCGAGCATTGGCATGCCGCCCTTTGAGTTGTTGTATGGGAGGAGGTGTCAGACCCCTATTTACTGGGGAGAGGTAGGGTAGTGTGTGATGGGTAGTACCGAGATTGTGCTTCAGAAGACAGAGTAGATCCAGCAGGTCAGACAGAGGTTCTTGACCGCTCAGAGTCGTCAGAAGAGTTATGCAGACAGACGTCGGTCCGAGCTTGAGTGTCAGGTCGGCGACTTCGTGCTCCTGAAGGTCTCTCCTTGGAAAGGAGTGATCCGATTCAGGAAGAGGGGCAAGTTGGGGCCCCGGTATATTGGTCCTTTCAGGGTGATCGCGAGGGTAGGCAGGGTAGCCTATCGTTTGGAGTTACCAGCAGAGTTGGGTCAGATTCATGACACTTTCCACGTGTCGCAGCTGTGAAAGTGTACAGCCGACGAGTCGGCAGTTGTGCCATTAGAAGATATTCAGGTGGATGCGAGCTTGAATTATGTTGAGAGACCAGTGGCGATCAGGGATCGAAAGATCAAGGTTTTGAGGAATAAAGAGGTGCCACTGGTGCAGGTCCAGTGGCAGCATCGGAAAGGGTCAGAGTTGACTTGGGAGCCGGAGCGTGTGATGCGTGAGCAGCATCCGGAGTTATTTGCAGAGTGAGACTTCGAGGGATAAGTCTTATTCTAGTGGGGGAGAGTTGTAACATCCAGATTCCCAGGTATTATTTCATTCTTTTTATTTTTGGGTGTTTTGAGGAGACTCAGCGAGTTGGGGTCTAAACTCGCCGATTAGGATCGCGGATGTGCACGTGGGTTCGCGTCTGGACTCGGCGAGTCCATGCTGTTTAATGAAACCCTAATTTCCAGGGTTTGGGACCTATTTAAAGGCCATTATGGCCGTCCATTGCGGCTACCACACCCCAGAGAGAGTCCTAGATCGCTTGTGAGGAGAAGAGAGTCAATTGTTGATCATTTGTTGGTGAAATTTGAAGGAGAAGGTGTCCAAGGCAAAAGAAGGCTGAAGGAAGTGCAAATCTAGTGTCTTCAGAGATCAAAGGCTTCATATTAAGGTATTCATTCGGACCTTCTCCAGTGTTGGGTGTTGATTCATAGAGTTAGGGTTTTTAAACCCTTTAGAAGAAGAGTATGTAGAGTATTTAGTCCCCTTTTTGAGTTTGTGCTTTGGATCTGGACTCAAAGTGGTCCAGAGACCTTAACCCTTGGAGCTTTATGAGCCATTTTGGAAGTCATGAGCTTAGAATGTCATTTTTGGGGCTAAATCACCATTTTGGACCATTTCTATGTTATATGTGTGTCAAGGTCCGAACTTTACATGATTATCATGCTTGGGGAGGCCAGATCTATGATTGTATGGAACAGATCTGACCTCAGAAGCTGTATAGAGTTTGTGCATGGCATGAACTCGCCGAGTCCGAAGAACTGACTCAACAAGTAGTATGAAGATTTCCCGTTAATCACTCAGTGAGTGGACTTGCTGAGTTGGGGTATAACTCAGTGAGTCAGAGAGAGTCAGGGGGGACTGAGTTCAATTGGAACTTGCCGAGTTGTTCTTGACACTCAGCGAATTGAGTCGGGGTGGCCCCTCGATTCATTCCAGGTGGAACTCGTCGAGTCAGGGGAAGAACTTGACGTGCCAAGAGAGGGATTAAGAGAGTCAGTGGACACGTGTGGACTCGCCGAGTTCCCTTAGTGCACTCGACGAGTCGGGTCAAAGTTTGACCGTTGACCTTGTTGACTCTTAGGGTTGAGTACAATTGTATTTATAAGAGTATTTACTTTGTGTGATTAGGCGGAGGCTAGATCACATTTCTTCCGAGACAGATACTTATCGAGACCGCAAGGTGAGTCTTCTCACTATACGTTACCAAGAGTGGTATATTTGTGTGGACCAAAGGGTCTTATGTGCTATGTATGAGATTATGTGCCATGTGTTATGTGTATGTTGTATGATGTTATAGACCGGACCGAAGGGTCCAACGATACAGACCGGGCCGAAGGGCCCAACGAGCTACGACCAGACCAGAGGGTCCAATGATCTACAGGACTGGGGGTCCCGCTAAGACACATCGACCGGAGGGTCGTAGTATAGCCTCGAGTGGCGTAGGTGTTGTATGTGGTATTTTGGGGAACTCACTAAGCATTTATGCTTACAGTTGTTGTGTGATTTGTTTCAGGTACCAATGATGAGCGCGGGAAGGCGCCGGCATGATTCATACACACTTGGGGAGTTTATGTTTTCGATTCTGGGGAGATGTTCTTGTGAAAAATACATTTGATACAATATGTTGATATTATTTTGTGAGTAAATGAATGTTTTCAAAATGAAAAATTATTTTGAAAATTTACATTGTTAGACACCAGACCACATCCCAACGAGGAAAAGGAAATAGGGCGAACTAGCCTTCCTAAGTCCTTTAAACATTATTTATATAACTATACAAATATAGGCATAAATTTAATGAAATAAAAGAATAGAAGGAAACTTTGGTAAACCTTCGGAAAACCTTTACAAATAAGAATTTATGACTTGATGTCATTTTGTAAAACAAGCTTTGAAAACCTTTGGGAGTCTTTTGAGAAACCTTTCATGAACAGCTTTGAAAATGATTTTTATAAAACAGTTTAAGTGGAGAAAACCTTTGAAAATCCTTTTAATATGAAATTACGATTGGATGTCTCTTTAGTAAACAAACTTTGAAAAAAACTTTGGATAACCTTTAATGATCTAAAAAGGGATATTCATACTTTAATAAGATTCGAAAACATGACTTGGAAATCTTAAGCTGGATAAAACAGTTTAACATGCAAAATCTATTTTGCTATACAGTTATTAATCACATGTGATTTATCTAATAACTGTACAGTTCAACTTGTATTCCCCCCCTATAAAAGCAGTTAAAATCATTTAAAAGGTTATTTCAGGGGTATGAACTCACCTGCTACGAGTGGATTGGATGGAGGTGCCGGTTGAGTGCTCGGTGTCGAGTAAAGACTTGAACACAACTTAATGACCTAGTAACATATGAAGACATATGTTTACATATAATTAGTGACTATAACACTAATTAAACACCTATAAGCATCCTAATGTGCGGAAAAACACTTTGGTCAAGTGCTAGGAGGCTATTGGGTTGAAATAAGGGAGCGTATGGCCTAGTTAGGGAATTTACTCTTCAAGAGTAAACTATTTATGGAGATTTCGGCCCTAAGACCATATCCCCATGAGTTTACGGCCGTAAACTCATGGGTGGTGTGTTCTTGGATGCTCAAAGGTCTTATATAACTTGTAGAATTAGGCTAGGTTCAAATCTAGGGCATAGGAAGTGGTTAAGTCCTCAAATGGACCATTTATGGGAGTTTATGGCTGTAAACATAGAGTTTACGGCCGTAAACTCTTACTTGTCTCATCACTTCATGCTTTAAGGTCTTAAATGAAAGAATACAAGGTGCTATGCATTATTCCAATCCATATGGGGAAGTTAGGGCATCATTTGACCCCCTTAAGGGAGTTTACGGCCCATGGACCAATCCTTGGGGGGTTTACGGCCATAAACTCTTAAGGTCATGGTTTCTTTGATGTTTAAGGCCCCAACTTCAATGGTGGTTGATTCTAGACATTTACTCAAGCCATAGGAGGTGTTTAAGGGCAAATTTAACACCTTAAAAGGTGTTCACGGCCCATGAAGAGGGGTTTACGGTCCAAGAGTGTTATTGGGCTGTAAACTCATGTTTACTCATCAAAATACAAGGTTTTGGTGTTCTAAGCTCATACATGCAAGTCCTCAAGTCATACCTAAGCCCTTGGAGTGATTTAGAAGGGTTTTCGGGCTTCAAAACCCAATTTATGAGTGTTTGCGGTCCAAGAGTGTTCTTGGGCCACAAACACATGATTATGAGGGTTTTGGGTGATTTAAACAAGAATTTGCAGGTATATCAAGCTAAACAACAAGGTAGGATAGATTACTTACAGTTATGGAGCTCGAAATGGGTGTTTTTGGATCAAAAGCAACTTGTAGAGAGAGAGAGAGAGAGAGTAGAGAGAGAGAGTGAAAAGGGTGTAAATGAGGTTTACTCACTCTTATATAGGGGTTCGAGTTTGTGAACCAGTGGAAATCTACCCGATACTGACGTTAAACGGGGCTTATGGTCGTATCAGAGTAAATGGTCGTAATGTGACTTGATTGTAACTAAAAAATTTTCAAGGGGATATTAAGGATGTTTCACGTGTTTCTAATTTGTTCCGTCTCTTATGAAGTCATAATAAAAGTCCCAATTTAATTAACCTAATCCAAAAATGTTAACGAAACAATTTAATAAAACGAGCTTTATTAGCGAAAAAGGGTTTACTGTGACGGGATAAATTTCCGGTTGTCACAACTAAAACCGCTGTAAGTTAAGATACACTCTCTTTCTTTCAATGTAACTTATATTTATAGTCATAAGTCGTTATTATGAACCTATAAATAAGATTTATCATTAATTCCAAGTCAAATTACTGATTGATCTACTTACGGTAGAGGTGTCTAGAATCTTCTCGTTGTGTTGGTTGTTGGATTTTAGAAATTCTATATGCCGAAATAGTCATGCCTCCTAATTGTCCTCCCTCCTTGATCCTTATTTGATAGAGCTATTAGTATTCATTGGAATGATTGATAGGTCTAGACTATTTTCAGTCACGTAGAATATTAGACTAAGACTTAGTGATAATGATAATAGGTTATGTCAAATGAAAAGTCAGTTGCTGGAAGCGAATCATTGTCTGAGTTTTAAGTCATCATTTTAACAAGTGAATGCATAGTTACCTTCCGATTACGTATAGATATTAAGTATTTAATTTTCCTGAATGCTATATGTGCTTATTATTTGAGTTCTTGATGTATGTGTTACATGAGATAACAATTGTTTCCTAAAATATTATATATGTAATTTACCGTACTCATAATATATGGGGTAGGATAGGTAGAAAGAGATAAGAGAAATGAGATGATAGTTAGAGACTATAAGAAAATAGATAATGGTGAGAAATCATACCAAGAAATAGAGTAATGGTGAGAAACCATACCCGAGATAGAATAGTGGTGAAAGACCATGCCAAAGATAGGGCAAGAGACCAGACCCAACAAAGTCCAATCATTAAGCAAAGTATTGATGACAACCACAAATTATTCTAGAAAGTCCAGTGGAACACTAGCACACTTGCAATCTGTAGGTGTTAATGAATCACACACACCGAGAGTATGGATTGTGGGTTTATTTGAGTATCCTATTTTCTTATGGTTACCTTACCGACACGTAATGCTAGGAAAATTCCTTAAGCAGTACTTTTATACTCATTTCTTACAATAATCCTTAAGATAGAACACTTGAGATAAATTCTATCGAATAAGAGGGAGATAGTGAGAGAAAAAGAGTAAAGAAAATGTGTAATCGGGTTAACTGTTTGATGTGAATTATACATTTTTAAAAGTGATAAATTAATTTATTGTGGGTTGAAAACCCTATGTACTCACCAGGTTTTCCTACCTGGCCCACTCAACTTCTTTTTATCACAAGTAGCGATACAAAGGTACATGCACAATGAGAGATTCAAGGAGATGTAGTCTGTTAGTATATTGATACATTGTAAGTCTCCATTTATGCTAATGTTTTATATCAGTTATAACATCCCGAGTTTTAAAAATATAAACAAATCACATTTCTTCGAAAATGCTTTGATAATATCATTATCATGTTTTCAGGACATATTCCACATAACTAATCTTTTAGAAGAATACTTTGATTAATAAGCATAAACAAATCGGTCTTTTCTAGCGGTAAAAGTGCGGATGTCACAATTGGTATCAGAGCTTTGGTTTAAGCTAACTAGGAGTAAGGATTTATTTTTAAGACTTAAACTTAGAATGCTAAGAGATGATCATGAGATGTGTGTCTATTATATTTTAGGTAGTACACTTGAATTGACACGAGAACTAACTTATTTTAGGATAAGATGGCTAATTTGATTTATGTGCTAAATGACTTATGCATGCTATAGCTATAAGAGGCCTTAGATTGCCTATCTAATTGATATTATTAGCTTTATAGTCTGTTGCCGACCTAGAATTAGGAAATTTTATGTGTTTAGGTTTCTAAACATTTAATTACGGTATTAGAACTGGATTATAATTTTCAGAGTAATAAGGGGGATTATGTGTTTAAACATTCCCTATCTGTATTCTCATCTCGGTACACTCTATTTAGTGTATAGAAAGACATGGTGAGGAAAAGAAGTAGATGAGGAAACAATGATGGAAAACAACACCCTGAGCGAGTGATGGGTCGTGCACAGTCATCGCACCTGCATCCAAACCTATCGCGATGACAAGAGTTCAGGAAATGATGCAGATGATGCTAGATCATCAAATGGAGGAGAAAAGGCATCTACTACAGGAAAATGGAAGAGAACTTACTGCACCCGTTGTGCAACGTGAGTTGAATGGGGAATATTCTTAGGAGGGAAACTACAACCGGAATATTAGCCAAGCTAAGCCAAGAATGGTTGGAAGGAACCAACCAAACGAAGGAGATGATGGGCATACGTGCGTGTATAAGGACTTAATGGGTGCCAAGACACCAAGTCTTTCTAGAAGCACGAAGCCAGTAGATATTATAAATTGGATCTTTGATATGGAGATGGTATTTGAGAACTACAACTGCAACAACAAGTAGAAAACCGTTCTTGCAGTCAGACGATAGAAGACCGTGGTTTTAAATTGGTGGAATTTATTGGCCGATACTATGACACTGTGAGAAGCCATAAAGATGTCTTGGGAAGCATTCCTGGACTAGTTGAAGATGCAATATTTCTCGAAAGTGGATCTGATAGATATGAACAATGAGTTTCAGAACTCGAAGAAGAGGAAGATGATTGTTGGTGAGTATGCCACTGTATTCACCAAAAAGATGAAGCCATTCCCCTATCTGATGCCTAATGACCTCTCAAAGATAGAATGGTTTGCTAACGGATTGCCCGTGAACTTTGGTCCAATGGTTAAAATGAAAACTACTTTGAAGACATTCGTTAGAGAAGCCAAGAATATTGAGACCCAGATAAGAGAAAGGAGTATGGAGAAGGCTGAAAAAATAGAGAAAAGGAAGCTTGAGGGATCTTTAAGACCCGATAAGAAGAGTAAGTCCTTGAAGTCTAAAGATCAGAAGCCTGGGGGTAACATGGACAAGTGGTGTGACAAGTGTAGAAAGAAGCACTTTGGAGAATGCACTAAAGGAGTGACCTGTTACGAGTGTGGGAAAACTGGTCACTATGCCAAAGAATGCACGGACAAGAAGGAAGTATGCTTCAAGTGTAGTGAAGGACACTTCAAGCAAGATTGCCCAAAGAAGGAAGGAACTGTAAGGATGAATGTCCCACCAAAGCCAAAGTTGAGGGCATATTTTACGGGACTTGATGAGGCAACAAGAGGGCGAGAATTTGTAGCTGCTTTTCTGGAATACTTAAAGGAAGGAGATAAATAATTAGTATTATCAAGGTTCTAAATGGCGTGAGGCGTGGCGTGGCGGCAAGGTCAAGCCTCAAGCTTAACGAGCCATGGCGTGTTTCAAGGCGTGATGTAAGGGGGCGATTTTGTATTAATTTAAAATTATTTTACCACATAAATATAAATTTATAGTAAATATAACCATTTTTTAGAAGTGTTAGATCAATAGCTAGTAATAAAAATTTAACGAAAACCACAATACCTGTATCTTCGATTAGAAAAGACATAAGAAAGAGCAAAAAATCGTGTGTCAAACGAAAAAACACGCACCATAACACGTCATAACGCGCCATGGCGCGCCATATCATGTCTTGCCACGCGCCACGGCTAACAGCAGCGTTATGAGGCTTTTCGTAACGGCGGAGCCACGCCTCACGCCATGGCGCACCTTGGCGCGCGCCATGGCGCGCCTTTTAGAACACTGAGTATTATCCTATGTAGCCTAATGTATAAGGCATTAAATATGATGAAATCAAATAAATCTTGTAATCGTTCTCAAGAAATAATATAATCCCTCATTATGTTATATGACTCAATGTGTTAAGTTGTTGTCTGATCTTCTTGTATGGTGACTTGGGGACTACGATACAATACTTGGATGAGTATGTGTATGTGTGAAAGGTAGTAGAGGCCTATACTACTGGAAGCACGTGAGTCACTTGTATCAGGGAAAGCCATAAGGTTACTAAGACAATAATAGTTGAGTTACTTTGTTCATTTCCATCATTACCTTTTTTTGGTAATGGCTAAGAAGGTAAATATTCCAACCTTAGTGGTCATATTAAATCGAGTCATACTAATCTACGGAGTAAGTTCGACGTAGCTTATGACTTTAGATTGAAGGAAAAGATAATCGAAGCGATCAGTAGAGGTATCATGTTTGCCGTTAAGATTAAGCCGCCTGTAGCTAGAAATGATACATGATAGAATGTGATTATATCACATTAGAACATGAAGGAAAGTATCTTTCATGCTAAAGTCTGACTCAAAAAGACTTAAGTCTAACCGTTGCATCATAGGATAAGAGGTCTTTAGAACATGACCTACCGGTCTGTTATGTTAGTCCATGTAACATCCTGATTTCCCAGGTATATCATTTTATTTAATTATTTTGGATATTGAGGAGGAACTTGGCGAGTTGGAGCCAAGACTCGCCGAGTAGGGTCGCGGATGTTCATCCGGGTTCACGTCCGGACTCGGCGAGTCCACGCTGTTTAATGAAACCCTAATCCCCCGGGTTTGGAGCCTATTTAAGGGCACTTATAGCCTCCCATTGCGGCGACCAGTCCCTTGAGAGAACCCTAAGTGAGCCAAATCGTTGTGAGGGAGAAGAAGTCACTTTTTGATCCTTGAACCCTTGGTTTAGCAAGAAGAAGGTGACAAGAACAAAGAGGAGGTGTGATTCAAGCAGTTCCAGAGTTCAGAGACATCATTTTGAGGTAATGGTTCAAACCTCCTTCAGTTTTGGTGTTGATCATTAGATTTAGGGTTTTCTAACCCCTTTGGAGAGTGATTCTGTGGAGCAAATGGTCCCTCTTCGAGTTTGTGCCTTGGATCTGGACTCAAAGAGGTCCAGAGACCTTGACCCTTGGAGCTTTATGGACCAGTTTGGGGTTATTGGCCTTAGGTTGCCATTTTTGGGACTAAATCTCCTTTTGATGCCTTGGTGTGGTTATACAAGCATCAAGTTCCGAACTTTACGTGACATTCATGCTTGGGGAGGCCATATCTATGGTTTGGGGAAACAGATCTGACCTCAGGAGGTCAGTAGAGTTTGTGCATGGCATGAACTCGCCGAGTTGTTCTTGAGACTCGGTGAGTAGGGTTAGGGTTTCACGTAAATTGCTCAGTGAATAGACTTGCCCAGTTGGGGGATGACTCAGTGAGTCAGGAGGGGGTTAGAGGACTAGAGTTCAAGGTAGTACTCGCCGAGTTGTTCTTGAGACTCGGCGAGTTGAGTCGGGGTGGCCCCGCGATTCCTGTCTGGTATGACTCGTCGAGCATAGGGAGGGACTCGACGTACCAAGAGGGACAAAGAGTTAGTGGACATGTGTGTACTCGCCGAGTCACCAGAGTGCACTCGGCGAGTTGGGTCAAAGATTGACCGTTGACTTTTGTTGACTTTTAGGGTTTGGTCAGCAATGTGGCCTTTGGACCAAGAAGGGGGTAAAACGGTCTTTTACCCTTAAGAGGGTGCCAAGAGAGGATTGAGTCTAGTCTCGAGAGTTATGTTCAAGAGAGCTTTTGCCTTATGTGATAGATGGTGGCGAGTTCGAGATGCAAGCGTGAGGATATCTGCTTCCTGCTTGCCAGGTGAGTCTTCTCACTATACTTTACCTTGAGTAGGTAACCAGAGTTATGTGACAAAGTATTTGTATGCTATGTATATTATGTTGTACTGCATTATTTCTATGTGATTTATGCTGTGCATGCTTACAGAGTTAGAACCGGAAGGTTCCCGGAGTTAGAACCGGAAGGTTCACAGAGTTAGAACCAGAGGGTTCATAGAGTAGGGTCCACGGACCCATAGAGTTATAGCCTCGAGTGGCTAATATGTGTTATGTGTGGTATTTTGGGGAACTCACTAAGCTTCGTGGTTACAGTGTTTTGTGTTATGTGTTTCAGGTTTCTCTCAGGATCACGGGACGGCACCGGCTCGATTGTACACACCAGAGAAAGAGTCATGTTTTGAGGATCCTGGTTTATTATGCAAGTGAAAATGGAGATATGTTTTGTAATTCGATTATGAATGAGATTTTAAGCAAAGTGTTTTTAAGAATTAAACGATTATTTTTTAACGAAAAATTGTTTTGAAATTTTCGGTGTTACAAGTTGGTATCAGAGCCTTGGTTTGAGGGATTCGGATGCGCCTTCGGGTAAATCTGGACTCAAACTGAGGAAGTAAGAAAATTTTTGAAAGAAATAATTTTCTAAAGCGAATAAGAGTTCAAAGAGAAAGCGAGAAAGAGCAGTGTGTACAATCAGCCAGAGCCCGAACGGTGATTTCTCAAAATACCCTTACTTTTGTGTTATGAGATATTTATGATGCACTTTATGAGATATTATTGCATGCTAGAGACATGCTAGGTATTCCATATCTTAGGACTAGAGTGGCCTGATTTGTGATGCCTTAGCCTAGGAATTGTTGTTATATGCGATGTGCTTTTGAGTATGTGATGAGTGAGAATATTTAGTTGGAATCCTTTAGGGGATTTGAGTAGAGGAGTAATCTAGGGGAGATACCTAGATAAGTACCGTGGTACTTAGCGAAAGAATAGTTAGAACCCGCGAGGGGAAGAGTTGAAGAGTTCGGTGGTACTTTCGAGGATGAGCAGAGCAAGCGGAGTTATCACCCAGAGTGAGTCATATATATTCTTCGATGCTCGAATGCTGCTTGCTTCGTGCTTTGTGGAACTCTCGATGATGGGAGTCAGCTACCAAGCGAATATGACGATATTCAGGAGGTAGATGGCTGGCATCATTAGGAGCTCTTCAGCAGCTGATGGCAGAGAAGTGTGGGAATCTAGGAAGAGCCTAGGGAGTAACCTTAGCCAGATGAGTGCGCTGGCAGAGTAGAGAATTTCGCGACGGAATTGGTGAACGAGAAGGTCGAGCAGCTACTTAGGAGCTCCGGGATAGTCCGTGTGGAAAGTATGGGTAGATGTGGCAAGTAGTATGGGCCCCTACTACTGAAAGCAGAGGACCCATACTTGATACAGGGAGTATTCTGAAGGTTCTAATGAGCGGATGGAGGAGTGATGTTATGGTTCGAGTACCATACATCGGAGTGTATTGAGGAGTGATGTTATGGTTCGAGTACCATACATCGGAGCGGATTGAGGAGTGATGTTATGGCTCTAGTACCATACATCGGAGTAGATTGAGGAGTGATGTTATGGTTCGAGTACCATACATCGGAGCAGATTGAGGACTGATGTTATGGTTCGAGTACCATACATCGGAGCGGATTGATGAGTGATATTATGGTTCGAGTACCATACATCGGAGCAGATTGAGGACTGATGTTATGGTTCGAGTACCATACATCGGAGCGGATTGATGAGTGATATTATGGTTCGAGTACCATACATCGGAGCAGATTGAGGAGTGATGTTATGGTTCGAGTACCATACATCGGAGCGGATTGAGGAGTGATGTTATGGTTCGAGTACCATACATCGGAGCGGATTGAGGAGTGATGTTATGGTTCGAGTACCATACATCAGAGCGGATCGAGGAGTGAAGTTATGGTTCGAGTACCATACATCGGAGCGGATGAAGGAATGATGTTATGGTTCGAGTACCATACATCGGAGCAGATGGAGGAGTGATGCTATGGTTCGGGGACCATACACCGGAGCATATTGAGAAGAGATGTCATGGGATGAGTACCATGGTTCATAGTGAATGATGCTTGTGGTTCTCCGGTTATCCGTTCATTATTGATGAGGTAGAGATTGGACGCTACGGGTTTTAGACCAGTGGGCCATGATTGAGTTCGAAGAGGCGTGCCTTGAGAGGGAGGTCGAGAGCCTTTTAGAGTATTTTGGTAAGGAGTCAGAGGGAGGGGAGAATTTCAGTATGAGTTGAGCAATCAGTCGATAGAGGAGATGACACCTTCTATGACCTGGGTGGTGCTATTTATGTTCGTGTGCGAAACACAAGAGGCATGATGTTTAAGTTTGGGGTTTGGGGGTAAACCCTACATGTTGTCATCGATGATGATTTTCCATCAGAGTATCAGGTAGCATGTCTGCCGCGAGGCAGTGATTTACCATGAGTAGATAGTCAGTTAGGACTGAGATAGTCGAGGACCACGTTACACCTATTTGAGTATAGTAGGGCGTATTGTAGAGGTATCAGTGGGGAGTCCAGTCGAGTTAATCAGTGTAGTGGTTTTTTCTATCTATGTTGGGTATTGAATATGGGAGTGGGTCCCTGTTCTTAGGATGATCCATGTGTTGGAACGTCGGTTGATGAGTCGAGGTGGGGGAGTATGATGATTTCGTGGTCCAGTCTATGAGTCAGTGATGTTATTGGACAGTTGAGTTGTTTGGTATTGGATTGGTATGAGACTTGGAACGACTAGAGGCAGTCGTGACGAGAAGTTCTTGAGGATTTCATCTGAGGTTCAGAGTTATGAGATCGATTGATTTCCTTAAAGGGGATTATCAGGTGTTGCGTAGCACTTTCCAGGGGCAGGTGCATTATTGCTGGTGAAAATAGTTTGTGAGGTTGTTGATGTGTTAGATAGTGATGGTTCGAACCCTAAGTAGGGGAGAACCGGGTGGTTTATTGAGAGAACTAGAGAGTTGTGTAAGAGCAGTTAGGGGTAGGATACAGAAACCTGCGGCTTGAATTCATGAGATCAGGTTCATTGGTAATCAAGGAAAGGTGCAGGGCGAGATAATGCATGTGGTATATGTCTGAGAGAAGGATGGGTGTCTCCACGGCGGGTGGTTAATGGTCAGGAATCTGGTGGGGGTCAGAGTCGTTTCAAGTGGAAGACTCGTAATGATGGTATGGGCAGTTGAGAACTTCTGGGTTGAAATATGGGTAGAAGATTGTCGAGTAGCCAACTCCCGGGCTGGGATGTGTATTCTTGCTTGGATTTTGAGCAGTAGTGGAAAGGGTTTCGGAGGATCATCAGTGTGTTCTGAAGAGTTAACGCCTTCCTTGTATTCCAATTGAGTGTTTGGATGCACTGAAGTTGCGCATTGAGTGAAATAGGAAATTATTATGGGATTCAAAGGAAATGTATTGTTGTATATGTATGGTGCTGGGAGTAAGGGAATCAGTGGTAGAGGCAGGACATTGTGATGCTCTGTTAGGGTGTTCCGTGGTTTCCATGTATAGCGTCCCGATTTCGGAGTTATTTAGAGTCTTGGGTTTAAGATGACTAGTGATGTATCATGTATCCACGGTTCCAGTGGGAGCCCTTCGTGTATTGTCATCAAGAGGGATTATTTAAGGAAGTGGATCTCCACAGAGGTAGGTTCTGTGATATGGCGGTTGCCGCCAGAGTCTATAATGCATATCGGGATAAGTGTGTGTGTGTAACTATCTATGATAGTCTTCGGTGCATGAGTTAGTGAACATAGTGTGGCGTTGTAATGAGAATGAGAGTATAGGGTGAAGCTACGGGGAGCCGTAGTATTCACAAGTCAGAGGGTGTTGTGATGCTACGGGGAGCCGTAGTACTCACAAGTCAGAGAGAGAGAGAGAGAGAGGAAGAGAGAGTCGTGATGCTACGGGGAGCCGTAGTATTCGCCAGTCAGAGGGTGTTGTGATACTACGGGGAGCCGTAGTACTTACAAGTCAGAGGGAGGGAGTCGTGGTACTACGGGGAGCCGTAGTACTCGCTAGTTAGTTGGCATTGTGATACTACAGGGAGCCGTAGTACTCACTAGTCAGAGGATGTCGTAATGTTGCAGGAAGCCATAGTACCATCTAGAGGGAAAGAGAGTGTGATGATGGAGTGTTCTCCGATAAGTGCATGATGCAGAACAGTTTTAGGCTTGAGTAGCCCTAGTGTTGAGTTTTTGGAGCCTAGTGGTTAAACCGGGGCGAGACTGGGGTCTCCATCTCTGTCGGGAGGATCAGCGAGGCGCGCGGGAGAATATGCACAGCAGACGCCAGAGGTTAGAGCTGAGCCGATCTTCGATTGGATTGTACTTTTATGAGGAAAAGGGAATTTCGTGACTTGGGTGTCACTGGGCCGTGATAGTGGTCACGGGGAGGAAGTTAGTGAGATATTTTGGATCATGTTATGTGTGACCTTTGGGGGTTCAGCTGGGGCCAAAAGCTGACCTGGTGCTCGGTATCGAAGATGAATATGAGAAATGAGCTAGAGTTTACCATGGTGATGTCTGTGGACATTTTAGAGCGAGCGAACGATTCAGATGCTCGAGGATATGCTTCGGGCATGTGTATTAGATTTCGGGGGGGGGGGGGGGAAATTGTGGCACGTATTTTCCCTTGGTAGAGTTTTCCTACAACAACAACCATCATTAGTGCATCAGTATGCCACCCTTTGAGCTATTGTAGGGAAGGGGGTATCGGACCCCATTTGCTGGGGAGAGGTAGAGCAACGTGTGATGGGAAGTACAGAGATCGTGATTCAGACGTCAGAGCAGATACAGCAGGTCAGGCAGAGGTTGTTGACCGCTCAGAGTCTCCAGAAGAGTTACGCGGACAGGCGCCGGTCTGAGCTCAAATTTTTGGTCGGTGACTTTGTACTCCTGAAGGCCTCTCCTTGGAAAGGAGTGACCCGATTCAGGAAGAGGGGCAAGTTGGGGCCCCGATATATCGGTCCTTTTCGGGTGATCGCGAGGGTAGGCAGGGTAGCCTGCCGGTTGGAGCTACCTGCAGAGCTAGGTCAGATCCATGACACTTTCCATGTGTTGCAGCTGCGAAAGTGTATAGCCGAGGAGTCGGCAGTAGTGCCATTAAAGGATATTCAGGTGGATGTGGGCCTGAACTACGTTGAGAGACCGGTGGCTATTCGGGATCGAAAGATAAAGGTTCTGAGGAACAAAGAGGTGCCTCTGGTGCAGGTCCAGTGGCAACACCGGAAGGGGTCAGAGCCTACTTGGGAGCCGGAGCGCGAGATGCGTGAGCAGCATCCGGAGTTGTTTCCCGAGTGAGACTTCGAGGGCGAAGTCTGATTCTAGTGGGGGAGAATTGTAACATCCTGATTTCCCAGGTATATCATTTTATTTAATTATTTTGGAGTTTGAGGAGGAACTCGGCGAGTTGGAGCCAAGAGTCGCCGAGTAGGGTCGCGGATGTTCATTCGGGTTCACGTCCGGACTCGGCGAGTCCATTAGTGGACTCGGCGAGTCCACGCTGTTTAATGAAACCCTAATCCCCCGGGTTTGGAGCCTATTTAAGGGCACTTATAGCCTCCCATTGCGGCGACCAGTCCCTTGAGAGAACCCTAAGTGAGCCAAATCGTTGTGAGGGAGAAGAAGTCACTTTTTGATCCTTGAACCCTTGGTTTAGCAAGAAGAAGGTGACAAGAGCAAAGAAGAGGTGCGATTCAAGCAGTTTCAGAGTTCAGAGACATCATTTTGAGGTAATGGTTCGAACCTCCTTCAGTTTTGGTGTTGATCATTAGATTTAGGGTTTTCTAACCCCTTTGGAGAGTGATTATGTGGAGCAAATGGTCCCTCTTCGAGTTTGTGCCTTGGATCTGGACTCAAAGAGGTCCAGAGACCTTGACCCTTGGAGCTTTATGGACCAGTTTGGGGTTATTGGCCTTAGGTTGCCATTTTTGGGACTAAATCTCCTTTTGATGCCTTGGTGTGGTTATACAAGCATCAAGTTTCGAACTTTACGTGACATTCATGCTTGGGGACGCCAGATCTATGGTTTGGGGAAACAGATCTGACCTCAGGAGGTCAGTAGAGTTTGTGCATGGCATGAACTCGCCGAGTTGTTCTTGAGACTTGGCGAGTAGGGTTAGGGTTTCATGTAAATTCCTCAGTGAATAGACTTGCCGAGTTGGGGAATGACTCAGTGAGTCAAGAGGGGGTTAGAGGACTGGAGTTCAACGCGGTACTCGCCGAGTTGTTCTTGAGACTCGGCGAGTTGAGTCAGGGTGGCCCCGCGATTCCTGTCTGGTATGAATCGTCGAGCATAGGGAGGGACTCGACGTACCAAGCGGGACAAAGAGTTAGTGGACATGTGTGTACTCGCCGAGTCACCGGAGTGCACTCGGCGAGTTGGGCCAAAGATTGACCATTGACTTTTGTTGACTTTTAAGGTTTGGTCAACAATGTGGCCTTTGGACCAAGAAGGGGGTAAAACGGTCTTTTACCCTTAAGAGGGTGCCAAGAGAGGATTGAGTCTAGTCTCAAGAGTTATGTTCAAGAGAGCTTTTGCCTTATGTGATAGATGGTGGCGAGTTCGAGATGCAAGCGTGAGGATATCTGCTTCCTGCTTGCCAGGTGAGTCTTCTCACTATACTTTACCTTGAGTAGGTAACCAGAGTTATGTGACAAACTATTTGTATGCTATGTATATTATGTTGTACTGCATTATTTCTATGTGATTTATGCTGTGCATGCTTACAGAGTTAGAACCGGAAGGTTCCCGGAGTTAGAACCGGAAGGTTCACAGAGTTAGAACCAGAGGGTTCATAGAGTTGGGTCCACGGACCCACAGAGTTATAGCCTCGAGTAGCTAATATGTGTTATGTGTGGTATTTTGGGGAACTCACTAAGCTTCGTGGTTACAGTGTTTTGTGTTATGTGTTTCAGGTTTCTCTCAGGATCACGGGACGACACCGGCTCGATTGTACACACCAGAGAAAGAGTCATGTTTTGAGGATCTTGGTTTTTTATGCAAGTGAAAATGGAGATATGTTTTGTAATTCGATTATGAATGAGATTTTAAGCAAAGTGTTTTTAAGAATTAAACGATTATTTTTAAACGAAAAATTGTTTTGAAATTTTCGGTGTTCCAGTCGAAGTAAAGATCCCAAAGGGGAGATAATTGTAATGCCCGCAAATTCGAGCTACTCAATTTAGAGATAATAAGCATTACAAATGAATTTTTGATAGAAGATTACTTAGGAAAAATAATCTTCACCAAAGTTATAGTATATGTTACAAGGATTCTGTACATATAAATAACGATGAAATCCAACTTCGTATGAAGAAGTCATGCTTCTACCACTACTAGAAAAACAACCTTTTACGACGCGCAATATGTGTCGTAAAACGCTCAGACGACGCACAAATGCGTGTCAAGGAAGACCCTTTCATAACGAGAGACAACACGCTTTTGCACGTCGTCTATAGACGACGCGCATTTACGACGCGCAGTTACAACACGCATTTACGACACTCATTTACAACATGCATTGTGTATCATTAAAGCCCCTGTCAAGAAAGGCCATGTCATAAATGAAGATGACACACCGTTTACGTATCGTAATTTTAAATGTTTAAAAAAAAATATTTATAGATTTACTAATTTTCAAATTAAATTTGCATATAATGTCTCATAATAGAAAATAAAATATCATATACAAAAAATAGAATCCATTACATAAAATCTAATGTCATACAAATAATCGTTCCATGGAAAGATAAAACAAATCAATAGAAGTTGTAACAATAATTTACAAACTAATAGTGTGACAGCCCAAAGTTTATTCCGTTACATTACCCCGTTACCGTTAACAGAATATTTCATTTTTATAAAAGTTCCGTTAATTAGAGGTTGCCAAATAAATAAATGTTTTATTTATTTATATTTTTATGTCGTTATAGTCGTAATAAAGTAAATAAAAACACTTAAATTACATTTCCATAATATTTTGGAAAAAGTTAAATTTTATTACGACCACTAAATCGGGTGCGAGCAAAAGCCCCGTATAACGGCAGTATCGGGTAGAATCCCACTGGGCTCCAACTCCAACCCATATATAAGGGGAATGGACTTCATTCCACCCCTTTTCACTCTCTCTCTATACTCTCTCTCATAAAGCCCGTTTTCGACTCAAAACCGCGAATTTCCGCCTCCAAAACGTGAGTCTCCTTACCCTAACTTATTCTAAACATCTTGGCTTGTTGTTATAGCTCAAAAATCGACCATATAAGCTGTTAAAGAGGAGTTTACGACCTAAGAGCCTCCTTAGGCCGTAAACCCCTTAAATGAGGCCAAAATGACCCAAAATTGTCCCTTTGAGCTTAGAAACCGGTTGGGGATTTAGCCTAGGAGTGTTTGAAACATAAAACAATCATTTTTGGGACATAAAAGAGGGTTTACGACCCAAGCACATGCTTAGGCCGTAAACACCCTCTAAACTTGTAAAATCAAGTTCCAAACACTCCCAAACCACCCTTAGGCCTAATACATAAATTAGGGGCATGCTATTTCGGGTTTAGAACAATTAAACACAATGAATTGAGGGGTAAAAAGGAGTTTACAGCCCAAGCACATGCCTAGGCCGTAAACACCTCCAAACCATGTCAAATGGTAGTTTTAATCCCCCCAAATGGCCTTATACTTCATTATAAATTACTAGGATTGAAACTAGGGCCTTAAACTTCCATAAAGTCAAGGGGTAGGAGTTCACGACCGTGAACTCCCATAGGGGTGGTTCATGGGCCGTAAACTCCCATTTGGTCCCCTTTAAATGACTTAAACCCATTCATACCTTTTAGATTTGGACATAGCAAAATTCCACGATCAAGATAAAGCCTTTAAACATCCTAGAACCCCCTCACCATGAGTTTACGGTCGTAAACTCATGGGGAGTTGTCCCAGGGCCGTAAACACTATAAGGAGAGTTTACTCTTGGAGAGAAAACTCCATTCCTAAGCCATTCACACCCTTAAATGTTACCTGGGACACCCCAAACACTTAACCAAAGTGTTTTCCGCTCCTTAGAGTGCGTATACTTGTTTAATTAGTATTAAATGTACGAATTGTATGTGAACATATGTTATCATATGTTAAATAGGTCACTAAGTGTGTCCAAGTCTTTACTTGACACCGAGCACCCAACCGACACCTTCGTCGGATCCACTTACACCAGGTTAGTTCATACCCCTGAATGAACCTTTTAAATGTTTTCACATGTTTTATTAGGGGGGGGGGAATACAAGTTAAACATGCCAGTTATCATTTCAATCACATGTGATTGATGACCCGCATGCACAAGGATTTACCACACTGTTAACTGTTTTACCGAGAATGATACTTTAAATGGTTTTCTAAAATGTTTTCACTTATTCAAATCTTTTGCTTATATCGTTTTATCAATGTTTCACTTAAAACTGATTTATGAGAGTTTTCCAAAGGATTTCCAAAGGTTTTCAAACTTATTTTACAAAAGAATACCCTGTCGTGATTTTCTAAAGAATAAAGGTTTTCTTCCATGTTTTGATACTCCCTCTTAGTTTAAACTCCTACTTGATAACGCTTTCACATCGTGACGCGTTTATACTTGTTATTGCCTCTATTTCGCTTATACTTGTAGTCGCTTATGCCTATTAGACGCTCTTACTTCACTTGTTGTCATTTCCACTTCGTGATACACTTATATTTAGTAACGCTTATACTTTACGATTCGGTTGTTCATACTGTTCGGTTATACATCACGATTTGGTTATTCCACACTGTACGCTTATACTTCACGATTCGGTTATTCCACACGATTCGGTTATACATCACAATTCGGTTATACTTCACGATATGATTCCACTTGTTACACACTCAAACGTAGTTAGATGTATGTCTATGCTTGTATAGATGCATATAAATAATGATTGAAGGACTTAGTAAGGCTTGTCCGCCCTATTTCCTTTTCTTCATTGAGATGTGGTCTGGTGGGATCGGATGTCCATTCGAAGGTCGTTTGATTCATTAGTTATATATTATGTACACAAGCATAGACATATAGGTTTACTCTAGTCAGTTTAGCTATGAGTCTCTACCTCTAGTTCAACACTTATATTGGAAACACACTACCCACTATTTGGAATGCATCTTCGGGACACGGCCTTCTCCATCGTCTAGTTGGTAACCAGAGTCTCCTGTAGGGAGAGCAGACATTATGTGTATAGATCTATACGGGATTGACACCCCCGCACCTTGACTGCTAGCTACAGTCCATGGCCTACCAAGCCAAGGGGTGACAAATGCCATATTTTTTTAGACGCTTGTAGGGCGTCAGGTAGTCTAGTGTCGGTTAGTATGGTTACGAGTATCCCAGGTTACCTTATAATTCATGGCCTTAAGGTAACAGTATTTCACCAGCAATTTACACTGTATGCTGGAACCCACTCTCAGAGTCATGCTCACACTGTTTTTAGACCTTGCTAGCTATATCTTTCATTTGATACTATCTGGGGTCTATATCCTCTGATCTTAAGACCTTTCTAGTCGTACCTTTCATTTGGTACCGTCTGGGGTCTGTGTCTCTCTTTGTTAGACTGAGCTAGGCGTGTCGTTTGTTCGATACTCTCATGGAGTCTATGATTCCTTTTGCCTTAGTCAGCAGTCCTCACTGCTGAGGCATATGTTATTTCCCTGATTTCTCCTGCTTTCTTAATAATCAAATTATGAATTTTGATAATGATAATGATTAAGGGAAAACTACCTTTTTACCACTTAACTCCGTCCAGTCTTGGTAGAAGACTGCTTTTATTAAAGAAAATATAGGATTTTCTGGAAAAGACACTAATGTAATGGATACTCTAAAACTACCACTTTTATTAAAGTTATTTGGATAAAATGCCACTAAATACTTATGAACTCACCAGCATTTATAAAAATGCTGATACTCGCTTTTCAAATAACTTGTATTCTCAGGTCAGCATTAGACAGGTACATCCCCGGAGCTGTTGATGAAGATAGCTTAGTACCATGATGTACTTATTATATTTACTCGTATTAATTTGATGTTCTATGTAATGTAAACCATGTAAAACTATTACTATTAATGCAATGGTTGTTGTACTTTGATTACTATAATGCATATGTTGTGATACTTGACATGACGTCATCCACCCCAGAACGTTTCCGCCGTTCCGGTTTTGGGGTGTGACAGATTGGTATCAGAGCATTGTTTATAGTGAGCTAAGTATATCAATTCATAAAAGATATACAACCTATAAATACAAAGGGATAAAACACTTTGTCCAATAATTATACTTTAAAATATAACCATATTTTACCAAAGTATAAGAACATCCAGAACCTAAACACTCGAACAAAAGTATCACAAGAAGAACAATAATAAAAGTCTTCGGATGTTGAGCACTACAGTCAAACCTGGGCAGTTATGTAATCATAAGCTGGAATAAATGTAACATGATCAACTACATTTATTCGAGATGCGATGAACGTGTGCTTGGGAGTGATGGTGGTGTTGCAACAGGTCTGAAACTTACCAACTAGGAATGCTAGAGCCAAACATAAAGTCAAAATACTATTGGAGTATTTTGGAACACTAAAAGATTCACACTAATCCCAGAATCATATTCAGAAGATAAGAATCAAACAAGAAATTAAAATACGATAGGGGTATTTTAGGATCCATAACTAACCTTGTGTGAAGAACTAAAATGATCCTTATTGATATACCTACAATTACAGAGAGTATACTCCCAAGGTTATATATAATAAGGATCCCATAGGCTAAGAATGTGTGGTTTCGCCCTATTTCCTTTTCCTCGTTGGGATGTGGATCTAGAGTAGTATCACATATTCTAAGGCCTATCGGATCTAAGCTATATATGATTTGTATACCCTGTGTAATCGTAGCAGGACTCGATATGGATCATCTAATGAAATGATAATAATCTTTTAGGATTCTTTAGACATTTCCATTCTCGCACGAACCCTGTAGACAACTCTATCCACTTCAGTGCTTGATAAAAGACTTGATGCAGACCCATAAGAGGTTCATTGAGAAGATTTCCTGTTCGGAAATAAATGAACTGCATGGAGACTATTGAATTCACCAAGTGCCTATATCTTTTTAGGGACAGTGGTGAGAGATTCGCCTAAACTTCCGAGATTTCCAGTCATCCATCATGAAGTGATGACACCTGGAGTAAAATTCGGAAGTAAGGTGGAGTAGAAATTCAATATGTCCATACGAGGAGAGAACCCTAGGTAACTACCCAAAGAAAACCAACGCTGATTCCACTCAAAGATACGAGGCAGACAAAGGGAGCCAGTACATGGAACACAGGAAGTGTCTTTTCCTCGTGTTCGTCATGCTAATACACCCTTAAAATAATACAAATTAGTTAGTTAGTGGTTACACTACTCACGCTATGTGTTAGGTAAATCGTCGTTTCCCGTTGCTAGTCACACGATTAGAGCGGATCCCCGCACCTCTATTGAGAGTATTTAGCCATAAGCCTTCATGAGCCTCTCTTTCTGCGGTTTCATTTCGAACTGTTCTCAAATCTCTCCAGGCCGGAGAGTGAAACCTTTCCCAGTATAAAGGTAACTTAGTAGGAAGGACTCGCATCTTATGGCCTTTTCCGATACTCATACTCCTACCTTGTACACCAGGACTACATCATAGGGATGTAGGTCGACACTCAGACAACCAACATCCGAGGCACGGGAAAGTTTATGTCTGATCCAGTCAAGACAGATATGTCCAGGGCTAGTCATCGTCTCTCATTCCTCTCCGTGCAGAAAACCATGCCACCGAAGAAGCGTAACCAGTCCGCAAGCAAGAAACCTACTCTCTCATTCGATGAAGCTACGTTCCAAGCTACAGTCTCGGCAGCCGTAGCAGCTGGCATGGCTCACCTGAATGCTAACAACGCCAATGTTAGCAAGGGCCCTATCGGAAATTCCGATCCTAGCAATGGACAGCAGCAACCAACCCCTGCATACCCAGCCGCCCAAGAACCTCACTCAAATCCACTGAAGAGAAAGATCAAGATCGAGGAGGGAAGTACCTCGGCTCAAGGACCTTCCGGAGGGCAATGAGCTAAGGCAGTAAATACCCCTGTCCATCCTTCCCTCCTGACTTCAAGAAGACCATACCCAGGAAACCTCCCCCACTGCAGCAAGTGCAGCTACCATCATCATGGTGACTTCCGGGAACTCATATGTGCTAGGTGCAACATGAAGGGGCATACTGCTAGTGTGTGCAGAACTCCGGTGGAGCGTATAGCATCAACCACCAATGCGGCGACCAATATAGTTTGGCACCTATGTGGTGAGATTGGACACTTCAAGAAGGACTGCCCAACCGAAGGAAAAGACAAGGACACAGGAGGAGCCTAACTCTACTGCTTAGGGAGAAGCATCAAGGAACCTGGAAGATTTTGGTACGTCTCTCGATCTCGGATAACTAAACCGAAAATATTAAAAGGCTAATTCAAATGTAAATACTTCCCCAATAAGGCGAAAGTCACAGCACTATTACAAAATTTAAAATTCATCAGGTAAAACTATAATGGCTAAACATATACGTTACGACCATGTACAGTTAAGATGGATAGACCTAGAGTGAGTGAATACCGCCTCATTTCCTGTTCCTCGTTTGGTTGTGGATTTAGGGCGGAGTCGCTCAGTCAACAGTCCTCCCCACCTTAACTATACATGACTAGTATATGTTAGGCGATTATAGAAATGCCTCGTGAGAATCCATTCATGAAAAAGGTACTCTATTCAGGAACACTTAGGACTCTCTATAGTTCCTCGTCGATTCTATCGATCCAAGTATCCGCGGCAGTGATACACATGACGAAACCCGAGACGCCTAGAACTTGTGTGCCTGTTCGGCGCATGACTCTACCGATCCTCATCTTATATCATGTCGGAGTGTGCCAAGTTCGACGACTCTATCGATCATGGTTTGACGTAGTGCAACCATGTGTACATCCTTAGTGCTATGTAAAAAGAACTTTCTCCGTAGCCATGTCGGCAAATAAAGGTTCTTCCGAACCTAAACATAATACAAATAAACAAACCTTATGCGATCCGTCAGACGTCCCTCTTACCTCAAACTTTCCGAAGAACCCGGAGAAGGGTACCGCGCGCTGTTGACCGACCTCTCTTAGTCATATGGAAACCGAAGCGAAAGACACTGCAAGATACTCCAGAAGGCAATAACCATCTGAAGCATACTCCGTAGATCCCCCAGAAAGACCCTTCGCACCTCGCACACTAGGTTCGTGAACCCAGAGGATAGAACTCGTGGGACTGACCGCTAAAACCAGGTATATACATAAAGGTGGTATATAGTTGAGATCAAAAAGATTTAAGATGTGTGCTTCCTCCCTACTCCCTGCTCCTCGTTGGGTTGTGGGTCTGGGGTGGAGTCGCACAACTGAACATCCTGCCGACCTCAATTATATACAACCTAAATACACCAAGTAATTGTGGTTAAGCCAAGTATGAGCTCTACCACAAACCTCATAGTAAAGCCCTTCATCCTATTCCATAAAATAGGAGCTGGAGTCAAGAGAACCACTTCGGGTTGAGCTACTATAATGACCACAAATCCGAAATTTGTTGTCATTTCGGTTAAGCTCACATAGTAGCTAACACCCTCAGTTAGTAAAAAGACTAAAGTTCCGAGAGATGGGAACATATACTCACTAGATTTAACCCAGACCGAGAAAACTCAGGAACTTCAGAAAAGTAGTTGAAGAAGATGTCCGCACTACTCATGCACTTCGTCCATCCTGTTACCGACAAGTAGTGCCTAGGACCCTCCACCCTCTCGCATGGAGGAAATCATCATCGCCCTGAAGACGATAGACTTCATCCTCTGAAGTAAGCACTACAATACCGAGAACCACAGGATAACCTCCGCAGCCAAGAATACTTGATCTAAGTGCGAAAGTAGTTGTGTTAAGCCTCATGACCCAGATCCCGAAGAGATTATAGACTTAACACCAGCCTTGGTGTTAGTCGAGGGGTTATGTAGGAGCATGCACTTCCTGTACTAGAATAAACCAAAGTCTTAGAGATTTATTGGACTATTAGGTGTTCCACGAATACTATCTCATGCAGAAATAGTAGAACCACCTCCTGAGATAGTCCACCACTCATCTAGTGAAACCCTATGTCCCTGACCCTGAGGGTTTCCATTGGGAATATCTCAAAATTCATTGTGCATGTTCATTTTGCACGAGCTTGAGATAGACACTCTACATCAAACAGAAAACCGTAGTCACACAACCCATTCGATGACCTAGAAAGCCTCTAAAAGCCAATTGATAGGAAAACGCGAAACCAAGGACAACCCGAGCTTCCTAAGAACCAACCTGAAGGACTACACTACCAGTATGAGAGAGAACGTTAGGAACTTCGGAATGGCGATCACGCCAGTGATGATTTTTCCATAGAAGTACACTATGTTCTAGGTACTGAAAAGCTCTACCCTTCCTAGAGCTTAGGACCATCTGAGAATCCTCACGGAGATTGGTCCAACCCTCATCAGACCACTACTACTTCCGGATATTCCACAAGTTTCATACCCGATCGATCCACTTCTTAGACTTGATTAGTGTTGCCCGATGTCACTCTTCGTATCCCACACATCTTGATAGAAAACATTGAGAACCCTAACCTCGTCGATACACCAGTCGGAACCCACTAACTACACGAGACGGAAATCTGCATCCCGTAGGTGAAGGTTTGTTGGAACGACAAACACAAGCCAGAGTTCACTTGGGAGTGCGAGGACAAACCGAATAGGAAGTACCCTCCTGCCTCTACTCGGTCATTCATACCTATTACCTTGCCTAGACCTGAATTTCGGGACGAAATTCCCTCTAACGGGGGGATGATGTGACAACCCAAAATTTATTCCGTTACATTACCCCATTACCGTTAACGGAATATTCAATTTTTATAAAATTTCCGTTAATTAGAGGTTGCCAAATAAATAAATGTTTTATTTATTTATATTTTTATGTTGTTATAGTCGTAATAAAGTAAATAAAAACACTTAAATTCCATTTCCATAGTATTTTGGAAAAAGTTAAATTTTATTACGACCACTAAATCGGGTGCGAGCAAAAGCCCCATATAACGACAGTATCGGGTATAATCCCACTGAGCTCTAACTCCAACCCATATATAAGGGGGAATGGACTTCATTCCACCCCTTTTCACTCTCTCTCTATACTCTCTCTCATAAAGCCCGTTTTCGACTCAAAACCGCGAATTTCCGCCTCCAAAACGTGAGTCTCCTTACCATAACTTATTCTAAACATCTTGGCTTGTTGTTATAGCTCAAAAATCGACCATATAAGCTGTTAAAGAGGAGTTTACGGCCTAAGAGCCTCCTTAGGCCGTAAACCCCTTAAATGAGGCCAAAATGACCCAAAATTGTCCCTTTGAGCTTAGAAACCGGTTGGGGATTTAGCCTAGGAGTGTTTGAAACATAAAACAATCATTTTTGGGACATAAAAGAGGGTTTACGACCGAAACACATGCTTAGGCCGTAAACACCCTCTAAAATTGTAAAATCAAGTTCCAAACACTCCCAAACCACCCTTAGGCCTAATACATAAATTAGGGGCATGCTATTTCGGGTTTAGAACAATTAAACACAATGAATTGAGGGGTAAAAAGGAGTTTATGGCCCAAGCACATGCCTAGGCCGTAAACACCTCCAAACCATGTCAAATGGTAGTTTTAATCCCCCCAAATGGCCTTATACTTCATTATAAATTACTAGGATTGAAACTAGGGCCTTAAACTTCCATAAAGTCAAGGGGTAGGAGTTCACGACCGTGAACTCCCATAGGGGTGGTTCATGGGCCGTAAACTCCCATTTGGTCCCCTTTAAATGACTTAAACCCATTCATACCTTTTGGATTTGGACTTAGCAAAATTCCACGATCAAGATAAAGCCTTTAAACATCCTAGAACCCCCTCACCATGAGTTTACGGCCGTAAACTCATGGGGAGTTGTCCTAGGGCCGTAAACACTATAAGGAGAGTTTACTCTTGGAGAGTAAACTCCATTCCTAAGCCATTCACACCCTTAAATGTTACCTGGGACACCCCAAACACTTAACCAAAGTGTTTTCCGCTCCTTAGAGTGCGTATACTTGTTTAATTAGTATTAAATGCACTAATTGTATGTGAACATATGTTATCATATGTTAAATAGGTCACTAAGTGTGTCCAAGTCTTTACTTGACACCGAGCACCCAACCGACACCTTCGTCGGATCCACTTACACCAGGTTAGTTCATACCCCTGAATGAACCTTTTAAATGTTTTCACATGTTTTATTAGGGGGGGGGGGAATACAAGTTAAACATGCCAGTTATCATTTCAATCACATGTGATTGATGACCCGCATGCACAAGGATTTACCACACTGTTAACTGTTTTACCGAGAATGATACTTTAAATGGTTTTCTAAAATGTTTTCACTTATTCAAATCTTTTGCTTATATCGTTTTATCAATGTTTCACTTAAAACTGATTTATGAGAGTTTTCCAAAGGATTTCCAAAGGTTTTCAAACTTATTTTACAAAAGAATACCCTGTCGTGATTTTCTCAAGAATAAAGGTTTTCTTCCATGTTTTGATACTCCCTCTTAGTTTAAACTCCTACTTGATAACGCTTTCACATCGTGACGCGTTTATACTTGTTATTGCCTCTATTTCGCTTATACTTGTAGTCGCTTATGCCTATTAGACGCTCTTACTTCACTTGTTGTCATTTCCACTTCGTGATACACTTATATTTAGTAACGCTTATACTTTACGATTCGGTTGTTCACACTGTTCGGTTATACATCACGATTTGGTTATTCCACACTGTACGCTTATACTTCACGATTCGGTTATTCCACACGATTCGGTTATACTTCACGATATGATTCCACTTGTTACACACTCAAACGTAGTTAGATGTATGTCTGTGCTTGTATAGATGCATATAAATAATGATTGAAGGACTTAGTAAGGCTTGTGCGCCCTATTTCCTTTTCTTCTTTGAGATATGGTCTGGTGGGATCGGATGTCCATCCGAAGGTCGTTTGATTCATTAGTTATATATTATGTACACAAGCATAGACATATAGGTTCACTCTAGTAAGTTCAACTATGAGTCTCTACCTCTAGTTCAACACTTATATTGGAAACACACTATCCACTATTTGGGATGCATCTTCGGGACACGGCCTTCTCCGTCGTCTAGTTGGTAACCAGTGTCTCCTGTAGGGAGAGCGAACATTGTGTGTATAGATCTATATGGGATTGACACCCCCGCACCCTGACTGCTAGCTACAGTCCACGGCCTACCAAGCCAAGGGGTGACAAATGTCATATTTTTTTTAGACGCTTGCAGGGCATCAGGTACTCTAGTGTCGGTTAGTATGGTTACGAGTATCCTAGGTTACCTTATAATTCATGGCCTTAAGGTAACGGTATTTCACCAGCAATTTACACTGTATGCTGGAACCCACTCTCAGAGTCACACTCACACTGTTTTTAGACCTTGCTAGCTGTATCTTTCATTTGATAATATCTAGGGTCTATATCCTCTGATTTTAAGACCTTGCTAGTCGTACCTTTCATTTGGTACCGTCTGGGGTCTGTGTCTCTCTTTGTTAGACTGAGCCAGGCGTGTCGTTTGTTTGATACTCTCATGGAGTCTATGATTCCTTTTGCCTTAGTCAGCAGTCCTCACTGCTGAGGCATATGTTATTTCCCTGATTTCTCCCGCTTTCTTAATAATCAAATTATGTATTTTGATAATGATAACGATTAAGGGAAAACTACCTTTTTGCCACTTAACTCCGTCCAGTCTTGGTAGAAGACTGCTTTTATTAAAGAAAATATAGGATTTTCTGGAAAAGACACTAATGTAATGGATACTCTAAAACTACCACTTTTATTAAATTTATTTGGATAAAATGCCACTAAATACTTATGAACTCACCAACATTTATAAAAATGCTGATACTCGCTTTTCAAATAACTTGTATTCTCAGGTTAGCATTAGACAGGTACATCCCCGGAGCTGTTGATGAAGATAGCTTAGTACCATGCTGTACTTATTATATTTACTCGTATTACTTTGATGTTCTATTTAATGTAAACCATGTAAAACTATTACTATTAATGCAATGGTTGTTGTACTTTGATTACTATAATGCATATGTTGTGATACTTGACATGACGTCATTCACCCCAGAACGTTTCCGCCGTTCCGGTTTTGGGGTGTGACAAATAGTTCTTATAACTTAATGTGTGCCTCACTGTAAACAAGATTTGTGCTGATATTTTTAAATGTGTGCCTCGCTTGTCTCCACTCTTCCTTAATAACACCACTAAAGGACTCTAAATCTATGAACTTGCTCACAGTATCTATATTGCCTGCAAAAAAAACATAACTACAAAATAATTGTGAAGATGGATTATTACAGTGTAAGAGAAGTAAAGTCTTTCTTCAGCTGCAAAACCCTCCATCATATATATAGTGTCCTTCCAATGCTTCCTTGGCTACAATAGATGTCTGAACATCTAAAATTTATACTTTTTTTTAACATTTTACAAAATTATATTACATATAATAAGCTTCTCAACACTTGTTATAAAAAATATTTATTAACTCTTACGAGGGTATTGAATTAGAGCTTGAACTCCACCATTTTTGTCAAAAATTGCTATCTTTAAAACAGACCCAAAAGCAGAAAATACCTGTTTACAACATCTAAGGTGACTGCATACTGCATGTTTTCAATAGAAGCAAGAAGAACATTACTCTTAGATTCAATCTTCTTTCAATCTAAACCTAAACTAAATTGCAAAACTAACAACCTAGTAAGCATAATACAAGTATAAATATAAAATACAACAAAAAGTTGAGTTATTTTACAAAACAATCCTTCAAGCTGTTATAAAGAATAATGACTTTACCTGACCAGTAGCATCTATTGCTGAAGATGCAACAGGAAACATAGGATTTGTATATTCCCTGAATAAATATAAAGCTTATTAGGTTAGGGGCAAAACCATCTTAAAAAGAAATCAAGCCGGAAAGATATAAGCTGCAATGAAATTATGTTAAAACCTCATCTTGTTTTTCTGTGTTAATAAATAGAAAAAAGCAACTAAATTATTCAACAAACCACCAACTTGTTCAAGATCATCCTTCTTTTTGGGCCTCATCTTTCTAGAAAAGTTCTTCCAGTAAGAAAAAATTTCATCCTGCCACCCCACCACATGAACATCAATCACTAAAACTATATAATATAAATATAAATATTACATAACAATGGTCCCACATGATGAATACAGACGTACATCTTTTAATGACTTCACAACATTATCATTTATAGAAAAGGATCCATTAGGTCATGTAACACCGGTGAAATTCATCACCAAGTAATAGTTAAACTACAAGAGCTTATTGGCCACCTTCATAGCATCCGAGCTACTTTGCTTGGAACATCTCTTCAATAGTCCGGTATGGGATCCCGATTTCTTATAAAGTTGGACCTTCTCTTGGAGGCTCATAAATAAGATCCCCCAGATTAATATCACACCCTAAAAAAATTTCACTGACATCATATAAGTCAAACAATTTAACAACAACAGAATAAAATCACAACAAAAGAAATTAAAACAGGAACAACAACAAAAACTTAACAATAAAATCACAGCAACAGTAAAAAAAACTAAACAAAATGGGAAAACACAGGAACAAAATTAGAAAATACGCAATCATATAGACCATCTCAACAAATCTCAGCAAACATTAGCAAACACTCAACAAAAAATCCATAATCAGCCACTCGAAAAAAGTAGAAATAAAATGGGAAGAGATACTCACCTGGTCATCGGAAGAAAGTTGTTATCTATACCACAGTTGTTATTTATTGTTGCATCAAGAACCTTTTGTTCTGTCCAGGATCTCCAATACCATTGTTGACCATGTAAGACCCTAAATGAAAGATCAATGGACTCAGTAAGATATTATATCTAAAAGGTCAAATGAATTTGATTAAGTTTTTATAATTTAAGAAGATGGAAGTGACTTGTGATCCATACCTTGGTAGATAAGCCCCTTCTCATGAAGCTTAATAAAGGCCTCTCAAATAGCTCCTTCAAAAGTCAAGAAGAAAGTAATTCAAGAAATGTTAGCTAATTAATGTTATGATACAGATACTGAGTAAACATGTAGAGTTCAATACACATTTTGACCAAATAATAGCATACTTAACATTCATAATTAACTATTCAAAATTTAAACATAGTTTATGAGATTATTAGGTTTATTATTAGGTTTATGAGTAACGATTCCTCCATACTTCTCCTTCCACTCGCAAACTCACTTTGTGAGTTCTTCTCTACCTAATTCAACCCTCTTTATTCCTTTAGAAGCCAACATTCTTTCAACAACTAATTGAAAACAATATTTGTTTGATATATAATATATTAAATAAGTAGATTAAGAATAAAATAAGAATAAATCCATTTGTATAAAAATTCAAACCTGAGTTGCAATGCCAACATGATCATTTCTAAGGAGCCAGAGTGTAGGTTTGCTCTTCAACCTATTGTATCTGATCATAATATCATGGACAACAATTATAGATATGAATGGCTTATAAATGAAGAAGAAATGAAAATGTTTACAAAGATTTAATATGCATCTATGTTGTTAGTAAAAATTTATCAAACCTCAAGAGTCACAAACATATCATGTCGATCCCATGTGCAATGAACCAGTCATGTTTTGAGTGGAATTCTCCCTAATTTTTGAAAGCGATTTCATAAGTAAAATTGAATATATTTTCCAAAATGCACAACAAAAAGAGAAACAAATATACGAAAACTTTGAATAGATTAACAATTCTATGAAACAAAGAAATGAGAATAGAAATTCAAATGATATACCTGAAGAAAGTTAGTGTGATTAAACTTCCGCAGGTGGAGCACCACCAGCCGATGATGAAGTTGTGGGAATCGTGGGAGCCAGAGGTGGAATCACCAGTAGTACCACAGGTGGGATTCACCCGAAAGGTGCATGTGATAAAGCAATTGGTGTAGATATAAAACTCGGGGATGGAATAGATATGGATGGCGACGAAGATTTTCGGGTTGGTGGTGGTGTAGCGATGGGAGCTACTGGTTTGGAAAATAACTCCACTGGAAGAAGAATGAAGGAGTTAAAAGAGTGTAACATCCACTTTCTGATCGTCCGAGATTTGGGTTCCTGGGCTGCAACTGAGCAAGAGGGAGTCTCGGGGTTGTGACAAGTTGCTAGAAGCTTAGGGCATCTCATCATCATTCCGAGGGTATGAGGTTCGTAGGATTTGAGGTTATGTCGAGGAAGCAATGACAGTTGATGATTTGGCAAGATAAGTCCCTTAGTTGAAATTGTTGGCAACAAAGTACGCTGGGCGTACGTGTGTGTACGCTTAGCGTACTCATCCATGCACGTGACATTTAAGCTAAGCCACTTAGTATGCTGGGCATACTAGGCACAGAAGGAAACCCTAATTAAGAGGAGTTTCCCTATATAAAGAATGATATGCCCTCATTCCTGGCCACCATCCTCATTCAATAAACCCCCCTAAACCATAATCCTCGTTCTTGAGCTTGTGTGTGACCATTATGAGTTTACAAGTGTTTTATGGGATCTTTGGAGTGAAGATGGAGCATGGAAGAGAATAGAGTTGGAGTCAAGGCTTTAGATCTGAGATTTCCTGTGGATGGAGCATCATCTGAAGGTATAAAGCTTAGAGCTTTCTCATCCTTTTTGATTTGTGAATAATATTGTCCATTTTAGGGTTTTTGGTCCCAAAGCTTGAAGCTTTATGAGTTGTTGCACTCCAGAGCCTAATATATGTCCTTAAGGGTTTCTAGTAAAGAGGATCCATAAAAATGAGGTCTTGGACATGGGAGCCACCTCATGCATGAGATATGAGTATTTTTAATCAAGAGAATGAGAGTTTTGGGTGTTTGTGACTTTATCAGCCATGCAAAGGCTTAAAGTCCCTGACTTTATGGAGTAAGAGCCATTATGGAGCCCAAATCTGAGAAATGAGCTATGGTCTTAACGGGTTAAGACCAAGAGAATGGATTAAGCATATCTGGGCGTACACCCAACATAATTCCAGTATGCCCCGCGTACTGGGTTGAGGTCCCCGATCAGATTCGTGCATGCTAGTGTACGCTGAGCGTACCAAGGGAGGTACGCCCCCACGTAACCTTACTGTGGGCTTTTGGGTTAGATCTTCTAATGGGCCTTAGGGATTGGGCCTGGATTTTTGGGCTTGTGTATTAGAGACTGATAAGATTAAAACTTAATCTTAATGATCGATTAGATCTTAAACAGGTAAAATAAAGATTAAACAGCAAGAACACGAAAACAATAAACAACTCAAGAATGAATCAAACGTGTCGAATGATTATAAAACAACCCTCAGAAGAGCTCGAAAAAGAACATCAACTGTAGAGGGTTAGAAGGTTTACAGGAACGATAAAGTAGATCAAAGCTATTGTAATTCTCTCTATTGTATTCTAGATCGTTAACCTAATATGCATGCAAGCATATTGTTATATAGTAAACCTAACAGGCTCACGGTTGGACAGGCCCAAACCGGAGTACAAAATAATTGGACTATTAACCGAGCCCAATGACGCAATACTAAACAAATCTGCAACCCAACAATCTCCCCCTTTGCGTCAATTGGAGCGAGATCTTCACTTCTTACTTGGGCCAGCAGCAGCGGCAGGTACCTTCTTCTTTATAGTCTGAAACAGACGAGAGATAAGAGCAAGTATCGTTTGTCTGAATCTGATGTACCATTGAATCATATCATTGAAGTATTTGATATCATCCGCTGCATTCTCTTTACACCGATGGATGATCGACAGCACATGCTCTAGACAAGCAGTGGTATAAAGATATTTATCCGCTAAGGCAAAGAGACATTTCTGTCCTTCAGCCTTAGTGAACATGACCGAATTACGCCTCGGGTCAATCTTTCCCATCTTCATCTGATTGAGATCACTGGCTGAGCCAACAGGAGAGATCTTCGGTTTCTTCTTGAAGACTGTGGCTATCTCCTGATCCATCAAGGCGACCTCCATGATGTAACAAACTATCATCCTTTTGAGATGGTCTATAATCGGACCATATTCAGCTTCATTCGTCAAGAGGATGTTATGCAGAACGATCCAATCATGGGGGTTGAGGTTCGGTAGATCTGCTAAGGATATGAGATGTTCGGTTCTTGCAGACCCTCTGATCACCCTGAACCGAACGTTGATGAATCTCCCTTCGGTATATGGCTTCAAAACCCGAACATTAACGATCTTCTGAGCGCTCCATGTTTGGTACTGTGGTTGAGCAGCCTTCAGATAGAATTCGATTAACTCTCGATCAACCTCAGGATTAGGATGAGGAACTTCAAAAATGTTGGAGAAGGCGTGGAAGATAAACGCATTTCGGGTCAAGGGCATATCAAACTGCGAATCTACAGAATTGTAGCAGTCGAAGGAGATCACCGGTTCGAGCCAAAGGATGCTCGGAGTATCGATAGCCTCCTTTATCATTCTCTCTCGAGTCCAAGCAGGGAAAACAGTCTTCCTGCTCTCGAGGAGATCGTGGGCTTCTTTCTTCTTGCGTTCGGCTTCTTCAGCTTCTCGCGCCACACGAATGTTGTCATTTTCAACATTGCGACTATTTTTGCGTTTCAGCAAGTCAGCAATGGTTTCTTTATCATCTTCATCTTCTTCCTCAGCTATTTACTTTCCTTTATCCTTCACACCCGAACCCGAAGTTTGACTAGTAGGAGGAGGTTCGGTTGTGTGAGCAGCTTTTGAGGAAGGAGGTGGTTTCGATCCGGACTTCACTTCTCCCCCTTGTTTCGGAGTGGACACAAAGCTAGGTAACCCTTCAATTTTGCTGAGAAGGTCCAGGACAGGAGCAAGTTTTTCAGCAAGGGTTCGCCTTACCGAATGATTGAGAATCGGATCGTGTGCTTCCAGGATGTTGGATAGGGCAGAGTGTACATCTGAAACACATGTTTTGATAACCTCCCGTTCGGATCGAAAAGCGTCAATTTGTTGCTGAGAGTTGGAAAGTTGAGCGCTCTTGACCTTGAGGGCGGTGTTTTTACTAGCAAGAACGTCCATTAACGAGTTTTCGGCAGCGAGATCCTCTTGAAGTTTAGAGAGGCGCTCGTCAATGGAGGCACGAAGGGCCGAGTTGTCGTCGCTAATGGATTGGCGAAGGGTAGCGAACGACTTTAACTCCATTGAGACGAACGTGGCCAATTGTTGAACGATTGGTTCCAACATTGTCTTTGTTGCATCTGCGCTCTCCTGTAAGGACTTTAACAGGGAAGAGGCTTCAGAGAATAGTTTATCGACTTTTGCGGTCGCTGCCTCACAAGCTTTTGTGGAGGCGTCAATTGCTGCAGTGGCAGAGGCGACAGAATCATGCTGAGCCCTGGAGAAGGCATCAACAATCTTCTGAAGAGCGGCTTCAGAGAGAGAGGACTGAGTGTTGGAGGATGAAGCAATAAGCAGGTCAACTTTGTCATGCAGCTCCTTAAGATGCTTCTTTGTTACTGTAGCTTCCTCATCATCGTCGCTTTGGACCTGAAACGGACTAAAGTAGACCGAATCGAAGGTCATATTTTCCCCGCCAAGGAAAGGGTTATCTCCATCAGAGGCATGATCTGGAGATGTTGGGGGTGGTGAAGCTGGGGGTGTTGTGGTATGTGTAGGTTCAGGTTGAGTGTTGGTGGGGGTAGTTTCGGGTGGTGGTTGAGTGAGGATAGGTTCGGTTGTATGTTGGGGTTCGGTTGCAGGTGGTGGTTCGGTTGCATCGGTATGAACCCCCGTATCAGATACGTTGGTTGTAACCTTTGCAGTTGTTGTTGTTGTGGTATCAGTGAAAATGGGTGGTGGTATAGGGAAAGAGGTTTGAGGAATGGTGGTAGAGGGGTTTATGGTGGGAATGGAAGTAGGGACAGTTTGAGTGGGAGAGGGAATTGGTGAGACATGGATTTCCATGTCTGGGGTAGGTGATTGGGGTGGGGTGTTGCCTCTTGGAGGGGTTTCGCCTCTTTGAGAGCCGTTCGAATCTGAAATCTCACCTTCTGAATCACTCGAAGAGGAAGCGATTATAAGCTTTCGCTTCGGTTGAGTCTTTCGCCTCTTCGGCTGCGGGGATTGTGCAGCTTTGGTTGGTTTCCTTTTCCTGGGAGAAGGACCTTTAGCCCCTTTGGTCACTTGCTTCCCTTTATCTGCCGTTTTTCCCCTATTAACAGGCTTATTAGTGTCATGGATGGACTTGAGCATTTCCTGTGTGAGTTCCCTCGGTCCAGACGCCTTGAACTCCTTAATAGTCCTGATGATCCTGCTGTCAGATGGAACATCGTCGTACATGGTCTCCGGAATTGAGCCAATGAAAGAGAACTTGGATGCATCTGAGACGATAATCTTCGTGGTATGAAAAGTACCGATCGAAGACATCGATGCACCGGCAGCAGTGGGGACATCGAACTTATCCATCGCCCACTTGGTGATGAGAGTCCAGAACCGTGCATACGACACCTCAGAATGTCGTGAAGAAGAAGAGAGGCTCTGGATGAGTTGTTGCCAGAGAACAAACCCATAGTCAAGATTGACACCGTTGTAGACGCCATACATAATCGACAAGAAGAGTCGACTAGAGTCGTCGGATCCTGAGCTCCGTTCAGATAAGCCCTTGAAGAGGACTGTGAACATGTCGTTCCACTGTGGCGGCAAGCAGGATTTTTTAAACTTCGCTACGGAGGTGAGCGCCTCCGTGTACCCCATATTGTAAAACATGTTGTAAAGATAGCCAATCGGAATCGTCTCCGTATTAATCCTTGAAGGGTCAGCAGCAAACCCTAGCAATGCGCCAAATCGTTGCCTTGAAATGGAGGTCTTGTGATCGGAGACCTCGAAGAAAACCCTATCGACTGCTTTATCGTAATGTGCAGTTGCATACACCTGCGATAGGAGCTCCATGGGCACAGACTCAACCCTAGAAAGTGCATGAGCGATTGGTGAGTACTTCAGGCACTCGATGACCGGAAACATGTAGGAGTCATACACCTGATGGGTTAGGTCAATCACCAAACACTGTTGAGGGCGAATGGGAAGGATGTGTGAGGTGGCATGGACGGAGGATGATTCTGCCATTGTTGAAGTTAGGAAGAAGAAGATGAACAGTAAAGGCGTTAGGGAGTTTTTGCTCTCTTGGAAAATCGGATGCAGTAAAGAGGTAAATAGGAGAGGAGACTGCCTTTTATAGTGGGTGAAAGGAGAGAGAAAAATCTGTTCAAATCTTCTATGGAAATACGAAAAGGTTTTCCGGAATGACAGATGCGTGACAGTTAAGGCATGCGATGATCACGTAAGAGAGAGAGAGTGTCGGATTCCTTGGAACACGCCGCCCAACAAGCGCCGTTTCAGAAGAAACCGTTTCAAATCCACATGCGCCTGTTTAGTGCCAGAGAGGAACCGCTTAATATTCTCCCACGTGTCCACGACGTCAGTTATGGAATGGGCGTTTCAAATTCGCATGCGTCCGTTTTTTACCGCCGTTTGAAATTCAATCCATTTAACTCCCGCCTGAGTCAGCAACCCTTTCATCTTATCCTTGTAACGGCATCTTTTGAAGGATACTCCCACGTGGATGATTTTTGACCACAACTTGATAATTAACCACCAATGCAATAAAACAGCCTGTAATTATTAGTACCAGAATTTTGGAAAATCAAAGATTTTCGTGCTAAGAGTGTAAAAAGAAAAGAAATAAAGCAACTCTGTTTAGGAATAAATGTGATGTCAATAATGACACGAAACAAATGATCCCGGGCACGAATCTCTTCCTTCAAGATCAAGAGAGACCTTAAAGTGTTGATGTGGTTTCCCGTTGAATGACGATCAAACACTTATTAATAAATGTTGAAAGGCTTCTTTTAATTAAGCTACTTAAGGGTGGCTTTCGCTTTGATGCAACAATTCTAATCTTGAAATAATAAAGAAAGTGAACAAAGTAATTGCGACACCGGTGTAGTCTGTTGAACAAGTAGGTAGGAATTAATTTTAAATTGGCTTGGAAAATATACAATCTCAAAAAAAAAATTAAAAACTGGATCCCAAGGGAAGAAATGTTATGGTGTTTAACAATTTCATAGGAATCACACAAAATAAAAATTTGAGATTTCATCATGATACATCCGTCAATTCTTTGGTGAAAACTTAAGCAAATTAATTGTTCACCGTCAATTCAGATTTGGTTTTGAATTTTGGGTTTCACTCAGCTCGTAGTGGCACGAAACTAAGATCATAAACACAGTTATTTTGTAACCATAAACCTCAGTGGTAATTTCTGAGATTCTCAAGGGTTACGTTGATGAAGCGAATGTAATGGAGAAATGTAATGGAGATGGTGTAAGAAATTAAAGTACCTCTACTGCGAAAATAAGGACCAAGCAGAAAAACTCTTATCTCATGTGAGAAGAGAGTGAGGTAGCTCACGATTGGAATAAATGTGATAGCCTAATTGGGAAGACAATGTTTGTTTATACCAAGTCGTTAAGGCTATTATTCAGAATCTTATGAGGCTTGGGACACATACAGCAGCATGCTTCTACGGACACGTAACTAATCCAACAATTATATCCCCATAAACAAACAAACACACAAATAAAATAAGAAAATATTTTTGGAGTTTTTGATATATATTAAAAAAAATAAAAGAAAATAAAGAAATAAGCAACAAAAAAAAATAAGACTTAGAAAGAGTAAAAAAAAACTTTGGAAAAATTTGGTAACCGAACCCGAACGTTCGGTAGGTTTCGGTTGAGAAAAATTTTGAAAAACCGAACCCGAGCGTTCGGTTGGTTTCGGTTTTGGAAAATTTTGAAAAACTGAACCCGAGCGTTCGGTTGGTTTCGGTTTTGAAAAATTTTGAAAAACCGAACCCGAGCGTTCGGTTGGTTTCGGTTTTTGAAAAATTTTGAAAAACCGAACCCGAGCGTTCGGTTGGTTTCGGTTTTGGAAAATTTTGAAAAACCGAACCCGAACCTTCGGTTGGTTTCGGTTTTGGAAAATTTTAAAAAACCGAACCCGAACCTTCGGTAGGTTTCGGTTTTGAAATTTTTTTAGAAAACCAAGTAATTTAGGCTTGCAATAAGAAAATACGTTTGACAATAAGATAAACAACTTTGTACAAGGAATTTACAACCAAGAAAACTACCTTTGTGGTGATGAGCGAGTCAGATGATTTAACCGAACCTGAACGTTCGGTCAATTTCGCTTCTTATGTTTGAGGTTGAGAGGTAGTTTGAGGTACTGACTCTGATTCCATCATACCTAGCCCTTGTAAAATTCTATTGAATGATGCTTCAGGAAGAGCTTTGGTAAAGACGTCAGCCAGTTGATCAGTGGTTCGAACAAAGTGTACTTCAACGTTTCCATCTTCCACATGATCTTTGATGAAGTGATACCTGAGTGCTATGTGTTTGGTTTTGGAGTGTTGCACTGGGTTATGACAGATCCTAATTGCACTTTCAGAGTCACAATATAGTGGGATCTTCTTCATATTGAGTCCATAGTCTCGAAGTTGACTCTGGATCCAAATCACTTGAGAGGTGCAGGATGCAGCGGCTATGTATTCAGCTTCGGCAGTAGACAACGACACGCACGTTTGTTTCTTTGATTGCCAGCTAACCAACTTCCCGTCAAGGAATTGACAGCCGCCAGTGGTGCTTTTTCTGTCAAGTCCACATCCTCCAAGGTCTGCATCTGAGTAGGCTTGAACGAAGAAGCCTGAGTTGGATGGATACCATAGACCTAAGGATGCAGTTCGCTTGAGATATCGTAGAATGTTCTTCACTGCAAGCATGTGAGGTTCGCGTGGGTTTGCTTGAAATCTAGCACAGTAACACACAGAAAACATGATGTCAGGCCTGCTAGCAGTAAGATACATCAGTGAGCCTATCATTTGACGATAGAGCGTGATATCAACAGCCGGTTTGTCCAGGGATGGAGTTAGCTTGGTGTCGAATGCAATTGGGACTTTGACTTTGGAATCTCCCATCATGCCAAATTTTGCTAAGAGAATCTTCGTGTAAGCTTCCTGATTGATAAAGATGCCTTCGAGTCCCTGTCTAATATTTAAACCAAGGAAAAAGTTAATAGGACCCATTGAGCTCATTTCAAATTTAGTCTCCATCAGCTTTCTGAATTCAGCTGTTAGGCTAGGATTCGTTGAGCCAAAGATGATATCATCGACATAAATTTGAACGATCATAAGGTGGTTACCTTCCTTTTTGCGAAAGAAGGTTGGGTCAACCGAACCTTGTTTGAATTTGGACATCTTTAAGAATTTAGTTAGCGTTTCATACCAGGCTCTCGGAGCTTGTTTCAATCCGTATACAGCTTTATCCAGAATGTAGCAATGATTAGGATACTTTTCGTTCATGAAACCAGGAGGTTGCTCCACGTACACTGTTTCTTCGAGTTCTCCATTAAGAAATGCACACTTGACGTCCATTTGGAAAACTTCAAAGTTTTTGTGGGCAGCATAAGCAAGAAATATTCTTACAGATTCCAGCCTAGCTACAGGAGAGAAAGTCTCTTCATAATCAATCCCTTCCTCCTGACAATATCCTTTTACAAGCAGACGAGCTTTGTTCCTTATAACGTTTCCTTCCTTGTCCATTTTATTCCTAAAGACCCATTTGAGACCAACAACCGAGGCATCTGGAGGAGTTGGAATGAGGCGCCAGACTTTGTTCCTCTCGAATTCGTTCAGTTCATCTTGCATCGCTTGAACCCAATCGGAGTGATCGAGAGCAGTGTTAACTGTCTTCGATTCAACTTTTGATACGAATGAGTTAAACATGCAAAATTCAACTTTGGAAAATAAGGATGTCTGTTTTGCCTTGAGTTGTGATCGGGTTAGAACCTTTTCAGAAACATCACCAACAACTTGAGAGATAGGATGATCTCTGGTCCATTTGGTGAGGGGAGGGTAGTTTGGATCAAAGGTTGGATCCAGTTCAGCATTGATCATTTCTTCTGTCTCGGATTGGCTTTCGTAGTCGAATGACATATCAGCTTGCTCCCCCTCGATAGATGAGCTTTCTGGAATGCTTTGAGAAACTTGAGGTTCAGAGGTTTCTTGTGGTGCTAGGCTTTCAGGCGTTGATGCACCTTCGGATGGTGAGGCACTTTCGGTTGGTGAAGTGCTTTCGGAAGCAGTTGGAGACCTTGGCTCCCCCTCAACATGTGAGGTCGGCTGATTTGATGACGGTTGATCCTCCCCCTCGACTGAAGCATCGTTTGATGGAGGTTCGTCAGAATTCGATCCTCCTTCATTCATTCTCCTGGAAGCTTCTTCGACAATTTGCTTCATATGGTCTACCTTGTTGTCTGCTGCGCCTGCTTCTGAGAGAGTGGCTTTCTCTGGTTCGTCAAATAGCTCCATAAACTTCTCGAATAGATTAGCGATCGAGACTGTGACTTGGCCAATTTGAGGAAAGATTTCCCCAGCTGTGTCTTCTTTGGCCTGTAGCTTTTTGACATAGCTATCATCGAAAGTCACGTAATAAGTCTCTTCGATTTTCCTCGAACGCTTGTTTAATACTCTGTATGCTTTGGAAGTGAGAGAGTAGCCCATAAAGATTCCCTCGTCGGCTTTGACATCGAACTTGTTGCGGTGTTCTTTAGAGTTAAAGACGAAACACCGTGAGCCGAACACATGGAAAAATTTTACATTGGGCTTCCTATTGTTGAGAATCTCATAAGGTGTGAGCGTGAATCGCTTGTTGAGATAAGACATGTTCTGTGTAAAACAAGCAGCAGAAATAGCGTCAGCCCAAAAATAAAGAGGTAAGGAAGCGAAACTTAGCATGGTTCGGGCAGCTTCACATAAAGATCGGTTTCGTCTTTCGACAATTCCGTTCTGTTGAGGTGTGTAGGGAGCTGAGAAGTTGTGACTTATTCCCTTTTCTGCCAGGAATTCTTCAAATTCTCTATTTTTGAATTCCAGACCATTGTCGCTCCTGATGTTGCGAACGACCTTCTTCAGCTGTACTTCAATCTGCTTGATGAACACTTTCAGCTTATGAGTCGCTTCAGATTTAAGCTTTAGAAAGAACACCCATGTAAACCGCGAAAAGTCATCAACAATAACAAGAATATACTTGCTACCACCGATGCTTTCAATAGATGATGGACCACACAAATCAATATGAAGTAATTCAAGTGGTTCAACAACTTTAGTGTTTATTATAGATGGATGACTTTGACGACTCTGCTTCCCCATTTCACATGCAGCACACAAATGATCTCTATCATACTTGAGCAATGGAAGACCTCGAACATGACCTCCAGTGACAAGTGTGTTGATATCTTTAAAGTTGAGATGTGAAAGCCTTCGGTGCCACAACCAGCTTTCGTCAGATTGTGCTTTTGATAACAGGCATATAGTTGGGTTTCCTTTGATGGGTTTGAGGTTTAGAGGAAACATTTCACCCTTACGCTCCGATTTGAGAATAACTTTCTTTGTCTTCTTCTCAATAATTTCAGAACCCTCATCGTCAAATGAGACTTTGAGACCGGTACCTCCAACAAGCTGAGATACACTGATGAGGTTGTGTTGTAGTCCTTCCACGTATGCAACCTTTCTTATCGTGAAATCACCATTAGTAATCATTCCGTATCCCTTTATGGTGCCGAAGGAGTTGTTTCCAAACTTGACGTTGCCACCATTTGAAAGAAACCTGTATTCCCTGAGCTCTTCTTTCCTCCTTGTCATGTGACGCGAGCAGCCACTATCGATGTACCATTCTTCGTCAAACTGCTCGTCACTAATAACCTACAAAAATTAAGCAGATTTAGGAACCCAAAGTTTCTTGGGTCCACGTGAGCCTTTCACAGGAACATGAATAGTAAGAGAGATGTCAACAAGGTATGTTCGTTTTATTAGTGTTGTTTCATCTTTCTTTTTGATGGTAAAAACTTTGATTTTATTAGGATTAGGTGCGTTCGGTTTAGATTCTGGTTTGGATGCTGAAACCTTCTATTTGCCTTTTCGTTCAGCTGAAGAATGAGATTTTTGAGAATGAACAGAATGGAATTTAGAGCGAGATGGAGATGAATTGGAAGAATTAGAAGAATTAGATGAGTGAGAATGAGAGAGCTTAGATTGAGATGACTTCTTGGCTGGAGACTCTAGGTGTCCCTTTTGCTTTTGATCGTAAGGAGGACTGACCTTAGAGTTTTGATCTCTTTTGATTTCAGAACCGAAACCGAACCTTTGCTTTCGGTTGAAGTTATTCTCAGAACCGAACCTTTGCTTTCGGTTGGTTTCGTTCTCTGAACCGAGCCTTTGCTTTCGGTTGGTTTCGTTCTCTTGCATTTCAACAGGATTTTTCTCATACTTCAGGTTCTTGTCTTGATGTGAAAAATAAGCATTCTGGGATTGCCAGAATTGTTTCCTTTCAAAGAGATTCTTCCTGTATCTCTGATTCCTTTGACGTTTCTGATTCCTCATCTGCTTCGGTTGATGATGGATGTTGGCTTTTGGTTTCGGTTTTTCTTTGGCTGGTTCACCTTGAACTGAGGAAGTTTCACTTTGAACTGAGGAACTAGAGGGAATGTCTTCTTTTGCCGAACTTCCATTTTCTTGAGGAATGTCTTTCGTACCACTGGTACTTGGCACATCGAAATTATCTGGCTTGTTCAAGGGTTCTGGTACGTATCTACCTTTACTTTTCCATGAGGTCCTTTCTGATAACCCTACCGTTTCATCAGCATTATCGATTGGAGCTGACCAGAAGAACTCATCGCATCCATCAGCATTGTCTTCGTTTACAATTGCTGTGAGTTCAGCAGTCTGATGTTCGGTTACTCCTGTGACCTTGTACACTTGATTTGGAGTGGTCCTAACCTTTTGATATACAACGGCTTTCTCTGCTAAGATCGGGGACTTTTGTTGGGACAATCGAGCGAACTCCACTGAATTTTCTGAAATTAGATTCTTGTGGTTTTCAGGTTCGCTTTTCACAAATTCTGAGCAGTCAACCGTGTCCTCTACAGAAATTTCACTCATATTGTCATCCTCATTAAGCTCAGATGCATTTTCAACATCAATTTTGTTTTCTGAGCTTAAGTTGGCGTTTAAAGAGTCAAATTTTTGTATGGTTTCGGTTCTCAGTTTCAGTCTATCATTTTCATCCAAAAGGTTTTTGAGCATGTCCTTATGGTCCTTGGATTTAATGAAAGATTCTATTTTGTCCAGTCCATACATATAAGTCGGACTAACTTCCTCAGATGATATCACACTTTCACAATTATATGCTTCAGCATCAATTCCGTCCTCCTTAAACTCAAGGAAGGGCAAAATCATGCGATGAATCCTTTGTCCTATTTCACAATCCAAATGAAGCTGAGTAATATTAGTGTAAAGACGTTTTGCAATCAAACAAAAAACATTTCGCTGTTTTAAAAGCTTTAAATTGTCTCTTTGTAAATAAATGTTTTCATCTTTTATTTTGACTAATTCTGACTCCTTCAATTCGATCCACATGCGCCGTTCCTCACTCTTCGAAGACACCCTGCTTAATTGATCAGTTAGGTTAGAATTGGTGACTCGAGTTTGAGTTAAACTACTATCTAGATGAGAGATTCGTGAATTAACACTTTTTAGTTCTTTTTCATATGAGCATTGTGGAACTTTAAACGAGACAAAAACCGATTGTACCTTCTTGATTAGTTCATCGAGCTCGTTGAATTGCACGCTGAGCGGTTTGGCTGTAAAACACATATCCTACTGCTCCTTCGGTTCATTGCTCCCACTATCAGTATTGTATCCCCTCATCTGAGATACGTCAGACACCATCAAGCACCTTCCTCCACTACTTTCCTCTTTTGCCACACAAGCTTTTCCATGAGACGGCTTCCTCACTTCATCATCTTCAGAGTCGGTTGACAAAACCTCCACACCACCGAACTCGTCATCAGCAACCGAACCCTACACAATTAGAGCATTCATAGAAGGGTTAGCGGTAGATTTCTTCTTCCTTATCTCATCAAGCTTTTTCTGCAACAAAGCTTCCTCATCCTTTTCAGCCATCTTTTTGAGGACACAATCCTTTGCATAGTGGTTCTTTCCCCCACAATAGTAGCAGCTTACTCCAGAATCACCTTCTGCCTTCGGTTCCTTCTTAGACTCTTCAACCTTCGGTTCATCTTTAACCTTTTCTGAGCTATAACTCCCCTGCCAGTTTCGGTTTTTATTGTTGGGGAATCTCTTCTTGATGAACCTCTTGGGGTTAGACACCATCATAGCATAATCTTCAGACGTGAGGTCATAATCCTCCAAGTTGAGGTCTTCGTCCTCGATTACAGCTTTACTTTTGGACAGGAGAGCCAACGAACCTAGGCTTGAAACCACATTCTTTTCCTGCAACACAATCTTCTCCTAAGATTTGAGAATACCCACTAGTTTCACCAAGGAATATGATTTCAATTGCTCATGGGCTTTAACTGTAGACACCACTGCTCTCCACTCTGATCTTAGACCATTTAAAAACATAACCTTCTGCTCAATAAGCTTCCTTTCGATGTCATGTTTGATCATCTTGCTGAGAAGATGATTGAAGCGGTCGAACGTTTGGGTCACAGTTTCTTCGGCTCCTTGCCTGAATTCTCCTAACTCAGACAAGAGTAAGGTTTGGATAGAGTATTCAAGATCCTCGTCTGTAGAGTACAATTCACGTAGCCTATGCCAAATTTCCTTTGCCGTCGTGCATGAGCTTACCAACCTAAAAGTGTCGGACTGGAGGGCGAATCTGATCAACCTTAACGCCTTGATATTACACTGAAATTTATCTTTTTCATCTTGCGTAATATCTTTAACATCCTTCAGTAGATCATTATACTCCTTTTGAGTTTTAATAATCCTTGAAGTTGCAGAGTGAGAAAATGGTCCATTAACAATTGCTTCCCAGATGAGGTATCCATTATCCTCAGATCCTATAACATAATCTTCAAAGTGATGCGCCCAGACTTCATAATCGTGGGTGTATAGGATGGGAATCTTCGTTGTTGATCCAATTTTGTTTGTAATATTGATGGGATTCGATTGCGACTCGTCCATAATGATCGAATAACCTGTTCAAAGATCAGACTTGTAATAAATCAGATTAGGGCAAAACAACAAATATCAAGATACGTCAATAATGAGATGACGGCTCAATAAATATCAGTAATTGCGGAAAACCCTAATTGAAACCTTTTTCACAGAAAAGAAGTGTATCGATTACACAGCCTCCTGCTCTGATACCAATTGATAAGATTAAAACTTAATCTTGAAGATCGATTAGATCTTAAATAGGTAAAATAAAGATTAAACAGCAAGAACACGAAAACAATAAACAACTCAAGAATGAATCAAACGTGTCGAATGATTATAAAACAACCCTCAGAAGAGCTCGACAAAGAACATCAACTGTAGAGGGTTAGAAGGTTTACAGGAACGATAAAGCAGATCAAAGCTATTGTAATTCTCTCTATTGTATTCTAGATCGTTAACGTAATATGCATGCAAGCATATTGTTATATAGTAAACCTAACAGGCTCACGGTTGGACAGGCCCAAACCAGAGTACAAAATAATTGGACTATTAACCGAGCCCAATGACGCAATACTAAACGAATCTGCAACCCAACAGTGACTTTGAGCAGATAAATATTATATTGTACTTTGGGCCCTTGAGTTGGGCTTCCCATTTAGATTGAGAATTGGGCCTTGGGAGAGCCCATCTATTATTGGGCCTTGGTCGGCCCAATAGGTTATAGGTCATTGTTGGGCTGGTTAGTGGACTACCTTTAGGCATAATGAGTGAGAGTTTTGGACTTAGTTCCTAATTAGGATAATTGTGGGTTTGGCACAGAGTTAGTGGCCGGTACGTAGCAGCAACGTCTATAGGAGTTGTTCGTCATCCGAGGTGAGTCTTCTCACTATACTTACCATGAGTGGTATCTTTGTGTGACTAAGATGTCTTATGTGCTTATTTGTGTATTGTGATATTCTGCATTATGTCTCTGTGATTTATGCTGAGTATTGTTATTATGAGTTTGTTGAGTTAGGACCGGAGGGTCCACTTGAGTTCTAGGACTGGAGGACCCTACTGAGACACATTGACCAGAGGGTCTTTTCTGAGTATAGCCATGAGAGGCTACTGAGATGTGTGTGGTATTATGGGGAACTCACTAAGCTTTGTGCTTAATGTGTTATGTGTTATGTGTTTCAGGTTTTCTCAAGATCGCGCGAAGGCACCGGCTGGATTGTACACACCAGAGAAAGAGTTATGTTTTGAGGATCCTGGATTATTAAACAAACAATTATGGAGATGCGTTTTGTAAATTAAATAAATGAGATTTTATGAAATGCGTTATGGGAGTTATATGAATTTAAAATGAAAAATACTTTTGGAAATTTACGGTGTTACAAGTTGGTATCACAACCTTGGTTTGAGGGAATTGGATGCACCTTCGGGTAAATCTGGACTCAAACTGAGGATTTGAGGAAAATTTTCAAAAGAAATGATTTTCTAAAGCGAGCAAGAGTTTCTAATACAAAAAAAGAAAAGGAGCAATGTGTACAATCAGCCAGAGCCCGAACATTGATTTCCCAAAATACCCTTACTTTTGTGTTAAGAGATATTTTATGAGATATCATGCATGCTAGAGATAGGCTAGGTATTTCATAATTTAGGACTAGAGTGGCCTGATTTGTGATGCCTTAGCCTAGGAATTGTTGCTATTTGTGATTTTCTTTTGAGTATGTGCGGAGTGAGCGTATCCAGCAGGAATCCTTTGTAGAGAGGGATTGGAGTAGAGGAGTAATCTAGGAGAGATATCTTGATGAACATTCGATTAGTCTATTGAGAGAGTAGTCAGATGCCCACGTGGGGTAAAGTTACTTGATTTCGGTGATATCCTTTGAGTATGAGGAGAGCAAGTAGGTAACAACCTTGAGTGGTTTTACATGTTGGTAGAGGTTATTCGATGCCCGAATGCTGCTTGCTTCGTGCTTTGTGGAACTCTTGATGATGGGAGTCAGCTACTAAGTGAATATGACGATATTTAGGAGGTAGATGGTTGGCATCATAAGGATTTCTTCAGCAGCTGATAGCGGAGAAGTGTGAGAACCTAGGGAGAGCCTAAGGGAGGGTGACCTTAGCCAGATGAGTATGCTGATAGAGGAGAGTATCTTGCTGGAGAGTGAACACATGTGACGAGATTGGTGATTGAGAAGGTTGAGCAACTACTTAGAAAATTTGGGATGATCCATGTGGAAGGTATGGGTAGATGTGGCAGGTAGTATGGGCCCGTACTACTAAAAGCAGAGGACCCATACTCAAAACATGGAGAATTCCATAGTATCTAAGTAGCAGATTGGGAAGAGGTAACATGGCTCGAGTACCACGAATTGTAGTAGATTGAGAAAAGAGAGAACATGGTTCGAGCGCCATGATTCGTAGTAGATCGAGAGGAGATAACATGGTTCGGGTACCATGATTCATCGTAGATTATGAGGTGACCTCTTGGTTCGAGTACCATGATTCGTGGCAGTTAGTGTTTCTGGTTCGCCAGTTATTCCGTTGTGATTGATCAGGCTGAGATCAGTTGTGATAGAGTGTGGGGCTAGAGGGCCATGTCGAGAGAGTTTTAATGGAGCATACCTGGAGAAGGATTCGAGTTAGTTTCTAAGAGATTTATTGGTGAGATGTCAGTGGGAGTCGCAAGACACAGGGATGAGTAGAGATGAGACTTTATGGAGAATTACGGATTAAGTTGAGCTATCGGTTGATAGGTGAGATGTAACTTTCTGTGACAAGAGTTGCGTTGTTCCTGTTTCCTGGGAGAAGAAAAACGAGATGTTGAGATTCCGGTTTTAGAGATGGAGGTAAACCCCATGGGGTAGCATAAGGTTGCAACCTTTTCACCAGAGTATTTGGGCAATATGTTTGCTACGAGGTATTCCTTATAACACGAGAGAGCGAATAGTGGAGACTGAGAGGAGGACAAAAAGATGCCTTAGTCGAGTCAGGCATGCTTTTAGCAGCAGTTTCAAGTGATCAAAAGGAGTATACTGGGGCGGTGGCCATCATTGTTATGCTATGTATCGGCTGTAGGAGTGAGGTATCGTGCTTCAATGATGATTCCCGTGTTGGGAGGTTGGTCGAGGAGTCGGAGACGAGGTGTGTGGTAGTGCATTATTTCCGGACCGAGAGTCAGGATTGTTTTGGAACAGTTGGGGTGCCCGACGGTGTGTCAGTCTGAGGCTTCGAGACGACAAGAGGAAGTCACGTCGAGAGGATTATGAGATTTTTGCCTGAGTTATGAGATATTTGGAGTTGTTTGGCTTCCATCGGGAAGATCATTGATGCAACTTCGTGGTACATTCCAAAAGTTAAGTGTGATGCAACCGGAAGCTGTTTGTGGAGTAGACTGTGGGAATGCCAATTTGTGATGGGTCGAACCCTGAGTGGGGGAGGACTGAGTATTTTATTAAGAGGATCAGAGATTTGTGCAGGTACTGTTAGAGAGCTGGTTATGGAGATCTACGGTGCGGACACATGAAATCTGGGTTATTGGTGGATGAAGTGAGGTGCAAGGTGGGATGATGTACGTGTATGTTCTTAAGAAATGATGAGTGAATCCACGGCATGTGGCCGATGGTCAGAGAATTTATTTTAGCCAGGGATTTTTGGGTTTGCAAATTTTGAGTTCAAGGAGGTTGCGTCGCTGAGTTTAGGTGGAAATTGCTGAGATTTGTGGGCATCTGTATGGATTGTGATCTATACTCCAGGAGGGGCAGCAATTGAGTTGTCAACTAATTTCAGAGTTAGTATGAGTAGTTTCGTATGGGTGGTGATCAGTAGAGAATGGAGCTTCGGATTTTTGTCAACGTGTTTTCAGTCGTGGGCAATTCCTCCGTGTTTTAATTTGTGATATTGGGGTATTTCGAGATTTCGAGTTGTGTGAGTGGAAGATCAGTGGTTGAGGCAAGACATCGTGAGATGTAATGATGGTGTACCGAGGTACCCATGTATGATGCCCTAATTTTTCTAGTCATGTTGAGACTCGAGTTGTGGGATGGCAAGCGGAGTACCGGGTGACTTTTGTTCCAGTAGGGACCCCTCGGTTAATTGTCGTCAGATTCGGACTGTCTAAGGGTATAACCGTGCGAAGAAAAGTGCCTTGCCTACGAGAACTTACATCAGGAAGTGGTGGTGCATAAACTGAGTGGGTGTGTGCACTTATCTATGTTGTGTTACAGAGCATGAGTTAGTGAACTCAGTGTGGTGTTGAATTGATGATGAGATTATGAGGTGATTCAAGAGCGGGTGGATCCGAGTGGGGGTAATCACTTGGGATTATTGGGGAAAAACCAGGAAGATAGCCAATGGCAAGTCAGTGAGTAAGAGGGTGTTGTAAGACTATGGGGAGCCGTAGCATCCATGAGTCAGTGAGAGAAAGGGCATGGTGTGACTGCGGAGAGCCACAACATACGTGAGTCAGAGAGAGGGTAGCGTGATACTGCGGGGAGCCATGTTATTCACTAGTCAGAGAGGGAGTGTATCGTGTGACTGTAGGGAGCCGTAACGTTTGTGAATTAGAAAAAGAGTATTGTAAGACATCGGGGAGTCGTAGCATCAGTGAGTCAGCGAGAGAGTATCGTGATACCGCAGGGGGTGTAGTAGTATTCGCTAGTCAGAGTATGGCGCAGAGGAGCACTTAGGCTTGGGTAGCCTTATCGTTCGAGTCTTTGGGAGCCTAGTTTCCAAACCAGGGGCGAGACGGGGGTCTCCGTGTCAGTTAGGAATTGATATATCCCAGGTGAATGGGGATTATCATAATCAGAAGGAATTGGGGAGAAGGTATGTGCTTAAATTTGCGAATCTTGGGCCATGAGTTGAGTACCAGATTAGAATTGAGTGGTTCCAAGTCTGCTGTTGAATCAAACTCTTGAGCTTGAGTCTGGATTGGTTCGTGTGTTGAGTAGGCGAGATGAGGTTTCGGTTTTGTAGATGGGTTTCATTTTGAGGGATATTGATCATCACCTGATTTCTTAGACCGGAGTGAGTTAGATTCGTGGGTATGAGAATACTCGCGAGATGCATGGACCAGTGGGTGGTAGATGACAAAGGTCAGAAGCGAGACGATTTCAGATGAGTTGTAGCATTCGCTTGAGGTAAAGCGAACTTCGTTACTTGTGTGTTGCAATGAGCCGAGATAGTTATCGTGAGAAGGAAGTTGGTGATACGTTTTGGTTTGCTATGAGTAACCTTTTCAAGTTCATTGTTTGGGTCGGGAGCTGACCTGGTGCTCAGTATGTAGGGAAATCTGAGAGGAAGTTGGGGCTTATGTCTACGGCTGTCAGAGGATACTTCCAAGTGAGTATAGTGTTCTTAGAGTATGTTAATCAATGAGAGATTAACAGGATATTTTGTGAGGATGATCTGGCAAGGAGACAGACCACTAAAGTTTTCTAGTTCGGAAAGAGTCAGATCGAGTACCGCAATGGCAGATGGGCCTGTTCTTCTTCGGGGTCGGGAGTTCCTGTTGGAATCAGGTGTCTTTGGAAGAGATATTTGTATGTTAAGATGTCCTTTAGGTGGTGCTTTTCAGGTTATCGGTTCGATCTATGTGTTGATAAGGAGCGATTTCGAGGGCGAAATCTATTTCAAGTAGGGGAGAATTGTAACATCCTGTTTCTGATCGTCCGAGATTAGGGTTCCTGGGCTGCAACCGAGCAAGAGGGAGTCTCGGGGTTGTGAGAAGTTGCTGGGAGCTTAGGGAATCTCATCACCAATCCGAGGGTATGAGGTTCGTGGGATTTGAGGTTATGTCGAGGAAGAAATGCCAGTTGATGATTTGGCAAGATAAGTCCCTTAGTTGAAATTGTTGGCAGCAGAGTACGCTTGGCGTACGTGTGTGTATGCTTAGCATACTTATGCGCGTGACATTTAAGCTGAGACACCTAGTACGCTGGGCATACTAGGCACAGAAGGAAACCCTAATTAAGAGGAGTGTCCCTATATAAAGAATGATATGGCCTCATTCCTGGCCACCATCCTCATTCAATAAACCCCCCTAAAACATAATCCTCGTTCTTGAGCTTGTGTGTGACCATTATGAGTTTATAAGTGTTTTATGGGATCTTTGGAGTGAAGATGGAGCATGGAAGAGAATAGAGTTGGAGTCAAGGCTTTAGATCTTAGCTTTCCTCTGGATGGAGCATCATCTAAATGTATAAAGCTTAGAGCTTTCTCATCCTTTTTGATTTGTGAATAATATTGTGCATTTTAGGGTTTTTGGTCCCAAAGCTTGAAGCTTTATCATTTGTTGCACTCCAGAGCCTAATATCTGTCCTTAAGGGTTTCTAGTAAAGAGGATCCATAAAAATGAGGTCTTGGACATGGGAGCCAGCTCATGCATGAGATATGAGTATTTTTAATCAAGAGAATGAGAGTTTTGGGTGTTTGTGACTTTATCAGCCATACAAAGGCTTAAAGTCCCTGACCGTATGGAGTAAGACCCATTAGGGAGCCCAGATCTGAGAAATGAGCTAAGGTCTTAACGGGTTAAGACCAAGAGAATGTATTAAGCATAACTAGCCGTACGCCCAGCGTAATTCCAGTACGCCCCGCATACTGGGTTGAGGTCCCCGATCAGATTCGTGCATGCTAGTGTACGCTGAGCGTACCAAGGGAGGTACGACCCACGTAACCTTACTGTAGGCTTTTGGGTTAGATCTTCTAATGGGCCTTAGGGATTGGGCCTGGATTTTTGGGCTTGTGTATTAGAGACTTTGAGCAGATAAATATTATATTGTACTTTGGGCCCTTGAGTTGGGCTTACCATTTAGATTGAGAATTGGGCCTTGGGAGAGCCCATCTATTATTGGGCCTTGGTGGGCCCAATAGGTTATAGGTCATTGTTGGGTTGGTTAGTGGACTACCTTTAGGCCTAATGAGTGAGAGTTTTGGACTTAGTTCCTAATTAGGATAATTGTGGGTTTGGCACAGAGTTAGTGACCGGTACGTAGCAACAACGTCTATAGGAGTTGTTCGTCATCTGAGGTGAGTCTTCTCACTATACTTACCATGAGTGGTATCTTTGTGTGATTAAGATGTCTTATGTGCTTATTTGTGTATTGTGATATTCTGCATTATGTCTCTGTGATTTATGCTGAGTATTGTTATTATGAATTTGTTGAGTTTGGACCGGAGGGTCCACCTGAGTTCTGGGATTGGAAGACCCCACTAAGACACATTGACCGGAGGGTCTTTTTTGAGTATAGCCATGAGAGGCTACTAAGATGTATGTGGTATTTTGGGGAACTCACTAAGCTTCGTACTTACTGTGTTATGTGTTATTTGTTTCAGGTTTTCTCAGGATCGCAGGAAGGCACCAGCTCGATTGTACACACTAGAGAAAGAGTTATATTTTGAGGATCCTGGATTATTAAACAAAGAATTATGGAAATGCGTTTTGTAAATTAAATAAATGAGATTTTGTGAAATGCGTTGTGAGAGTTATATGAATATTAAATGAAAAATGCTTTTGGAAATTTACGGTGTTACAAAGAGCTTGAGGACGAGGTATCAGGATGATTCTGTTTCCATATGTGAATAGGGTTTCAACTTGTAAATGAGGCTTGCTGGTGGCATACATGATAAGAGATTAGGGTTTCAAAGTGTGTGAGTTGACCGAGGATGGCCACACAATCACAGGCATGCTCTAGATTGGATCTCTCATAGATCTCACACTATCTCATCGTCGTCACGAGGCTTTTGATCACGAAAGCAAGAGCAATTCTGCTAAATAATTATAAAGTGACACACTTAGATGACACACATTTTATGAAAGGCGCGCTCTGCATTTCCATTTTTTTGTTTTCTGACACTAATTTAGGGGCACGCACAAATGCGTGTCCTCTGTCCTTCATATTTTGCAAAACTGACATTATTTTTTAGGCACACACAAATGCGTGTCCTCTATCAGAGTGTGTCATTGTTTGCGCGTCATTAAAGGCCTGTTTTCTAGTAGTGTTTGAGATTTCGCGATTAAACCAACACGACTATGCGTATCGTAAAAAGTTAATTTTTGATAAAATAATTTTTAGCATTAGTGATCTAAACGAAAGTCACAGTATTCATTAAGCATGCATACAGAGAATGACCAAATCTAACTCTAGTAGAGGAAGTTATGTTTAAAGGGCTGTTTTCTAGTAGTGTTATGATACCTTACCTTACCTTCATTTCCTCGTCACCAGAATACTATGGAACCAAAAAAAAGCTCTCTCCTGGAACTTGGTAGTGAGCTCTCTACTGGAACTTGGCAGTGATCTCTGCTATAGTCTCAGTCGTCTAGCGAAGGTCCTGAAACTCCCTTGCCAACCACTGCACCTTAATAGCTGGTGCAAAATCGGCCCTAAACCGTGTCACAAACTCATCCAAATTCATCATCTCCAAGGCTTCGCCTCTCCAAATCGAAGTCTACCTCATCCCACCAATCTCAGTCTCTGTCTTTCAGAATACTGGAAGCAAATCTGACCCTCGACCGATCGAGGCACAAAATCATCCTGAAAGCGTTAGCCATATCTGCTAACCATCTCCTACTGGCAATGAGGTCTTTCTCCCCAAAGAACTCGGGATCTCCACAAGCATAGAACTCATGAAAAGAAAGAGTGCAAGCTCCAACAATAGCCATAACCTCAGTAAGGAATGCACCCAAACACTCATCCAAAATCTCCTCCTTGGCCGTACCAAAGATAATAGGAGTCTGCTCCAAAATACCGCGGGTAATCTCCGACGAGATGAACTCCCGCATCCGCTCATCGATCGCCTCAGTACCTACACCTGAGCCAGAGCCAGAACCTGAACCCCCTTACTGAGTGCTCATCACCATACTGAAAAACAAATATGCAAATGATCTGAATATACCCATGAATCCTAATCCCGCAGGCTTCCTAGATTCTATAATACTCTCCCTGATTTGAGTATGGATCCGGTGCTTTCAGTAGTACAGGCCCAATACTACCTTTCACACCTATCCATACTTTCCTCAAGAATCATCCCGAATCATCCAAGTCACCTTCGAATACTGATACTCTAAGCACTCACTAAAATAGCAGGACTAAACCCATTGAAGCACTTCCTAGGCTTACCTTGGTTTCCGACCTCATCCTGCCATCAACTGCTGAAGAACTCCCTATAATGTTAGTTAACGACATCATGAATACAAGCATATGCAACAAAGCTTAGATAATCCTTCAAGTAAAATAGGCATCCCTGTAACGGTTAGACTCAAACGAGAGCTACATAATAAGGTTAAATCCATCACTCTAAGATTATTCAAACTTTGTCACATGTTACTTAACATATTCTCTTAATAGCTAATTCACATCACTTAAAAGTTTCACAAAGCAAAAAGCAAGAAACATTCATGTAGTAGCGCTCCAATCCATAGAATAACCAAAGAACATTCAAACTCACATACTACACTCTTGCTAGGAACTTCCACTCTCACTGTCGGCTGCCTTATGCATGCAAATTATACACAATATAGGATCAAATACAACGTTGAATAAAAGACTCTACCCTAGGACCACAACCAAATGAGGAGCAAGAAATAAGGCCAAATCAATCATTCTAGGGCAATATGATACTAATTGTATACAACCTTTAAAGTGTACACTAAGCAATTATTGATACCAATAGATATTCCTAATCTAGCATATCATCCAATGCTTCCTAGGCTACAAGGCATTACATATTAGGCCAATCTATCATGCAATTGCTGAAAGTATCCGTAGCCTCATCCTAGCATGCAATTCTCAAAACATATAATCTTAACAAACATGTATAGGTATTCTAGGAATCACTTACTTGAGCTTGGCCGATTGCACGCATCACACCTTGATGTGTATTTTTAATGCACTAGTTTTTTATTTATAATTCCTAATTTATCGCATCTAAACCACACCTTACAGGCAGTGAACCCAATCGAGTATAGTATAGCTTTGATAAGCAAGGGTGTCGAACATAAGGGGAACAGTAGTGAATTAATTTAAAATATTTGATTATAGGTTACAAAGCATACAAAGGAATAAAGAAATGTTTATTAAATCTCAAACGAATAACTAATAGCAATTCTTGATAAACTGACAGGAATACAAATTTCTTTAGGTACTTTGATTTAGATAAATTACTTCTTAAATTAATGGTTAACTACTGATACAATGGATAATTATTCATTATTCACCGATTCCTAATATGATTAGTATCATGGTCACGACTGCTAATCCTTTGATTTCAACACAATTATTAAATCATTGATCAAGTGAACAAACAATCATGCAAATCAGTATTTGGTTCGTATTAAGCAAGATTTGATCTTATTTAACTCTAATAGTCTTAGAAGTTAAATCATGCAGCGAATGGTCATTCTACTCATGCACACACATTAAAGTTCATTACTTTATTTCCTAACCCTAGGTTTTGGTCAAAACTCTAGTCATAATCACCAATGGTCATTGGAAAACTATGATTCAAACTAACATAGCTAGATGGTCATCTAAACTTTATTAATTCAGCAATAGGAAACAAAACAACAATCTTTAACACATATGGATCTTCAATCAAACTTGACAAAATAAATTAAATAAGAATAAATAGTCCAAATAGCAATTTAACCAATAATTCGAAGATTCATTCATTCAGAAAGTAAATACATAATGGCATCACAATGGAATGCAAACATGGTCACGATAACAAACCACATGATTACTGACATGAATCCGCTCTCCAATCCCTTAGATCTTCGCTCATGTCAGCTTAACGGCCTCCCGACCGCCTCCTAGACCCTCAAAACGGCTTAACAGAAGTTAATTGTCGATTGAATTGGGTTAGAAGTCAGAATCCCCTCTAAGAACGAATTAAATGTCAATATATAGTAAGTTTACACTGCTAAACGAACGCGACACATAGGTCCAAGGAATGCAGAGCATTTCTTTAAGCGATCCCGTAATCCCCAAGACACGATTGCAACGCGTTCTTCCTGGGAACATAGGGTGTTCGGCCCACCTTCAGCCCATTTTCTTCTCATTTGTAGTCCAACTCCGTTTTTCCATTGCTTTTCTCCATATCCGCTCCAACAACATATATTAGCTGTAAATTACAATTCAAAGTATTAAGAGTACCTTTTAGTTCTAAATAAGAATAATAAATGCTAGAATATTAAGATATAATGTATAAAAGTATGTATAAAAATACACATATAACACCTACTTTGTCTTTACAAAATCCTTTTTGAAATTTATTCCCTTTTTCAAAATTGTTTTAGAAACTCATTTTCTTTCAAAAGATTATCAATTCCACAGTTTGAGTTCAGACATACCCTAGAGTGTGCCTGAATCCCTCAAACTAAGGCGGACCCTTCCATACATAATAAACACATAATGGGCCCCACACGTCATCGGGCTCCGCCTGGCATTGATCACCGCTCGATATACAGATTTGTCAGTCATCAGGCCCCACCTGGCATCGGGCCCCGCCCAATACACATATAAACATACAAAACATGCGATGATCACAAAGATAATAGCATACAATACAGTCATCGATCCCCGCCCGACATTGGGCCTTGCCCAGTAAGCATAAAAATACATACTGATAACTAGCATACGATATACTCATTTGGCCCCGCCTAGCATCGGGCTTTGCTCAGTAAACATACCATAACATAACACATGCAAGAGTCACGCAGACATCTAACATCCTAACATAATAGACCATGGGTCGGCATTGGTGCCTTCGACCCGCTAAACTTAGTGAGGAAACTCACCTCAATCCGCTAATAATCAAATGACTACTCGAGTTTCTGAAACGGATATCCTCACGCCAACTAAAAAAAAAACAAAAATCAATCAACAATTATCCCGAAACCCAAAAACTGAGGCCCACACCATAGATGAACTTCCTAAAGGGTAAAAGACCATTTTACCCTTTTCTTACTTGGCCCAAAACCAAGGCCCATCCCAATTGCACAAAAACCCCAAAATGGTAAGCCGAAAGCCCATTATGGACCAACTTACTAATTGGGCCCAAAAACTATCATGGGACCAATTTTTGGAAGGCCCATAGCCAAACTATGAACCAAAACCAGAAGTCCAATGGCCCAACAAGGCCCAAACCTTAAAAGGCCCAAAATAACCATTCTGTGGACTACGAACTGCGTACCATAGATGTACGCCCTGCATACTCAGCAACGAAGCACAAGGTACAAACGATTGATGCACGAAACACCCATTACACTGAGCATAGTCCTACGTACGCCCAGTGTACCCGTCAAAGACCAAAAATCGATATTAAGCTCTTAATGGTTAAGACAATGATTTCTAAACTAATATATAACCCTAATGAGATGTCTTCACACGTAAAGTTGGCAACTTTACTCCTTTGCATGGCTTAATGAGACCAAAACCTTAATAAAATTCTTAAAAAACACCCAAATTCATAAATGGTCCAAAATAATTCATCAATATGACATTTTTATGAACAAGGGACCTCCCATTGGCCAAGATCCAACATTCTAAGCTCTTGGAGTAGCTCATACTCACAAAGCTGACTCTAAGGACCAAAATGAACCCAAAATACTCCTTAAACTAGATCTAACACATAGATTCATCAATATAGAAACTTTATACCTCAAAAAGGTAGATCAAGATGCAATAAGCCTGGATCCAAAGGCTTCAAGCAATCCCACAATTCTCCACGAAGTTCTTTCTTCTTATATGAACACCAAAAAGCATGAAATACCACCAAAGCTCAAAAACCACTCAAATAGGGGATAAGGTTTCGTTTCTAGTGTTTAAAAGGATGGAGGCTGAAGATAATAGGTTTGGTGGTGAGTTAAGGAGCTTAAATAGTGTCCAAGACCCTAATTTAGGGTTTAGGTCTGACGGGAGTACGCCATGTGTAATTCTGGTACGCCCAGAGTACTCCAAAGAACACCCGCGATGCGTCTTCTTAGTACCCCCATCGTATACCTACGTATGCCCCACATATTGGACTTAACACTAGTACGCCCAATGTACACTTATGTACGCCCCGTGTACTAGGTTTAACCCTATAACCACCAAACTTCTGAAAGTCATAACTTCTCCGTTATAAGTCCGATTCTGACGATCCTTATATCCACAAAAAGTTAACGAGAAGCTCTACGCTTCTATCAACCCATCCTTAACTTAAAGCTTCCCGACAAAAATCTAATATTCATAAAAGCCCGAACTGACAGTTTACCGATATACCCTTGGCTCCAAAACACTAACTGAACTCCCGGATCACCTAAATTACATTACTCACCCAAATGGTTCTAAATTTCTCTTTTCCAAAGGCCATAAGCCTTATGATACCCGATCTTTGGGTCACCGCCCTGCATTAGGAAACGATTCAGAACAAGGCGTTACAAAAAGAGATAATGGTGAGAAACCATACCATGGATATAATATCAGTGAGAAACCATACCAAAGATAGAATAATGATGAGAAACCATACCATAGATAGAATAGTGGCGAGAGACCATGCCAGAGATAGGGCAAGAGATCAGGCTCAAGCGAGACCAGTCATCAAGTAGAGTATTAATGACAATCACAGATTATTCCAGATAGTGCAGTGGAACACTAGTAAACTTCCAATATGTAGGTGTTAATGAATCACACACACCGAGAGTATGGATTGTTGGTTTATTTGAGTATTCTATTTTCATATGGTTACCTTACTGACACGTAATGCTAGGAAAATTCCTTAAGCAATACTTTTATACTCGTTGCTTAAAGTAATCCTTAAGTTAGAACCATTGAGGTAAAGCCTATCGAATAATAGGGAGATAGAAAGAGAAAAGGAGTAACGAGAATGGATAATCGGGTTAACTATTTGGTGTTAATTATACATTTTTAAAAGAGATAAATTATATTATTTTAAGTTGAAAACCCTATGTACTCACCAGGTTTCGCAACCTGACCCACTTAGCTTCTTTGTATCACAAGGATACAAAGGTACATGCACAACGAGAGATTCAAGGAGATGTAGATCGTTAGTATATTGAGACATTGTAAGTCTCCGTTTTTGCTTATTTTTTATATAAGTTATGAAATCCCCAATTTTAAAAATATAAACAGAACATATTTCTTCAAAAATGCTTTGATAATATCATTATCATGTTTTCGGGACAAATTTCACATAATTAATATGTTAAAAGAATACCCTGATTTTATAAGCATAGACAAATCAGTCTTTTCTGGTTGTAAAAATGGGGATATTACAGATTAATCAATTAGTATATCTTTTTACTGGTTCTAATAAGATTTTAGCCATGTCTAGCTAAAACCCTAGTCCGTATTTCTACAAAAGACTAGTACTTTTCATGTGATCAGTTATAAGATTTGATTTTCATTGTGTGCTTCTCTCTAGTTGTTTTAGTTTTGAGCTTAATGAATGTTTGATTTTTAATTCTTGTTACTCTGATCACCTAACTAGGGTTTAATCATTCAAGTTAATCAGTTAGTAGAATCCATAATTATTCTTTTCATTTGGTAATAAGTAACAAGTTTCACATTAGTTCCGTGTTGGGATTGAACTCTGATATAAACTGAAATTTCATATATTTACTCTTCCGAGCTTGAGAGACGTATTGGGTATTACTGACAATTTTACACAAATCTTAATGCAACTTTTCTGATCTTAATTAAGAACTTGTTTAATTAGACAGTAAAAAGTTAGGGTTAACTGAAGAGTTTGTTTTTGTTAATTTAACTAAGTAAAAGAGATTATACTAGAGCCTACTAGTTTCTCTCAATACCAACTTAGATAAAACACATTTTGAATAATCAGATCTAAGTTGATTGCATGATCAGGAGAGTTGCAGCAGAGCTGAATTCGTTTTTATTATTGATTTCATTTAGTTTATTCACGACAATTTTTAATTTTAGTTTTAAATCAAAAAATCCCCCTTTTTGTATTTTATGTTTTGACTAGTATGTGTTTTACATAAAGATACATTGATCATTATGTTGTGTCCATGAGGATTCGACTCTGCTTCCCAGTGCTATCCTTTAATGCAACAAAACAGTGAAAATATTATTTGTTTAAATCGTGTACGACAACGGTTTAAACATTAATATATTAAAAACTTTAATATAACAAAGCAGTGAAACATATACATCAATTTTATTAAACACCATCATTTGTTATGTAAAATTTTAAGTTGTTTTAAGTGAGTCATACAGTACAATATATAACATTTAAGTGATTCATACACTACAATATATAACAAATTTGTATCACCTTTTGGTATTTTTTTTCCCTTTAAAGACATAATGTTAATAATTTATAATCTAATTGCAATATATTATTTATCAAAACTTAATTTTATTTGTATAAGGTTTCTGTGATATTAAAGGTTTAATTTATGGTATATCGTAACATGGCATATGCCTTTCAGTTATAGCAATGTACTTTGAAATTTCAAGGCAAATTCTTTTTATATATTTTGGAACATTAGTAAGTTTTATGTATTATAATTTATAATGGATGATAATTGATTCTTCAAACAATTCAACTTTAAAGGTATGTAGTTGATTTCTCATATTTTCTCTATATAAAGTCTGACACGTGTTATTATTTACACTTCTAAATAGCAATTCATTATCAATAATTTCATTCTTATATATCATCACACTTAAATTAAGACACATACATAGAAAAATGAGACAAATTAATACCAATATACTTTTCAAAAAAGTACATCGTTATTGGATTAAGTTACATTGATATAAAAGAAAATAACATATGCGAATGTGTGTATGTATACGTAATAATACATTGTTATAAAATAAAATGACATTACAACAAACACATCAAAAGAAAATAAAAAATTTGACCTTTTCATGAAATGACATTGTAGAATGCTATGAACATGACAACGTATGATTAAAAATAAAGAAGAATGATATGAATAGATAATTGAAATAATGAAATAGCATCGTACTTTTATTTTTAACCTTAATAATATCCTACTTATCTATTTTGTAGATAATAACACCATACACTTATTTTTAACACATACGTACTTTTGTTTTTTAACAATAAATTACATCGCACTTTTATTTGTTAACCTTAATAACATCCTACTTCTCTCTTTTGCACATAATAAACATCATACTTTTACATTTAGCAAATAATAGAACCCTACTAATTCAGAACTGTATATTTAGTCACTGATTAAAAAACATAAAGTGGAATGGTTTTATTTGAAACTAACATAACATCTTCTCTTCCAAAAGTTATTTTGGAAAGCAGAACATGGAAAAAGAACTAAGAAAAACTTGTCACTCTACTTATACCAAATTAGATGATGTTCTCATTGTACTACTTATATACCACTTTCTAATATAGTAATACTAATTAACTGATGACAATATTTAATTTAATAATAGAGCATAGTTGTTGCAGTACTTGAAAGTGAGAGTAAAAAAGACTTACCGATTTCAGTTCCAGTAAGCAAATACAGTAGAAGCCACCAAGTCGAAGAAGACAGTCTGCATAGAACAAAGATCCCAGAAAGTGAATGCAAAAAAAATTGTTCAAATCATGGAATTTTAGAGTTAAATAAAACATAAGTAATTGACCATTGTTTATATATATTTCTTGATAAGGTTCATATGTAGATTTTATTTCCTGATTAGAAATTGCCCCTCAACGCTTTGCGGGGGACGCATTGGTAATTTCCAATTGCCTTTACGAAACTCATACATTCTAATGTACACTTTGCGCGGGGAGGGGGCATAATCTATAAATTTTCTATTAGAAAAGGAAAAACATTTTAATTTTTTTAAACACGTGGACACTTCTCACACCCCGATCGGTGGCGGAAACGTCGGGCAGTGCGAAAGATGGGAGATTAGGCCGAGGCATACAACTATAAGCCATCGTTCTTATATTAAATCTTAATTACAACCTCGACCCAATAATTACTGTCCTTTAGCCGGATTAATTAAAAATGTTAAGTATTTCAATCAATTTCCTAAATATCAGGCTAGTAATTATGAATATTATCATGCATAATATTATATATATACATCATATTCGTTTTCTTCTATTGCAGATTAATCTTTCATCATCTTTATATCATATTTCTTCTTCTGAGCTTGCGTTAATGGAGGTATTTTTTTTCTTCATCTTTATCTTCTTCATATATTATTTCTTTATTTATTTTTCTTTTCATGGATGTTGTTGACGAAATTCATTGTTTTAATTCTATTTGTTTTGATTTTCAGAACACAGATAATGTTGATAACAACAACAAGGGATTCCAAAGTGAATCAAGATTTGAAGAAAAAAAGAATATGTGGGATTCGTTTTGATTTTGGTCAAGATAGGAGGAACTGTCGTCATGCATTAGTCAAGAGAGAATAGAAGTTCAATTGGTTAAGAGAGATTAGAAGCTCAATAATGTTTTCAATTTAGGCATATCAACTTTTTTGGAGTTTTATTTCAGTATAATAATAATATGGATTCATGAATTTTAGGGATTTTTCCTCGTAACTTTATGTTTTCATTCAATAAATATTAACAATATATCATGTTTTGATATATGTTATTGTCCTGTTTGCTCAATAGCATATTCATTAGTTATTTTTATAATCAATTGAGTAACTATCATGTAGTTTGTATATGAGTTTATCTTTTACAGTTGTCTTACTGGATGATCATATACAAGTGAAACAATTTTGATGTTGATTTATTTTGATACAATTTGTTATTTATAATCGGCTGATAGAATTTTTGTTTTAAATGTATTTTGTTTTTCTATTCTTATAGCATAATTGTGTTATACGTATTGTTTATGCAAAGATGCTTTTATAATTGTTCTTATTAAAATTTGCAGAATGCTAGTGTGTAGTAGAATATGCAGAAAAAACAAATATACAATTTAATAAACCATTAAACTAAACAAACTTTTATGTTTCTATGCAAACCCATCCTTGAAAGATATCACTTAATGTTATTCTTGTTTCACTTATTCTGGCAGAATAGGAGAGTTGTATCTTCGTTGTCTTCTTAATATCTGCATTTATGCCATAATTAATCAGTAATCATATATAAATCCATACGAAATAATTTAAAAATTGTTGAATAAATCATTGAAAAGTCTTATCGACGGAAGATGATCTATTGTAAAGTCTTATCTATGGAAAGTATTATCTTTGGAATATGAATTTGTCTAATAATAACAATATCATGAATATCAATAATAGGATTTGGAGTCGATTCTTATCTTTTCAATGTTTCCAAAAATTAAAAAAATTAAATCATTAATAACAATGACTGCAGATATCAAGCCTTTTTAGTTACATATCAGTCATACGATTTCCCCTTTTTTAATATATACTTAATTGGCTCAAAGTTTAGAAGATTCTATTTACACTGCTTTCTCCAATCCTCTGGTGTTAAATCATGCTGTAAATTATCTTATGGATGATACACTATCAGCTAGTGATGATCATATTCATGATCAACATGAATATCCTATTGATTATGCAGACGATGATGAAGATTTCGGGTTAGCCGATCATGATTCTCTACATAATATCGATTTTGAAATAGGCGAGGATAGCAATCTAAATCTAGGTGATTTATCTTTATAAGTTTATTTTCTTGTCAATTTTTATAACAATAATGTTGAACTTGTATATTGTTCTTTGCATTATGGGAAACTTCAACTTACAAATTTGAGGATCCATTAGAACACATTCAAAATAATATTGATGTCAATTCCGACTATCATTTCGGTGAAAGTAGTAATCATAACCAAGGTGATGTATTGTAATTATTTATTTGTTTTTTATATATGTAACTATCCATTACACTGATTCTATTTAAAAGATGCAAAAAACAAAAACGAGTTCATTGATGATGAGGCAGATGATATTATTGTTGGATTAGTGTCTAAGTCCATAACTATTTTGGTATATACTTGACCCGATGGTGCATGGTCCTTTTGGGTTGCCTTCACCAAAGCAACTTGATAGGATGAATTATGGAGAGAAAGGATTAAATATGATTTATTAATATATTATGGGAATAATATATTAAAGGAGAAATCATATTGTTTAATTAATATTGGTCAAGAATTAATTAGTAATTAGTTTTGTGACTAAAAGAGATTAATTAAACTTACGGGACTGGAATTGTAATTATAAGATAATTGCAATTTGGGCCATGGATTGTCTTTAATCAAGGGGTGGACGAATTCTAATGGGAAACCCATAAGGAAATCGTCCAAGGTCTTGATTAAAGGAGTCCATGGGTTGCTTAGGGCTTAAGTAACCAAATTAGGGTTTCCTTGTTAGATAACCCTAATAGCCTAAATATATATAGATCCCTTAAGGACCAAAAACGTGGCTAAGACTTGCTCTAGGGTTTATAGACATTTTTGGTAGCCTCCATCCTCTCTCCTCTTCATCCTCTTGCTTATGGTGTTTGTGAACCATTAGAGGAGTGACACTTGTGACTCTAAGCCTTCCAAAGTCAATTCAAGGAGGAATTGGGATTGTTATTGCTACATAACAATCAAGGTAACATTATAAGCTTATTCTCATGTTAATATGATTATTTGAATGCTAGAATTAGGGTTTATAGTCTTGGATAACTTGCATGTACAATAGAGAAACCTAGATCCAAGCATTAGGGTTTGTATGAGCACATAGGATATCTTATGACCAAAACCCATCAGTGGTATCAGAGCCTAGACTGGTTTCTATTGTATTGATGCTTGATATGTTTGAAAAATTCGAATTTTTGGTTTCTGGAGGCTGGACTCGCCGAGTCCATAGCTGAACTCGCCGAGTCCATGCAGACTCGACGAGTCCATGCTTGACTCGACGAGTCAACTCGTCAGATGGGGATATCTTCGCGATTTCTTGCTGTTTTTGCTTATCGAAAATTGCCTTATCACATTAGATCAATATAAATCCGTTTTTTTATATATATGAGTATATTCTTGATCTAATTGAAGATATTTATCAATTAATAAAATATTTGTTTCCTTATGTGATAATTGATTAATTATTTTGATTAAATTGGTAAATTGTTTTGCAAGAAATCATTAAATAAATCAAATATGGATAATTATGTGATTAATTGTTAATTTAGATTATTTGTTATTTGATCCTTATGTTATGAAATGTTTCATATTTTCCCCTTAGGTTTTATAGTTTAAATTTGAACCCAAAAGTTTTGTTGTTTTGAAATTTAAATAGTTGAAACCCTAATGTTTAGAAATGTTTCAAAACTTGCCCTCAAGTTTTGGAATTTAAAAGTTGATTAAAAGTTTAATTAGGAATGTTAAATTCTAAAACCCTAGTATTGTTTTGAAAAGGTTCAAATCACACCCTTATGGTTTTATTAATTAATTAAGGTGTATAATTAAAAGAGGTTTAATAAATCCATAAAAGTTTAGGTTTACAATTTAATTAAATTAAAAGTATAATTGTTAAATTAGACCACCTAGTATTTTGAAAGTATAAAATACACCCTATACTATATATAACATTAAAAGTCTAACATTATATATATCTATGAGTAAAAGTCAGGCTTACCGTTAGTAGGCCTCATTCACGAAGCTGGTCTATAAGGGGTGTTTAAGGAAATTGCCTATAAAATGGCGATTGAATGGGTATCCACTCTTACCCACCGCACTCTTGACTAGTGGAGGGTCGTTAGCCAAACGGGTAGGATAGGACGAAACCTTCCATTATAAGTATAATGAAGTATAAATGTAACTAAATGTTTTCATAAAATTCCCAATCTTAGTTACTTAGGCAAAAGTGAATTGATGCAATTCCATGAAATTACACTTTGTGCCCTTGCGAAGACGTTAGTGGAGTGTGTGTGGCTTACTGGCACACTAAATGGTTCTAAGCAAAGGTAGCAAAGGGTGACTCAATGTTTGTCATAGTTCGGTGGAGCGTGTGTGGTTTACCGGCACATCGAATAGGTGACTGTAACATGTGAGGGCACCATGTAAGTTTGCATGGTTATTCACACCCGCTTTGTGATCCTCGACATCCCAGTCACAAACAAGAGGGGCATATCGAGATTTAAACATGCCATTGAAATGTTCAATGAATCTCATAGGATCTAGGAGTTTTCATAGATTTAAAACTTAAATTTCTTTTTCGTTTTTCATGGTGGAAATTAGTGAATCGTCATTCACTTACCTTCAAATATTCTGCAATTAGGGTTACGGCATCCCTCTCCCGAGTTGTGGAATATTGTGTTGGGTCCTAGCCTTAGTATCTCATTTGGGTGATTTACTAAGGACTCAATCTATCAACTAACTTGAATTCGTTTTCTCCCATTTTATAGATGTCAAAGTAACTATGGTTTTCCCAAATCCCGTGGAACAAGCCTTCCACATGAAGATGATATTCCACAATTCGATCGAGGAACAAGAGATCATGCTTCACTTCCTCCTCCTCCTCAAATTATTCTCCCTAACCCACAAGTTCAAAGGCTTGAAAAGTTCAAGATCACTCAAGCCCTTTTGGCAAGTAAACATAAAGAAGGAATGTCGGTGTGTGCACACGTCCTAGGGATGAAGTCACACATTCATAGGTTAAGAATGTTGGGATCCGTTGTCTGTGAGGAAATGGATGTTGATTGGGTTCTTCAGTCACTTCCTAACTCATATAGTAAGTTCGTAAGAGAGTACTATATCATGAACCGCGACGTGACCCTTATAGATCTCACATATATGCTTATTGCTGCTGAATCAGCAATGGTTTGGCGCAATAGAAAAGCAAAGTTGATTGGTGAATCTACCTTCAAGACCTCTATGGATATAGACAATGGCAACAAAAGACATGCTATGATCGAAAAGTTTGATCATAAGTGAAAGGCAATGTCTGAAGTAGTTCCTTGTCATGTTCCAAAAGAGTCAATTTGCTTTTATTTCCAAGAGAAGGGGCATTGGAGACGAAGTTGCCCTATTTACCTAAGAGATCTAAGAGATGGGAGAGTCAAAACGTATGGCTCTGCTTCAGGTAAAATCCATTGACTAACTCTTTTAAGCTCCTATTCTAGATTCTTAATACATAATGTGATAAGATTACAATTGATGTTTGTAGAATCAAAGAAAAGAGAGGAAGCTTAAGGGAAGAAGTAAGCAGAATCTAACCGTTAAGAAATGGATTTCGATCGCATTACTTGAAGATTAGATTTTGAGCTACTACTTAGAGTTAGAATTAGAAATATGTATTAATATAGTTTTTCAATTAATTGCATTGTAAGGACAAAATTTTTCCGTAATAAAATAAATTTTGATTTTTATATTATTTATTTATCCTTGCAATGGCATATATGAAAATTGATGTTAGAATGTTTCTATTATTAGCAATATTGGATTTGGTTCTTATCATGTTATTTATGGAAAGTCGAGAGTTTACCAAATAGGGAGAGTTTCTCATCGTCCAAGTTTCAATTGGAAAGAAACTTGGAATCATGCAACTTGGTTGCACGATGAATGAGAAATTTCATATTTGGAAATTAGACTAATTCATTGATAAAGTGTCAAGTGAAGGACTTGGAGATCGAATACACAAAGTTGCATGTTGATCAAGTCCACCATAAGAGTAACAAAGACATTCATCATGATTTACTAAAGGTTTAGTAAATATGATTATACTTACAAGATTAAGTGTAATTCTGAATTGATTGAAAAAGGTTTAAATCAATAGCAGAACGAATAAGAAGAATCAAGTAGGCAGAAAGATAAAAGTTTCTCCATTCTAAGAAGAAGGGAGAGTACCTTTTATGCTTTATGATAGGTCTTAATGATTAAGAACCATATCTCAATTGATCCTCTAAGTGAGTCTTAGTAAAATCGTATGAAGAGGGATCAAGAATTAAAGAAATGGTTAAATCCAGAAGTCAATCATACTTTGTTCCAAAACAAGTCTCAGAGTTAAGATTGTGACATTGAGTGATAAGTATAAAGAAGGTTTATAACATTCATTAAATGTGGAAAGTTGTGATGTCTTGGATAAGACAAAGGCCAACTAGGACCAATTTATGAAGTGTTTTGATAAAAGCTACACTAACTCTTGAATATTTGTTTGTCAAGAAATGGTTATTGATAAGAGAATCTTATATGTCAAGGAGTCAGTGGGAGTCTTAATGGTCTTGAAAGGTTTCAAGAACAAATCAAATAAACCTTATCGATCATCACTAGCACACGAGTTGAGGTTTACAACCTATCGTGATGACATTATTTTGTTTCTGTGCCAATCCAATCGAGTTAATTATGCATGTGAGTTCTATGAGTTCTCATTTTGAACGCATAAAAGGCAAAGCACCTTAATCAATGAAAGGTTCATTGATAGGAAAGGGTGAGCTGCTTAACTACTTAGAAGACATGTTGGGCAGCTGTGCTACCATAAGGCAAGAAATCAAGATTAAGAAAGTTCGGTCCATATGAGTTTGAATTTGTCGTAAACTTTGGTTTTAACAAATTCACATGGATAGGAACACATACACCGTTTAAATCTAAGTGTCATAAGATTTCCTCCTTCATGAAAATGATTGTGAGGAAATGCTTTCACTAAGAAAAATTTTAAGAAGATAGTGATTGTGAAATTGCATTCTCGAATTCGATTATGGTTACGGTATCCCTTTCCATAATTTGGATTGTAAGGTTTGGCAATTAGTCTTAATTGTTTAGACACACATATGAACTATCTAAGGCAAAAGTGTATAAGAAGCCTTGATAAAAGATTATCAAAGCACTAAGTATTAGAAACATGAACTTAAGAAATTCAATAAGTATTGTTTTTCAGAAAGTTAAGATGTTTATGAATACATGTCGAAGCTAGTGGGAGCATAAGTGTTATGTTTTATAATAATCATCATGATAGTGGGAGCATAAATGTTATGATTGTATGATTATTAAGGCACGTATTGCAAGTTGGCAATATTAATTATAGTAAACAAGATTTATACCTTGCAAAGTAGTAAGGGTTATAAAGTTGTTTTGCTATAATTAAGGGAGAGAATATTATGCTTTATTTCAAATCTAAAGGATTAGGTTGAGAAATGTTAATAAATTTAGTCAAAGGAACATAGTGTGTTCTTAAAATTTCGATTATGATTACGGCATTCCTCTTCACAATTCGAATTTTGAGAACATGGCAAATAAAATATTATGGCAGAGGATTGATATAGTATCAAATCTTTATGTAAGACATTATGCATCGTGTCCCATACGCTTTGGGTATAGGATCGATTGCAAATGCTATAATATTTGACCATTCTAAAATTTTCCAAATGTCTAGCGCATTTAAAGGGAAAAAGGACTAGAATCGGTTTTGACTAAAATAATTAAACAACTATCAAAGGACAATCCAAAGTTCGACGAGGATTGGTCGCTTGTGAGTAGTTGGAAGTATAGTATTGGAAAATATGGAAATGTTTCCATATTGGATGGACCATATTGACATTATTATGAATAGATAAGATTCTATTAAGAATGAGTTGTCATATGGAAAATATGGAAGCGTGTCCATATTGGAAATTGAATATTGAAAAAACTATGACTAGATTAGAAACCTTTATGCAAAAGGATGTTCAAAGGAATGTACTTTGAGTGAGAGACATCATATCTAAGGAATTGTCTTGTAACAATCTCCGATAGAGGCCTTTGTAATATCATTGGCAATAGTCTTTGTGACTTTGGTGCAGTGACATTACGAAAGGATAGTTGCATAGAATGTTAGAATCTAGCATATTCTATAAGTAGCAAGAATTTGATATTATTTAACTTATGAAAAATGGATTTGGAGTTGTGAAATGAGAATGATTGGAAATGTGTTCAATTTGATCTATTTCACAAAGTGAGAACCATAGGTAAACATTGTGTGCATGCTAGGAGCATGGAACAAGTGTAATAATTCAAGTAAGAAGTTGATTACCCGAAACGACAAATAATGAGTAATCGATATGGTGATAAATAAAAGGGGTTTTATTTATACTCAAAGGTTTGAGGCCATATGGGATTAGTATTATTCTTGTGTTTCACTTTGCATGTTTTGACTTCCAGAATAATTGAGTTTATTAAGAATGAAGACTATCATGAATTTGTGTGTGGATTGTCTATAAGGTATTAGACATAAGCAAATGTTTGCTGCAACGTTCATGAGTGCTTATGAATATGATTTGAGCATTGGATTAATCCCACGCTCACTTGGATCACTCCATGAATTGTATCACGAGTGATTGGTGAGACGATAACATCTTATATTCTTGAAACCGAGATGTGTGAGTTGTATCTTGCAAATCGGTTGCACATTGATAATATGTAAACGCACTAGTAACTTGGTGTTATAAAATATATTGTTGTGTGTGATTCGGTGAGTGAGTGCAGGCAAGCATTGTATCAAATTTTATCCGTTCCTTTTATCCAAAGTAGGATAAAAGCGATATCTTTGGGCCCCTCGATGATTTAGTGATGACAAACGTAAATGCTCGGCCGGGCTAGGGCTAATTTTATTTGTTCAGTTAGTCAGTCGTCATAAATCAGGAATCGATATATAGTACAAAGAGAATGATTTGAAATCATATCTCATATGATATCTAGAATGGAGGAATATATGATCCCTTATCTAGAGGACACGCGTATATGATAGGATCAGAGTTGACAACGGCTTTGGAAAGTTACGATTGCAGATCAGGATCTAAAGTCATACGTAGAATAGTTGTTAGACTTATCCATGTAACAACGCAAATTTTCAAACAAAATTTTCATTTAAAATAAAGTGAATTATTTCAACCAAATATAATTATTCCAAATTTCATATCAAAATACAATCATAAAATCCCCAAGATCTCAAAACATCAACAGTGTGTACACATCATGCCGGCGCCTTCCCACGGTCCTCGCTAGTACCTGAAACACATACATGACAACTGTAAGCATAAATGCTTAGTGAGTTCCCCAATATACAACTTACGCACATACGCCTTTCCAGGTCCTGACCTTCCGGTCCTCAACACAACGCCTTCCGGCCCATAGCATAATCGTCTTCCGGCCCATAACATATTGCCTTCCGGCCCGCATAACATACATAGCACATATACCAAATAACTTACCACATATAGCATACATATCACACATCATATCTGACCTTCCGGTCACACAGTCAAACCCTTCCGGGTACAGTATAGTCAGAAGACTCACCTCGCAGGTAATGAAAGCTAGCGACTCCTGAAATCACTCGCACTCGATCCGCCGAGCTACAGACTCCCTATAATATCATATATCCCTTATTAATACTTTTATCTTTCAAGACAACTGACCCTAAGAAATTACATGTAGGTCAACTCTGGTCAACGGTCAACGGTCAACTTGACCGGACTCGGCGAGTGCAAGGCGACTCGGCGAGTCTAGACGTCCTCCCCAACTTTCCCTGATGTTCCCTTTCTACTCGTCGAGTATCCCTCTTGGCTCGACGAGATCCTCGTGGAAGAATCGCGGGGCCACCCCGACTCCACTCGCCGAGTCTGAAGAACAGCTCGACGAGTTCCATTCAATCTCCAAGCTACTCGCCGAGTCTGTTCGTCGGACTCGGCGAGTCCCTGCCATGCAGTCGATCAAACTGCTTCCTGAGATACGTATTGTCCCGAAATACACAAGCATGGGACCTTCTGGACCTCTAAAGGTCCTAATACAAGGTTATAGTTGTTTGGGTAACAAGGTACTAATCCATCTAATCCCCAAATGGGTTCCATAACCCTAAATCCATGCACACATCAACATAACAGAAAAGATCCGAAATATTACCTGAATAACGCACTCTCTGTGTCCCCAAACCGCAGAACTCGAATCCCTTGCTGTTCCTTTAGCCAAAACTCTTCTCCTCCTTGCACAACAATTTCTTCAAGGCCCTAATATCCTTTAATCTTGCTCTAGATGCCCACAGCCGTTTAGGGTTCTTCTCAGTCGACTAAAGACGAACAATGACGGCCTATAAGTGCATTATATACGTTCCAAAACCAAACGGCTAGGGTTTCCGCTGAACAGCGTAGACTCGCCGAGTCCATAATGGACTCGTCGAGTCCAGTCGCAAACCCGCGACCCAGTCTGTGGTCCTACTCGGCGAGTCTGGCTCCAACTCGCCGAGTCCCCTCCTAAAACACCCCAAAAACAATATTATAAAAAAATACCTGAAATTCCGGGCTGTTACAACTCTCCCCCACTAGGACTAGACTTCGCCCTCGAAGTCTCACTCTGCAAATAACTCCGGATGTTGCTCCCGCATCTCACGCTCCGGCTCCCAAGTCATCTCCGATCCTTTCCGGTGTTGCCACTGCACCAACACCAGAGGTACCTCCTTGTTCCTCAGAACCTTGATCTTCCGATCCCTGATGGCCACTGGTCTCTCGGCATAATTCAGGCTCGCATCCACCTGAATATCCTCCAATGGAACCACTGCCGACTCATCGGCTATGCACTTCCTCAATTGCGACACATGAAAAATGTCGTGGATCTGTCCCAACTCCGCTGGCAACTCCAACCGATAGGCTACCCGGCCTATCCTTGCAATCACACGAAATGGCCCAATATACCGGGGTCCCAACTTGCCCCTCTTCCTGAATTGAATCACTCCTTTCCAAGGAGAGACCTTCAGGAGAACGAAGTCGCCGACCTGAAATTCAAGCTCGGATCGGCGCCTGTCTGCATAACTCTTGTGTCGGCTCTGGGCGGTCAATAACCTCTGTCTAACTTGCTGAATCTGCTCTGTCGTCTAAAGCACGATCTCTGTGCTGCCCATCACTCTCTGTCCCACCTCTCCCCAGCAAATGGGGGTCCGACACCTCCTACCATACAACAGCTCAAAAGGTGGCATACCAATGCTCGAATGATGGCTGTTGTTGTAGGAAAATTCTGCTAAGGGTAGATATGCATCCCAGCTACCCCCGAAGTCTAACACACACGCTCGAAGCATGTCCTCCAGCGTCTGAATCGTCCGCTCGCTCTGACCGTCTGTCTGGGGATGGTATGCGGTACTAAAATGCAATTTAGTACCCAGCTCCTCATGGAATTTCTTCCAGAACCTGGAAGTGAAGCGCACATCACGGTCTGAAACAATCGAGATCGGCACTCCATGCCGAGATACCACTTCTCTCACATATATATCCGCCAACTTCTCCGCTGAAGAACTCTCGCTGATGGCAAGGAAGTGTGCACTCTTCGTCAACCTATCCACAATCACCCAAATTGCGTCAACTCCCCTAGCAGTCCTCGACAATTTCGTGATGAAATCCATAGTGATCTGTTCCCACTTCCACTCGGGGATCTCCAATGGCTGTAACTTGCCATGCGGTCTCTGGTGCTTGGCCTTAACCCTACGGCAGGTCAAGCACCTCTCAACGAACCATGCCACGTCCCTCTTCATACAGGGCCACCAATACTCTTTCCTCAAATCCAAATACATCTTCGTAGCACCGGGATGGATCGAGAATTTCGATCTATGAGCCTCTTCCATCAAAGTAATACACGTACCGCCCACGAACGGTACCCAAATCCGACCCTGAAACGTCATAAGCCCTCATCCATCCTTAACGAACTCTGAAATTAGCCCCACAACCCGCTCTTTCTTCTGCATCTCTGGTAGCACAGCCTCGGCCTGTGCCCCACGAATAGCATCCAATACTGGAGTCATCACAGTCAGTCTCAAGCATACATCTCGCAATGGAGTGCTCTCCGCCCTACGGCTCAATGCATCGGCTACCACATTAGCCTTGCCTGGGTGGTACAGGATCTCACAATCATAATCCTTGACCACATCCAACCACCTCCTCTGACGCATATTTAGGTTGGGCTGATCCATCAAATACTTCAAACTCTTATGGTCCGTGTATATCGTACATCGAACCCCATACAAGTAGTGACGCCAAATCTTGAGAGCGAACACTACTGCCCCCAACTCTAAATCATGCGTGGGATATCTCGCCTCATGAGGCTTCAGCTGCCTCGACGCATACGCTATCACATGACCCCTCTGCATCAACACTGCACCCAGTCCCGAAATCGATGCGTCGCAATATACTACAAAATCTTCCATCCCTTCCGGGAGAGCTAACACTGGGGCTTCGCACAACCTCTGGCGAAGTGTATCAAAGGAGGTCTGCTGCTCGGGCCCCCATGAGAATGCAACACCCTTCCGGGTCAATCTGGTGAGCGGCACTGCGATCTTGGAGAAATCCTTAATGAATCTCCGATAATACCCTACCAACCCAAGGAAGCTCCTGATCTCAGAGGGTGACTTCGGCACCTCCCAACTCATCACCGCCTCAACCTTGGCCGGATCGACCAATATCCCTTTCTGATTAACAACATGTCCTAGAAATTGGACCTCCCGCAACCAGAAGTCACATTTGGAGAACTTTGCATAAAGCTTCTCCAACCTCAATACTTCAAGGACTTCCCTCAAGTGCTCCTCATGCTGCTCTCTAGATCTCGAATACACCAGAATGTCGTCGATAAATACAATCACTGACCGATCCAACATCGGCCTACATACCCTGTTCATGAGATCCATGAACACAGCCGGGGCATTGGTGAGCCCGAAAGGCATCACCACAAACTCATAATGCCCATATCGCGTTCTAAACGTTGTCTTCTGGACATCCTCGTCCCGCACTCTCACCTGATGGTACCCCGACCTCAGATCGATCTTGGAAAACCAAGATGCTCCCTGCAACTGATCGAATAAGTCATCGATCCTCGGTAACGGGTAACGGTTCTTGACCGTCAACTTGTTCAACTCCCGGTAATCAATGCACATCCGGTGTGAACCATCCTTCTTCTTAACGAACAGAATAGGTGCTCCCCACGGCGAGCTGCTCGGCCGAATGAATCCCTTCCCCAGCAACTCCTGGAGCTGCGAGGACAACTCTTGCATCTCTGGAGGTGCAAGACGATAAGGTACCTTAGCAATAGGCGCGGCCCCCGGAACCAGATCGATACCAAACTCTACTTGCCTCACAGGAGGTACTCCCGGCAGCTCCTCGGGGAAAACATCTGGAAACTCACGCACCACAGGGACCTCCTCAACTGACTTCGGTCTCTCGAAAACCTCCCGCGTATCCATCACATACGCCACAAAACCCTTACAGCCCTGCTGTAGACACTGCCTCGCCCTAGCGGCCGAACAAAAAGCTGATCCCGAACGGGTACCCTCGCCGTACACCGAAAGGACTCCCCCACTATGGTCTCGTATAGTCACCAACTGACGCTCACAGTCGATGAAAGCGCCGAATCGGCTCAACCAGTCCATGCCCACGATGACACAGACATCACCCATCGCAATAGGAATCAGGTCAATCGGGAATTCGACCCCGAAAATCTCTAACACGCATCCCCGGAGAACCTCCGTGGCACAAATCACTCTCTCGTCAGCTATAGAAACTCTCAGAGGTCGACTCAACGACTCGCGACTAACGCTGATATGCTGCCTAAAGGCTAAAGATACAAAGGACCTACTCGCACCCGAGTCAAATAACACTAAAGCAGGCACAGAGTTCACAAGGAAAGTACCTACGCATATAATAACATAAGCATAACATCTCGACATTAAAATAAATACATGAATTACAGCATACCTGCCACCACATCGGGCGCAGCGCGGACCTCCTCCGCAGTCAGCTGAAAGGCTCTCCCATGAGCCCTCGGGGCCTCGACCTTCACCGGTCGAGTCTCAGTAGTCCTGGCAGTAGGTGCAGATCCCTGACGAAGCTGAGGGCACTCGGCCTTCCGGTGGCCGGTCTGGCTGCAATGAAAGCAAACCATAAACCCCTTGGGACACTCCCTAGCAATGTGCCCCTCCTTGCCGCACTTGTAGAAGGCACCAGCTCGACATGCCCCATCGTGACCCTTGCCGCACTTTCCGCAAGTGCGGCCCTTCGGACCTCCCGTCCTCGAATCGGCGGACTTGGTCTGCTTGGCTGCCGGCTGAGACTGAGCCGGCCGCCGGTCCACCTGCTGAGACTCGGCCTCCTCCCTGGCCTGGGTCTCCAACTCGATCTCACGCTTCCTGGCATTCGCCTGAAGCTCAGTAAAAGTATGATAGGTGGAGTTCGACACAAACTCCCTGATATCCCTCCTCAAAACTCCCAAGTACCGGCTCATCCGAGCCTGCTCTGTGGACACCAGCTCGGGGCAGAACATCGCCCTCTCATGAAACTTCTGCGTGATTGCCGCAACCGAATCAGTACCCTGCTTGAGGGTTAAGAACTCCTGAACCAATCGTTCCCTCTCCACCGGGGGAACGTACTCATCCCTGAACATGGCAGTAAACCCTTCCCATGTCACTGCTGTAATCTCTGCCAAAGTGAAGTTCGCCGTCACGAACTTCCACCAGTCCTTCGCTCCCAGACGGAGCTGGTTCAAAGCGAACCGTACCCTCAGGTGCTCCGGGCATGAACAAGTGTAGAAGCACCCCTCTATATCCGCGATCCACCTCATCGCAGCAATCGGATCCTGCGTCCCATCGAACTCAGGTGGCTTCGTGTTGCTGAACTCCCGGAACAACAACGAGTCACCCCCCTGTGGCCTGGCAGCGGCCACAGCTGCGGTAGCTGCAGCGGCTGCAGCTTCAGTCAATGCGGCGTACCGCTCCTCAAACGTCTCCATCAGGGTGGTCTTAATAGACCCAAACATCTCCAGGATCTCAGCCCGGATCGCCGCAGCTACCTCCTCGTGAATCATCTGACGAATCTCCTCGTCACTCACACCGCTCGAACTCGCTCTGTGGCGTGGTCTAACCATGATGTCTCTGAAATACAACATAAAACTATCAGAGACTCCATCGAGTATAGTCATATTCGCTAACACAACCCTACTCAGTCTCCGATATCCAAGGATTCTTACTTGGGTCTCCCACTGACCCGGCGTCTTCGGTAGTACGGGCCCAATACTACCGACCACACCGCATCAGCATTCATCCCAAATCTTCCTCCCCAAACCCCGGATAGTGAGTACTCTACTTCTGTTATGCACTATCTACTCGCACACTAGCAAAGCATCTCATCTCGACAAACTTTCCTAGACTAAGGCATCACAAATCAGGCCACTCTAGTCCTATCATGAATACCTAGTCTTCTAGCATGCATATCAATTCATATCATATAATATTGTAAGGTATTTTGGGGATCTTTACCGTTCAGGCGCTGACTGATCGTACACACTGCTTCTTTCTTGCTTATCACAAAACCATTTACAAAAGTTTATGCCTTTATTTAAAAAGTTCCCTCAAATCCTCGGTTTGAGTTCAGTTACCCCCGAAGGTGCACCCGAATCCCTCAAACCAAGGCTCTGATACCAATTGTAACAACGCAAATTTTCAAACAAAATTTTCATTTAAAATAAAGTGAATTATTTCAACCAAATATAATTATTCCAAATTTCATATCAAAATACAATCATAAAATCCCCAAGATCTCAAAACATCAACAGTGTGTACACATCATGCCGGCGCCTTCCCACGGTCCTCGCTAGTACCTGAAACACATACATGACAACTGTAAGCATAAATGCTTAGTGAGTTCCCCAATATACAACTTACGCACATACGCCTTTCCAGGTCCTGACCTTCCGGTCCTCAACACAACGCCTTCCGGCCCATAGCATAATCGTCTTCCGGCCCATAACATATTGCCTTCCGGCCCGCATAACATACATAGCACATATACCAAATAACTTACCACATATAGCATACATATCACACATCATATCTGACCTTCCGGTCACACAGTCAAACCCTTCCGGGTACAGTATAGTCAGAAGACTCACCTCGCAGGTAATGAAAGCTAGCGACTCCTGAAATCACTCGCACTCGATCCGCCGAGCTACAGACTCCCTATAATATCATATATCCCTTATTAATACTTTTATCTTTCAAGACAACTGACCCTAAGAAATTACATGTAGGTCAACTCTGGTCAACGGTCAACGGTCAACTTGACCGGACTCGGCGAGTGCAAGGCGACTCGGCGAGTCTAGACGTCCTCCCCAACTTTCCCTGATGTTCCCTTTCTACTCGTCGAGTATCCCTCTTGGCTCGACGAGATCCTCGTGGAAGAATCGCGGGGCCACCCCGACTCCACTCGCCGAGTCTGAAGAACAGCTCGACGAGTTCCATTCAATCTCCAAGCTACTCGCCGAGTCTGTTCGTCGGACTCGGCGAGTCCCTGCCATGCAGTCGATCAAACTGCTTCCTGAGATACGTATTGTCCCGAAATACACAAGCATGGGACCTTCTGGACCTCTAAAGGTCCTAATACAAGGTTATAGTTGTTTGGGTAACAAGGTACTAATCCATCTAATCCCCAAATGGGTTCCATAACCCTAAATCCATGCACACATCAACATAACAGAAAAGATCCGAAATATTACCTGAATAACGCACTCTCTGTGTCCCCAAACCGCAGAACTCGAATCCCTTGCTGTTCCTTTAGCCAAAACTCTTCTCCTCCTTGCACAACAATTTCTTCAAGGCCCTAATATCCTTTAATCTTGCTCTAGATGCCCACAGCCGTTTAGGGTTCTTCTCAGTCGACTAAAGACGAACAATGACGGCCTATAAGTGCATTATATACGTTCCAAAACCAAACGGCTAGGGTTTCCGCTGAACAGCGTAGACTCGCCGAGTCCATAATGGACTCGTCGAGTCCAGTCGCAAACCCGCGACCCAGTCTGTGGTCCTACTCGGCGAGTCTGGCTCCAACTCGCCGAGTCCCCTCCTAAAACACCCCAAAAACAATATTATAAAAAAATACCTGAAATTCCGGGCTGTTACAACTCTCCCCCACTAGGACTAGACTTCGCCCTCGAAGTCTCACTCTGCAAATAACTCCGGATGTTGCTCCCGCATCTCACGCTCCGGCTCCCAAGTCATCTCCGATCCTTTCCGGTGTTGCCACTGCACCAACACCAGAGGTACCTCCTTGTTCCTCAGAACCTTGATCTTCCGATCCCTGATGGCCACTGGTCTCTCGGCATAATTCAGGCTCGCATCCACCTGAATATCCTCCAATGGAACCACTGCCGACTCATCGGCTATGCACTTCCTCAATTGCGACACATGAAAAATGTCGTGGATCTGTCCCAACTCCGCTGGCAACTCCAACCGATAGGCTACCCGGCCTATCCTTGCAATCACACGAAATGGCCCAATATACCGGGGTCCCAACTTGCCCCTCTTCCTGAATTGAATCACTCCTTTCCAAGGAGAGACCTTCAGGAGAACGAAGTCGCCGACCTGAAATTCAAGCTCGGATCGGCGCCTGTCTGCATAACTCTTGTGTCGGCTCTGGGCGGTCAATAACCTCTGTCTAACTTGCTGAATCTGCTCTGTCGTCTAAAGCACGATCTCTGTGCTGCCCATCACTCTCTGTCCCACCTCTCCCCAGCAAATGGGGGTCCGACACCTCCTACCATACAACAGCTCAAAAGGTGGCATACCAATGCTCGAATGATGGCTGTTGTTGTAGGAAAATTCTGCTAAGGGTAGATATGCATCCCAGCTACCCCCGAAGTCTAACACACACGCTCGAAGCATGTCCTCCAGCGTCTGAATCGTCCGCTCGCTCTGACCGTCTGTCTGGGGATGGTATGCGGTACTAAAATGCAATTTAGTACCCAGCTCCTCATGGAATTTCTTCCAGAACCTGGAAGTGAAGCGCACATCACGGTCTGAAACAATCGAGATCGGCACTCCATGCCGAGATACCACTTCTCTCACATATATATCCGCCAACTTCTCCGCTGAAGAACTCTCGCTGATGGCAAGGAAGTGTGCACTCTTCGTCAACCTATCCACAATCACCCAAATTGCGTCAACTCCCCTAGCAGTCCTCGACAATTTCGTGATGAAATCCATAGTGATCTGTTCCCACTTCCACTCGGGGATCTCCAATGGCTGTAACTTGCCATGCGGTCTCTGGTGCTTGGCCTTAACCCTACGGCAGGTCAAGCACCTCTCAACGAACCATGCCACGTCCCTCTTCATACAGGGCCACCAATACTCTTTCCTCAAATCCAAATACATCTTCGTAGCACCGGGATGGATCGAGAATTTCGATCTATGAGCCTCTTCCATCAAAGTAATACACGTACCGCCCACGAACGGTACCCAAATCCGACCCTGAAACGTCATAAGCCCTCATCCATCCTTAACGAACTCTGAAATTAGCCCCACAACCCGCTCTTTCTTCTGCATCTCTGGTAGCACAGCCTCGGCCTGTGCCCCACGAATAGCATCCAATACTGGAGTCATCACAGTCAGTCTCAAGCATACATCTCGCAATGGAGTGCTCTCCGCCCTACGGCTCAATGCATCGGCTACCACATTAGCCTTGCCTGGGTGGTACAGGATCTCACAATCATAATCCTTGACCACATCCAACCACCTCCTCTGACGCATATTTAGGTTGGGCTGATCCATCAAATACTTCAAACTCTTATGGTCCGTGTATATCGTACATCGAACCCCATACAAGTAGTGACGCCAAATCTTGAGAGCGAACACTACTGCCCCCAACTCTAAATCATGCGTGGGATATCTCGCCTCATGAGGCTTCAGCTGCCTCGACGCATACGCTATCACATGACCCCTCTGCATCAACACTGCACCCAGTCCCGAAATCGATGCGTCGCAATATACTACAAAATCTTCCATCCCTTCCGGGAGAGCTAACACTGGGGCTTCGCACAACCTCTGGCGAAGTGTATCAAAGGAGGTCTGCTGCTCGGGCCCCCATGAGAATGCAACACCCTTCCGGGTCAATCTGGTGAGCGGCACTGCGATCTTGGAGAAATCCTTAATGAATCTCCGATAATACCCTACCAACCCAAGGAAGCTCCTGATCTCAGAGGGTGACTTCGGCACCTCCCAACTCATCACCGCCTCAACCTTGGCCGGATCGACCAATATCCCTTTCTGATTAACAACATGTCCTAGAAATTGGACCTCCCGCAACCAGAAGTCACATTTGGAGAACTTTGCATAAAGCTTCTCCAACCTCAATACTTCAAGGACTTCCCTCAAGTGCTCCTCATGCTGCTCTCTAGATCTCGAATACACCAGAATGTCGTCGATAAATACAATCACTGACCGATCCAACATCGGCCTACATACCCTGTTCATGAGATCCATGAACACAGCCGGGGCATTGGTGAGCCCGAAAGGCATCACCACAAACTCATAATGCCCATATCGCGTTCTAAACGTTGTCTTCTGGACATCCTCGTCCCGCACTCTCACCTGATGGTACCCCGACCTCAGATCGATCTTGGAAAACCAAGATGCTCCCTGCAACTGATCGAATAAGTCATCGATCCTCGGTAACGGGTAACGGTTCTTGACCGTCAACTTGTTCAACTCCCGGTAATCAATGCACATCCGGTGTGAACCATCCTTCTTCTTAACGAACAGAATAGGTGCTCCCCACGGCGAGCTGCTCGGCCGAATGAATCCCTTCCCCAGCAACTCCTGGAGCTGCGAGGACAACTCTTGCATCTCTGGAGGTGCAAGACGATAAGGTACCTTAGCAATAGGCGCGGCCCCCGGAACCAGATCGATACCAAACTCTACTTGCCTCACAGGAGGTACTCCCGGCAGCTCCTCGGGGAAAACATCTGGAAACTCACGCACCACAGGGACCTCCTCAACTGACTTCGGTCTCTCGAAAACCTCCCGCGTATCCATCACATACGCCACAAAACCCTTACAGCCCTGCTGTAGACACTGCCTCGCCCTAGCGGCCGAACAAAAAGCTGATCCCGAACGGGTACCCTCGCCGTACACCGAAAGGACTCCCCCACTATGGTCTCGTATAGTCACCAACTGACGCTCACAGTCGATGAAAGCGCCGAATCGGCTCAACCAGTCCATGCCCACGATGACACAGACATCACCCATCGCAATAGGAATCAGGTCAATCGGGAATTCGACCCCGAAAATCTCTAACACGCATCCCCGGAGAACCTCCGTGGCACAAATCACTCTCTCGTCAGCTATAGAAACTCTCAGAGGTCGACTCAACGACTCGCGACTAACGCTGATATGCTGCCTAAAGGCTAAAGATACAAAGGACCTACTCGCACCCGAGTCAAATAACACTAAAGCAGGCACAGAGTTCACAAGGAAAGTACCTACGCATATAATAACATAAGCATAACATCTCGACATTAAAATAAATACATGAATTACAGCATACCTGCCACCACATCGGGCGCAGCGCGGACCTCCTCCGCAGTCAGCTGAAAGGCTCTCCCATGAGCCCTCGGGGCCTCGACCTTCACCGGTCGAGTCTCAGTAGTCCTGGCAGTAGGTGCAGATCCCTGACGAAGCTGAGGGCACTCGGCCTTCCGGTGGCCGGTCTGGCTGCAATGAAAGCAAACCATAAACCCCTTGGGACACTCCCTAGCAATGTGCCCCTCCTTGCCGCACTTGTAGAAGGCACCAGCTCGACATGCCCCATCGTGACCCTTGCCGCACTTTCCGCAAGTGCGGCCCTTCGGACCTCCCGTCCTCGAATCGGCGGACTTGGTCTGCTTGGCTGCCGGCTGAGACTGAGCCGGCCGCCGGTCCACCTGCTGAGACTCGGCCTCCTCCCTGGCCTGGGTCTCCAACTCGATCTCACGCTTCCTGGCATTCGCCTGAAGCTCAGTAAAAGTATGATAGGTGGAGTTCGACACAAACTCCCTGATATCCCTCCTCAAAACTCCCAAGTACCGGCTCATCCGAGCCTGCTCTGTGGACACCAGCTCGGGGCAGAACATCGCCCTCTCATGAAACTTCTGCGTGATTGCCGCAACCGAATCAGTACCCTGCTTGAGGGTTAAGAACTCCTGAACCAATCGTTCCCTCTCCACCGGGGGAACGTACTCATCCCTGAACATGGCAGTAAACCCTTCCCATGTCACTGCTGTAATCTCTGCCAAAGTGAAGTTCGCCGTCACGAACTTCCACCAGTCCTTCGCTCCCAGACGGAGCTGGTTCAAAGCGAACCGTACCCTCAGGTGCTCCGGGCATGAACAAGTGTAGAAGCACCCCTCTATATCCGCGATCCACCTCATCGCAGCAATCGGATCCTGCGTCCCATCGAACTCAGGTGGCTTCGTGTTGCTGAACTCCCGGAACAACAACGAGTCACCCCCCTGTGGCCTGGCAGCGGCCACAGCTGCGGTAGCTGCAGCGGCTGCAGCTTCAGTCAATGCGGCGTACCGCTCCTCAAACGTCTCCATCAGGGTGGTCTTAATAGACCCAAACATCTCCAGGATCTCAGCCCGGATCGCCGCAGCTACCTCCTCGTGAATCATCTGACGAATCTCCTCGTCACTCACACCGCTCGAACTCGCTCTGTGGCGTGGTCTAACCATGATGTCTCTGAAATACAACATAAAACTATCAGAGACTCCATCGAGTATAGTCATATTCGCTAACACAACCCTACTCAGTCTCCGATATCCAAGGATTCTTACTTGGGTCTCCCACTGACCCGGCGTCTTCGGTAGTACGGGCCCAATACTACCGACCACACCGCATCAGCATTCATCCCAAATCTTCCTCCCCAAACCCCGGATAGTGAGTACTCTACTTCTGTTATGCACTATCTACTCGCACACTAGCAAAGCATCTCATATCGACAAACTTTCCTAGACTAAGGCATCACAAATCAGGCCACTCTAGTCCTATCATGAATACCTAGTCTTCTAGCATGCATATCAATTCATATCATATAATATTGTAAGGTATTTTGGGGATCTTTACCGTTCAGGCGCTGACTGATCGTACACACTGCTTCTTTCTTGCTTATCACAAAACCATTTACAAAAGTTTATGCCTTTATTTAAAAAGTTCCCTCAAATCCTCGGTTTGAGTTCAGTTACCCCCGAAGGTGCACCCGAATCCCTCAAACCAAGGCTCTGATACCAATTGTAACAACGCAAATTTTCAAACAAAATTTTCATTTAAAATAAAGTGAATTATTTCAACCAAATATAATTATTCCAAATTTCATATCAAAATACAATCATAAAATCCCCAAGATCTCAAAACATCAACAGTGTGTACACATCATGCCGGCGCCTTCCCACGGTCCTCGCTAGTACCTGAAACACATACATGACAACTGTAAGCATAAATGCTTAGTGAGTTCCCCAATATACAACTTACGCACATACGCCTTTCCAGGTCCTGACCTTCCGGTCCTCAACACAACGCCTTCCGGCCCATAGCATAATCGTCTTCCGGCCCATAACATATTGCCTTCCGGCCCGCATAACATACATAGCACATATACCAAATAACTTACCACATATAGCATACATATCACACATCATATCTGACCTTCCGGTCACACAGTCAAACCCTTCCGGGTACAGTATAGTCAGAAGACTCACCTCGCAGGTAATGAAAGCTAGCGACTCCTGAAATCACTCGCACTCGATCCGCCGAGCTACAGACTCCCTATAATATCATATATCCCTTATTAATACTTTTATCTTTCAAGACAACTGACCCTAAGAAATTACATGTAGGTCAACTCTGGTCAACGGTCAACGGTCAACTTGACCGGACTCGGCGAGTGCAAGGCGACTCGGCGAGTCTAGACGTCCTCCCCAACTTTCCCTGATGTTCCCTTTCTACTCGTCGAGTATCCCTCTTGGCTCGACGAGATCCTCGTGGAAGAATCGCGGGGCCACCCCGACTCCACTCGCCGAGTCTGAAGAACAGCTCGACGAGTTCCATTCAATCTCCAAGCTACTCGCCGAGTCTGTTCGTCGGACTCGGCGAGTCCCTGCCATGCAGTCGATCAAACTGCTTCCTGAGATACGTATTGTCCCGAAATACACAAGCATGGGACCTTCTGGACCTCTAAAGGTCCTAATACAAGGTTATAGTTGTTTGGGTAACAAGGTACTAATCCATCTAATCCCCAAATGGGTTCCATAACCCTAAATCCATGCACACATCAACATAACAGAAAAGATCCGAAATATTACCTGAATAACGCACTCTCTGTGTCCCCAAACCGCAGAACTCGAATCCCTTGCTGTTCCTTTAGCCAAAACTCTTCTCCTCCTTGCAAATCAATTTCTTCAAGGCCCTAATATCCTTTAATCTTGCTCTAGATGCCCACAGCCGTTTAGGGTTCTTCTCAGTCAACTAAAGACGAACAATGACGGCCTATAAGTGCATTATATACGTTCCAAAACCAAACGGCTAGGGTTTCCGCTGAACTGCGTAGACTCGCCGAGTCCATAATGGACTCGTCGAGTCCAGTCGCAAACCCGCGACCCAGTCTGTGGTCCTACTCGGCGAGTCTGGCTCCAACTCGCCGAGTCCCCTCCTAAAACACCCCAAAAACAATATTATAAAAAAATACCTGAAATTCCGGGCTGTTACAATCCAAGTGGGAGACTGTTAGATTAGTGTCTAAGTCCATAACTATTTTGGTATGTACTTGACCCGATTGTGCATGGTCCTTTTGGGTTGCCTTCACCAAAGCAACTTGATAGGATGAATTATGGAGAGAAAGGATTAAATATGATTTATTAATATATTATTATTATGGGAATAATATTTTAAAGGAGAAATCATATTGCTTAATTAATATTGGTCAAGAATTAATTAGTAATTAGTTTTGTGACTAAAAGAGATTAATTAAACTTAAGGGACTGGAATTGTAGTTATAAGATAATTGCAATTTGGGCCATGGATTGTCTTAAATCAAGGGGTGGACGAATTCTAATGGGAAACCCATAAGGAAATCGTCCAAGGGCTTGATTAAAGGAGTCCATGGGTTGCTTAGGGCTTAAGTAACCAAATTAGGGTTTCATTGTTAGATAACCCTAATAGCCTAACTATATATAGATCCCTTAAGGACCAAAAACGAGGCTAAGACTTGCTCTAGGGTTTATAGACGTTTTTGGTAGCCTCCATCCTCTCTCCTCTTCATCCTCTTGCTTATGGTGTTTGTGAACCATTAGAGGAGTGACACTTGTGACTCTAAGCCTTCCAAAGTTGATTCAAGGAGGAATTGGGATTGTTATTGCTACATAACAATCAAGGTAACATTATAAACTTATTCTCATGTTAATATGATTATTTGAATGCTAGAATTAGGGTTTATAGTCTTGGATAACTTGCATGTACAATAGAGAAACCTAGATCAAAGCATTAGGGTTTGTATGAGCACATAGGATGTCTTATGACCAAAACCCATCAATTATAGCTGATGATAATATTGATTTACAGAAAGGTTAGTACACCAATAACAAAATATTTTAGAAAACTAGGTTAATTTGTTGCGATTGTTTGCAATTTGCACATCGATGGCATTCATTTATTTCACTCTATATGTATTCTATGGAATATAATTTAATGTTTTTTTTGATGCAGAACAATCACATGTTACACATGATTATGTTTCTCCTGGTGGCTCACCTTATTGGATTCATGTTGTTTCAGACCACATCAAACCTAAAATCAACTCAACAGTTGACTCATATGGTGCAGAATTATCAATGTATAAAAATTATGCATCAGAAATAGGTTTTGATGTCAGACTTGGAACAATTAGAACAACGGAATCCAAGATTGTCACACAACGACATTTGCTATGTAATCAACAAGGTAAACCCAGAACCGCTAAAGTGGATACTCTAGACCATCAACATCATAAGATTCAAAGAAGGAAAGACTCATTTAAGTGCGAATGCAAAGCAAAAATTGTTTTTATTTTACTACATGGTAGTAATAAATATATTGTTGATGATTTTGTCGAACATCATACTCATGAGTTGTTTGGTAAGGAAAACATGTTTTTGTCTCGTACAAGGAGGAAAATTGATTATTCTCAGGAGATGTTTATTCACAACTTGTCAAAGAAAAATATTGGTGCCTCAAGAGCACATAGATTGCATACCAAACTTCAGGATAGGTCTGACATTCGAGGTGGTTTGGTTTTCGATTTCAAGAACAATACGAGAAATCTCAACACTTACATAGGTTCCAAGGATGCAAAATTTCTTATAGTCAAGATGCTGGAAAGGAAAAAAAATATCCCAACTTTTTCTTTCGAGTTTAAAGTCGTGCAGAAAAAATTGAATGTGTTTTTTTGGGTTGACGAAACCCCAAAGTATAACTACAATGCTTTTGGAGACATTGTATCCCTTGATGCCACATTCAACATGAATAAGTATATTTTACATTTGTAATCTTATCACAATTTTTGTATTACTTCTAATAATATTAATTATTTTATTTTTTTAAAATAGATATGATATGGTTTTCGTACTGTTCACCGGGATAGATAACCATAAGAAATATGTAACTTTTGGTGCTGGACTTTTGAGTAAAGAAGATGGTAGCTATTACTCTTGGCTGCTTAGAGCATTCTTGAAAGCATTCAAAAAAACAACCTACACTTGTTCTCATAGATCAAGATCCAACTTTGAACAAAGATGTAAATGAAGTTTTTCCAATGTCATCACATAGGTTTTGTATGTGGCATATTACAAAAAACTGCCAAACAAGGTGATTTTTTTTACCAAAATACTGTTAATAGGTTTATTTTTTTTAATACATATCGTTCTTTCAGAATATAATTATGCTAGAATAAGAACTACCAGTATTATGACAAGTTTTTTATAATACAATTCTTATAGAATCATTAAACCATAATTGTAACATAGTACATGTGATATCATATTTTTCTGCCTTATACGACTTACACCAACAATTTATTTTTTACTATAATGGCTTATATGTATTTTTATTCAGATAACATCCCAACTAGCCACAAATTCAGATTTTTTGAAGCGTTTTCACTCAATAATTTGGAATTCTAAGCTGGAGCTACATGATTTTGATAAAGCATGGCAATCTTGTTTAGATGAGTTTAAAATTTCAAATACCAAGTGGATGAAAGAGATGTATGGGTTGCGGAGACGTTGGGTACCTACATTTTTCAAGGACATACCAATCTTTGGTCTTAAGAGAACTACATCATTGTCTGATGGCCAAAATTGGTCATTTTAGAACAACAACCTTACTGGTTCTTATCTTTTAATGTCTATGATTACATTTGAGGGTGTAATGGAACGTCAAAGATGTAACCAAATTGTCAATGACTTTAACATTGCTACAAGAGTTCCTAGATTCATCACATCTAGTCCAAACGAACCACATGCTTTAAAGGTCTACACTCGTAATATATTTTATCAGGTTCAGAAAGAGATTTCAGATTCTGAAAATACTTGTTCCAAATGAGTTTTACTTCTTGCAATGGTGTTGACACTATTATTGTTTTGGAGAAGCAAAAGAACATAAGCACAATGCAACCAAGAAGTCCTGTTGTTGATGACAAACTTGAGGAATACCATTACGATTATCTTACAAAGGATACCCAATACATGGTATGTTCTTACTTCATTATATAATCATTTCTTTTTAATCACATAATAAGACTTTCTAATGTATATTCATATACTATCATACATATTCCAGGTTACCCACTCAACTATAGAGGGTTCATTCAAGTGTACCTGCATGCATTTTGAACATGTCGGTCTTTTGTGTAGGCACATATTCTTTTTGTTTAAGTTTTACAGTATTGAACAGATTCCTAAAGAATACATTATGAGACATTAGCGTTGGGATGTTATTCTAATAGAATTACTTAAGAGGCGTTTCTCTAATTCTTTTGTTGATTCAAATTCTGACATGATGGCTATTGAAATTTTTTCAAATGTAGCCCGTTGCGTTTCATTTTTGAGCCATGATTCTGCTAAGTTAAAGTCATACCTTGAAGAGCTGAATAAGTTGAAAAAAAAATTGTATGTGATTGTCCAGCCCCCTAGATGCCATCAAGGGAATCATTTTACAACCAAATTATAGGTGTGGAGTTAACTAATGATGTGCCTGACATTGAGAATCCATCTCATATTCGTAATAAGGAATTTGTAGTCGTGGTAAGAGATTAAAATCAAAAAAATAAATTCTGGAAAAAGGAAGTTTGAAGCCTAAGAGAAAGTGTGCTTCATGTAAAGAGATGGCTTCCCATGATAAATGAAACTGTCCTCTAAAAAACGTGTCGAAGTAGTTTAATTTTTATATAGGTTTTTAAATTATTAAATTACAATAACAATTTTGTTTCACTAGTGACATTGATTTCAATTTTGCAAGTGTTTTATAAAATTATTAAATATGGTTATGCACTATTGCAGACTTTGTTATCATTCATTATCCAAGGATGTTACACCAACATTACAATCATTTATAACCATTATTTTTCACAAGTATTTTGTAAGACAAACAACATACTATTTCCCAAACATTGAGTCAACAACAACACAATAACATATTCCAACAGAACTATATACTCCAACCAATAATTACTTCATACGTTTACAATTTTCTTATAACTACATATTTGCTAAAATTCAAAATTAAACAATGTTTTGTTTTTTTCAAATGTATAGCAAAACCATATGTAAACACACTCATATCCACATAATAGTAAAGTTAATCACAGAACGTAATGACTATAATTTTATACTCAAGTTAATTCTTTCAATTGATGATACTTTTTATTTTATTATTTGTCGGATCAAATTATGATTTTTACATTCTTTTATAACAATGCAATATGGATACTAATAATTTTTATAAATAACAACATAAACAATTCATAAGCAAAATTTAATTGTATTCTAATTATTTTCATTCTTTCAAAACAATGACATATCTTTTTGTTTTTTTTTTATATTTTTAAAACCCTATAAAACAATATAACAGAACACACAAACATAATATTAATATATGTTCATTATAATAATTTGAAATTATAAACTTTGCTTGAACATTAAAGAACATGACCTTTAAAAATTTAACTTCAAAACATAAATTACTTTCATAATTTTCATATCCAATAAAACATTCCAACATCAGTCACTTTCTAATATTTTCCAAAAAAACACAACTACACCAAAATAAAACATGCTACCATAAGTCTCCCAACATAAACCATTATACCATAATTAATTAATCAAAACAACCTATCCATCCTAAAAACGACGCCTCCCACGTTTGTGCTTCTCCCTAGCTTCCTTCACTTCATTCATCAGAACCATTTTCTCCAATGGGCCATGCCTGTCATACGCTTCTGCATCTCTCTCCAACATACTTTTAATACTTGTTGTAGTTGGATTTCATAATAAGCCTTGCCATGTATTTGATTCTTAAATTATTTAAATCAATTACATCACTTTGTTTTTTACCTGTAAAACTGCAATCCCAATGCCCTTCACTTTCCCCCATATACGATTTGATATGCCTCATAAGATACACTCCACATTCTGATCCTTCTTTTGCTACTTTCCATGTGAATTTCATTACATGAGGTTTAATTTTGTTTTAAGCAGTTGATTTTTTGTAATTCTTTGTTTTTAAGTAGCTGCCAATCAATTTTTATGTGATACAATACAATACATTTATTATACATCATTTGTAACAATACAAAAAAACAGGTCAGATGAAAATTCTTATATGTAATTCTTAATCTTACCACAAGAATTGGTTTCCTTCCATATATATCCTCAAAAGTGTCTGTTCGGTTGACATGGTCTATAATGTAGTAGGTGGGTACCCTTAGATCAAAGCATATTAAATAATATTTACTTCCCTTAACTACTGGAAAGATAACTTGGTATACAGCATAAATTATAACAATAAACTATATTTGTATAATAAATATTATAACATATAACACAATTATTAATAAAATTACCAGACCAACATCTTTAAGACTTTGTTTAATAGGTAGACTTCTAATGTGGAGTTTCATCATCAAATCAAATAATGATTGCATTGTATCTTATGCAACCGATGCATCAATTATCTCATTTGCCTGTATACATAAATAAAACAATCAATTATTCACCATAAAACCCAAATTATTATCTAAAAATAAACTTAAATTTAATACATACCAAAAAGTTTCTATCAAAGATAACTCTGGGAACCGATGCTACATCCCTTAGTTCCTACATTTTGTTGAGTAATGTTGTCCAAATGTCAATGATTATAGCATGTATAAACGTGTTGCTTTTAAAATTATATGCAAATCCTTGATGCAATACGTGACCGCTCCCAATGTTCCATATCTCGTCCCTGCTCAATAATTTTAATCAAATCCATTATACAATTTTGTTTTATAAGAAAATCACTATAATATATTTTCTCAACTACCCATATTCTCTTTTTGATGCAAAAAATGAATTGTATAATGTCATCTCATCCTTCTTCACCTTGTAACCCATTCTAACAATTCTTTCAACAAACAGTGACTTTCCATATACAAATAACTTTTGTCCTCTTTTACCCCCTTTTCCATTGTCATCATCTTCCATACCTACTTCCATGGTTTCCAAGATTTCGTTTCCTTTTTTCTTTTCTCTTCCATAACTGTTCAACACAACCTCATCTGTCATTTCTATGGCTTTTGCCAACACTTCACGGTGCTCCAAGAATTGTGAACAAGTTAGATGGCCTGTACTATCAACCTTTTCCATATTAAGAGTATTAAAACTTCCACTATCATCCTTTTTATCCCCATAAACTACCAAACCTCTAACCGGAGAGATTCCACCTTCATTACCACCATCGTCCGCTCCTTTGTTACCATCATCATCCAAACCATGTTCTTTATCTTTCATTCCTCCACTTCCTTCATTCTTGACTTCATTGAATAATTCATTGTTTTTTCGTACCACTACTTAAACAACATGCTATCTGGGAATTTTTCCAGTCTGTCTTTCAAAGCCATTTCCATAGTCTTCTTTTTGGAAAAATCTATTCCATAGCTATGCTCGATAACAGCCACGTAAGCCTGAAAATTTAATACCAAATTATGAATACCAAAATTCTAATAGAATTAGTTGTCAACATAATAATTGTTCCCATTATTTTAAACTTTTACCTCAAAAGTACACATCTACTTTAATGTTTATAAATGTAACATATTTTTTTATTATAACTTTATGTCTTACCTCCTCATCTCCATAATCTCGCTTAAGACCATCCAACATTTCATCTTCATCTATCATTTCATCATCAACAAAAACATCTTCAAAGTACTCCTATAGTTGCCTTCCAAAACCTCCCATAATAATCTCCAACTTCTCTATTTTTTCAATAACATCAACCATAATATGTCGGACAAACAGTACCCTTTTCATTAACTTCACGGTTGAGAACATCATGTTATACACATACACTTCCTACATCACAAAAAATGTGTAATTATTAACTCAATATATATAATTCAATATACATTAAAGTATAAATCTACTTAAGACAACAAGATTACCGTCAGAACGAGTATAAGTCCACTGTAATAGCATGTCTTATCATCCCTTCTCCACAGCTGTTTTCTGCTAACCAAACAATCTAGAATATACGTACACCAATCAATCTTCGAGAAGTCTTTTACCAACACCAACTTATTAACAACATTTATTTGATTTGTACCACTCAAAGTTGATTCCACAAATGTATTAACGAAGAGGGTAAGGAAATTCAGCCTAAAAGTAAATCACTTCTTATGGCCCCTCTGATTGCAATAAAAGCAAATCAAATCTAGTGGTAATAGTATCAATACAATCCTTGCTAAAGTACCGTGTCTTGTCGCCCTTGTAGCATCCCGAACCACCCGATTTGCAAAACCCATTATGCGACCTGCCGTATTTGCCACAGCGGCTCCGACCCTGCTAGCCCTTTGACCTAGAGTCGAGACCCTTGGGTTTCTTTGCTGAAACCCCAACTGTCTGCCCAGGCACTGCCTTCCTCCTCCCTATCTGCTCCATATCAATATCTAGCTCCCACGCCGTGAATATCATATCATCCAAAGTCGGGCAAACACTTGATTAAAAGTTACTATCTTTGTATCCTTAACACCTGAGATACATTATGGGATTTAAGTGTAGGGAGTGTTGTGCTTTGATATGAACAAATGTTGTTCGTTGATCGGGTAGTTATAAAAATCATATTCGGGTATGGTGTGAAATATGTAAGAGACTTATGTAGTCAAGATGGGATAATTGATAAACTTACCTTAATACATCAATTGAAGCTTAGAGCTTTTGGGAATTGGATGTTGATGAATGACATTCTTCGTCATATGTTATTGGGGGCAGTGACATGTTGCTAGACGTTCACCACTGTCTATATCAATGTATGATGAGTTTTGTGCAAGTGGGAGATTAAAAGATCTAGTATGCATAAGAGTCATTATAGAATGATATTGCTAATATTATATGATCCTATAGGGTTACACCATATAACAAGTTACCGTCAATTGATTATTTATTAGTATAATTTGATTATTAATAAATATATCAACACTTTTATTTAATTGGAAAAATATTATTTCATGGAAATAATATCTGACTGGTTGGGAATTTATTATTTTTGGAAATAATATTTATTGGAGAAATAACAACTTATGAAATATATCATAAAGTATGATTATTTATAAGTTATATATATGTGTGTGTGTGTGTATATATATATATATATATATATATCTTAATAAACTAGTTCAATTTATATAAAAGGTAGTTTTATATAAAATAATGTATTTATATATTCATATCTTAATAATCTAGTTACAATTTATATAAAAGATAGTTTTATATAAAATAAGATGTTTATATATGACTATATATATATATATATATATATATATATATATGTGTGTGTGTGTGTGTGTGTGTGTGTGTGTTGGGAATTCTTTATAAAAATGATTGATTTTTATACATATAACATGTATGTGTATATCAACTAGCCATGAGACAACTTTTGTCTTGTTTTGGACATGATTTTCTCGAAATTAACGGAGGAGACCAAGCATGGTATTCTTTTGCCATGCTTGGGACAAAGGTGTCTTTCCTTTTACTTTATGGTCTCGTTTCACTTTTTGACCATTATATAAGAGAGAGAGAGAGAGAGAGAGAGAGAGCATGGAAGGGTTTTTGATACACATCTTGCAAGTCATCTTCTTCCTCTTCTTCAAGCCAAATTAGAGAGCTTCATGCTCTCCAGAGGATTGCCAAATTTCGGAATTTGAAGGCTCTTCTTCTTCTCCATTGTCTTGCATTTTGATGCTAGACAAAGTCCCTTTGTTGCTTCACCTTTGAACATATATTTGGTATATATTTCAAAAGCTTATGAACAAAAAATTACAAATAAATACTAGCATGCTTTTTAGAGAACTCTTTCTTTAGAGTTTCATGCGACACTTCATCAATTTCCAGCCTCCCATGTGGATCAAAGTCTTCAAAGGTTGTTATGCTTTCCCTCTATGGTTGTTTTAATCTTTCTAACTCTTGCAAAATGATCCTTGGTTGGTAAAGTAGTTTAGTGTTATTAAACATTTTTAAAGCTTTTGTTGTCATTTTTACCTGTTGTGAAACCAGATTGTTGAATAAAAACCCAACACATAGTAATGTGTTATCAGAGCACAAATTTTCAAAATATCTAAATGTGGAAATCATAGGGTGATGGGGTGCGATCAGGTCGGGCCCTTCCCCTTCAAAGTGGAAGTATCTAAAACATAAACTGAAAACTGTAAGCACAAAGCTTAGTGAGTTCCCCTAAAATACCTCGTACCAAACATAATGCCAAGTATATATGGGTGCTTCCCTACCCATTCGGTCTATTTGAACCAAATACTATCAAGCATATCCTGGGTGCTTACCTACCCCTTCGTCCTATTTCAATCGGATACTATCAAGCATATCTGGGTGCTTGCAAACCCCTTCGGTCTATTTCAACTGGATACCTGGTCTATTTCACCCCTACTATTACCACATAATATCATAACAGGAATCACAGAGTCATCAAGCAAATATAGGCATAACTGACAATTGTCACAAAGACAATCATCACACTACATCATCAACTAGTGGGCCGACATTGGTGCCTTCGGCCCACGAATATTGCGAAGTAAGAATCACCTCAGACCAAAGATATCAAATCGCACTCGGCAGATGACTCGCGAAATCCTCTTTCTAACGCACAAACACAAAACCCTAATTAGAAATCATGCCACATTCTAACTCGAAGATCCAAACCCTAATTCTTTACTTAAGGAAAAAAAGGGCTCATTTACCCTTGCCTTAATGGGCCTCCCTCCCCTAATGCCCAAATCCATAAAAACCTAAAAAGGCGTCCAAGCCCAACTACAAGGCCTATAAGTCCTAATATTGCACAAGAACCCCCAACATGGCCTTAAGCCCAAAAATGACCTGCTATAGTAGGTGGGATTAAGGCCCAAGTTAAACAAGTCCAAAGCCAAATTAACATAAGAGCCCGAAAACCTTGCAAGCCCGCAGATGGCGTATGCGCGGAGTACATGGATCGTACGCCCAACGTGCACTGATGACAATTCGGAGATGGGACACGGACCCAAAATCCACGACGTATTCTAGAGTATGCCCAACATACTTGCCATTCAACCCATTTTCATTACCAAGTCTTAAGCCATTCAGCCTCTATGTCCAAAACTTAGATCCAAGCTCAAAATATTGTCTCAAGCCATAAAGTTGCAAACTTATGGTTTTGGATCTATAGGCTCATTCTTCTCCTTTGCTTCTTCCCAAACCCCCTTCTTCTTCAAAACCACCAAAGAACACCAAAACACTCAAGGTAAGTTCAAAGATGCACTCAAGAAGGCTAGGGTTCGAGATTGTCACTAAAGGGGCAGTGGAGGCTGAGAGGGTAAAGGACTTGAGGAAATTAAGGTCTATAAATAGGGTGCAAACCATAAGAATTAGGGTTTTCCCTCGACTTGATTACGCCCAATGTACATATGGGTACTCCCAACGTACAACGGGGATCACCCGATGAAGTGCATGCAAGGAGTACATTGTGCATACCAAATGTATGGCCAACATACTCACGAGTCCCCACCACCTTTTTATTTGAATTTAAATAGAATGAATCATTACCTCATACCTGGCGACTCGGGTGCTACAGTACGTGGGTGCCTCCGCATCAAACCCTCGAGCCAGTACGCCCAACGTACTCAAAGAGAACGCCCAACGTACTCGACTAGGGACCAAATTCCAAAGATTTCTAAAACGAAGGGATTAAAGGGAAAAACCTGAAATGCAGTGTTACAATTCTCCCCCACTCAAATCAAACTTTGTCTTCGAAGTCCACTGCTGCAAATAACTTTGGGTAATGTTCCCTCAACTCGTCCTTGGGCTCCCACGTCCATTATGAACCCTTATGGTGCTACTACTGCACATGCACCAACTCAACAACCTTGTTCCTCAAGGTTTTTGTCTTTATATCAAGAATCACCACCGGTCTCTCGATATAGTTCAAGCGATCATCCAACTGATTATCTTCCAGTGGAACCACTGCAGAATCATCAACCGAACATTTCCGCAACCTAGAGATATGAAACGTGCTATGGATCAGACTAAGCTCCTCGGGAAGATCCAAGCAATAGGCAACCTGAACCAACCAGGATAAAACCCTAAAATGACTGATGTACCCGGTGCCCAACTTGCCCCTCTTCTTGAATTAGATGACACATTTCCAAAGCGATGCCTCAGGAGAACCATATCCCCAACCTTGAACTCTAGGTCTGATCGGAGCTTGTTGGCATAGCCCTTCTGCCGACTTTGTGCTGTCTAAAGTCTACTCGGAACCAACTGAATCAACTCAGTAGTCTTGAGTACGACTTTGGTACCACCTGTGACTCGCTGAACGATCTCACCTTAACATATCAGGGTCCAACATTTCCTCCCATAGAGCATCTCAAAAGGAGGTCGATCGATGTTGGTGTGATAATTGTTGTTATACGAAAAATCTGCCAAAGGGAGATACGTATCCCAACTCCCACCAAAATCCAATACACATGCCTAAAGCATATCCTCTAAGGTTGGATAGTCCGCTCACTCTGTATGTCATTCTATGGGTGGAAAGTCATGCTGAAGTGCAAAGGAGTACCCAAATCCTCATGGAACCTCTACCAAAAACTGGAAGTAAACTAAACATCCTTGTCTGAAACCATTGAAATCGGCACCCCCATGCCGTGCCACAACCTCCTTGGTATAAATGTCAGCCAACTTCTCGACAGAGATACTCTCCCTGAATCGGAATGTAATGCGCATTCTTAGTCAATCGGTCAATGATGACCAAAATCGAATCCACTCCGCACTCTGTCCGAGGAAACTTCATAATGAAATCCATGGTAATATCTTCCCATTTCCAAACGGGAATGTCTAATGGCTGCCTCTTGCCATGAGTTCGTTGATGTTTGGACTTGACCTTCCCACAAGTTACGCACCTCTCCACATACCAAGCTAGATCTTGCTTCATACAGGACCACAAATAACTAGGACGCAGATCCCTATAAATCTTTGTCTCCCCAGGATGAATAGAGAATCTCAACTTGTGTGCCTCCTCTATCAAAACCTGCTGCACACCACTCCAGTATGGAACACACACCCTCCGATGGAGAGTCAATAACCCTCGGCTATCATAAATGAAGGAAGCCACCCGACCCACTATGCGCTCACTCTTCTGGTGCTCTTCCTTCATAGCCTCAATACGAGCCTCTCGAATCCGCTTCAAGAATGGAGTAGTCACTGTCATCCTCATACAAATATCGATGATTGGATCTACGACCGCCTGATGGTAAAGGATCTCACAATCATAATCCTTTACCACATCCAACCACATACCTACCTCATGTTTAGATTCGGCTGATCCATCAAATACCTCAGGCTCTTGTGATCCATATAAATAGTACAATGGGCCCCATAGAGGTAATGTCGCCAAATCTTGAGAGAAAATACCACAACCCCTAGCTTCAAATCATATGTAGGGTAATTCGCCTCATTAGGCTTCAGCTGCCTCGGAGCATAAGCAATAACGCGACCCCTCTACATCAGAACTGTACCCAAACCATGCTTGACGCATCATAGTAAACTACAAAATCCTCAACACCCTCCTTCAGGGTCAGAATCGACGCCTCACACAGTCTCTGTCTCAGGGTCTCAAAAGTTTCCTGCTGCTCCGCCCCCTAGAGAAAAGTGACAATCTTCTTTGTTAATCGAATCAGAGGAACCGCTATCTTGGTGAAATTATAAATGAATCTCCGGTAGTAACCTGCCAACCCAAGGAAAACTCTGAATCTCAGATGGAGACCTTGGAACATCCCATCTCATCATAGCCTCGACCTCGGGCGGATCAACCTGAATACCATTCTGGTTGACAAGGTGCCCCAAAAACTGCATCCCGTGCAAGCAGAACTCACACTTGGAGAATTTCGCATACAATCTCTCCTCCTCAGAGTCACATACCTCCCTTAAATACTCCTGGGTCTTGGAATAGATTAGGATGTCATTAATGAATACAATAACAGACCAATCCAACATCATCATGCATACACGGTTCATGAGGTTCATGAACGTGTCTGGAGCATTAGTGAGCCCAAAAAGCATCACCACGAACTTGTGATGAACATAACGAGTCCGAAAGGCCATCTTCTTCACATCGTCCTCTCTAACCCTCATCTGATGAAAAACTGAATGTAGATCAATCTTGGAAAACTAAGATGCACCGTGAAGCTGGTCAAACAAATCTTCAATCCTCAGAAGTAGATAATGGTTCTTCACTGTTAGCTTATTCATCTCTCGGTAGCTAATATACATAAGATGGACTCATCCTTCTTCTTCACAAACATGATCGATGTTCCTCATGGTGAACTGCTCGGTCGAATGATCCCCTTGTTTAATAGCTCTTGTAGTTGTGTAGACAACTCCTACATCTTTGGAGGAGCTAACCAATACGGTGCTTTGGGTATCGAAGCCACACTATTAACTAAGTCAATCCTAAAATCCACCTGCCTCTCCAGAGGCACTCCAGGAAAGTCCTCCGGGAACACATTTGGGTATTCCTAAACAATAGGCACATCATCCACAGTGTCCTTACACTTTTCCTGGGTATACATAACATAGGAAACATATCTGGAACAACCGTGCTGAAGATAACGTCTGGCCATATCTGATAAGCATAGCATCGGCCCACACTAAGCACTCTCTCCTTGAACCACTAACTCTCCTCACTTGGGGTCTGAATACATACCATCGGATGCTCAAAATAATCACTATCCCATTGGGGCTCAACCAGTTCATCCCTACAATAACCTTGTTCCTGCGTAAAGGAATAGGAACCAAATCAATCAGATACTGCTTGTTGAACATCTATACAACACAACCCCGATGAACCCTCTGTTGGGTTATGAGCATTCTAACACTCCTAAGTGTACATGCAACCCTAAATACCTTGGATCTATGTTTTCTCTATTATACATGCAAATATGAACATCCAAGGTATTACCCTAATCTAGCATACAAAACAATGAATGTAACAAGATAGAATACATACCTCTTTGATGTAGAAAGTCTTCATGAAGCTTGAGTGCCTAGTGCCCCAAGTGTGACACCTCAAATGGTTCACACAACACCAAATACACTTGGAATAACTTGAGAAAAATCTACACTTCATGAAAATCGGCTAGCCCTCTCTAGAATGATACTAGTGGCCAATTTTGTCAAGAATAAGATCTTTATATAGTGTTACAATTAGGGTAAACCCTAATTGTCATGACTTTCCATTTCCTTGGATCCATGGGTTCAAATACACCATGGAGCATCCATGGACCATCCTATGGGTTTTAGCCCAACTTGATTATCCATGGAGCATTAGCCCACTATACAAGTATGGATGATTTACACAATCAACCCATATATTTAATTAGTCTTCTTTTGATCACTTAATTAATCCTAGATTAATTCTTGATCAATACTAATTAAATAATCTTATTATTCTTATTATTAATATACTAGAACTTATAATATGTTAATAACCATAAGTGTCTTATTTCTCTCATTATAGTCTATCCAAGTGCATGATGCCATGCAACCCAAATGGACCATGCCGGGTCGGGTCAAGTCTTACCAATTATAGTTATGGACTTAGACATTAATCCAACAGTCTCCCACTTGGATAAGTCTAAAACTATTATTGCGTATGACTACAGGAACCGACTGGCAATCGTAGCTCTCAAAAGCTTCTGTCGAACTCTGACCTTGTAGATGAACTCTGACCTTTGACAATGACTTGTCCATTAGATAAGGGATCACATATTCCTCTATTCTAGATATCATATGGACTGAGACATGGATTATAATCATTCTCTCTGTCCATTTGTTGTTTCCTGATTTCCGATTTATGACGACTGACTAATTGAACAAATCAAATCAGTCCTGGCCCGGCCGAGCACTTCCATTTGTCATCATCAAATCATCGAGGGGCCCACAGATATCGCTTTTATCCCGAAGATAAAAGGAATGGATAAACTTCGACTCATATGGCTTGTTCAACTACTTATTGAATCATACACAAAGACACGTTTTATAGCACCGAGTTACCGAATGCGTTTTCATGCAATCTGTCACACCCCGAAAACCGAAGGCAGAAACATTTCCGGGGTTGACTCCATGTTGAGTATCAAATCCAATGCACATAGTAAGTAAAGTAAAACAACCATTACATTACATAAGAAAAGTTTTACAGTTGATTCAAAAGTAAAGTTTGTACAATTGTGATACATAATATATATATATATATATATATATATATATATATATATATATATATATATATATATATATGAACGAAATGAAACGGGTCTTCTGAAAACTCCGTCTTCTGGCAAAAGGATCTTCAAGTACCTGTTCTAACGTTGACCTGAGAACACAAGCGGTTTTGAAAATCAGCATAACGCTGGTGAGTTCATAAGTAGTTTTGTTTTGTGAAAATGTTCATGCTTCCTTTCTGTTTCTGAAAATGTAACACATGCCAAGAAAATCCCACATTTTCTTAAAAGTTGATTGTTGTTTCACAATTACAAAGTATAGTAGGTTTGTACACTGAAAACACGTTACTCAGGTGAAAAATGTATAGTTTGATTATCCGGTTTGTTAACTGTTCTGTTTGAGTTCCAATGTATCCCCAGGAAAGTCCCATACTCTCCTGATTGGGAGTTATCATTTGTAAAAGATGTAATGTTATCTAGTTTGTTACACTTTTCTAGTTAAGTATATGATCCCCAGGAAGGCCCCATGCTTTCCTGAATGTTGGTTTTTAATGTAAAGTTGTATTCTGTTAAACCTGGTTATGTACAAGATTTCCCAGGAAGGTCCCATACCTTCCTGAATGTTGGTTATCAATGTGAAAGATGTATAAAGTTATTCATTATTACTATAATTAAATCTCTGTTATCCTATTTGCAAGTTCCATAACCATACTAAAGACTGAACCTGTGGCAATAAGTAGTCCACAACCTTATGACTTTCGTCACCCTTGAACCATTTCGGTTCGGCTGTAGCTAGCAGCCAGGTGTGGGGTAGTCAGCCCCGTATAGATCTATACACTCAAGTCACACTCTCTAAATCCCAGAGATTCTGGTTACGGGTGTAGTCCTCCACTCGCGTATCTCTGTGGAGTGTTCGCCGAGGACGTGTCTCCAATCATACATGAATAACAAATTTACTAGTAATAATATGATAATCCTCCATTCGCGTATCTATGTGGAATGTTACCGAGGACAAGACATTGTACAAATTATACTGTTCATGTGTTCTAATGTCATGCTTTTAATTGATAAAAATGTGGAAAACCATTTGTGAAATATATAAAACATAACAGTTTATAAAACCCATTTCACAAATAAATGTTTATGTGATCTGCATGTTCTACTGGTTATCAGTTGTGTATATCACTATTAAAAACATATGAAATGTGAAACATACACACACGAAAATAAGTTTTGAGTACAAGAAAACCCTTGTACTTTGCTTGTGTTCCCCCCTGAAAACAGTGAAAAAGGGTAGGGGTATGAACTCACCGGACTCGGAAATGCGTCGGTTTTGGATACTAGACGTTGGTTCGGGGATTTTTTACTCGCGATGTCCCTATGTAAAATGTAATAATGTCCATATAATACTAATTAGATTTACAATTACTAATTATATGGAACATTACACTCCAACGAGGTTAAACACCTCAATACGAACGTTTGGAGCGACCCGGGTGACATATTCGGACGTAATATGGCACTAGGGACTTGGGACTTGAGTTTACTCTCCAAAAGTAAACATATAAGGGAGTTTACAGCCACAAAACACACACACACATGAGTTTACGGCCGTAAACTCATGTTGGTGTGATTTTGAGGGTTTAATGGCTTGAATGGACATGGGGATTGTTGGAATGACTTACTAAAATGCCTTGGATTAATTTGTTTGGTTATATAACATTTAAAAAGGGAGTTTACGGCCTTAAACATGGAGTTTATGGCCATAAACTCTATTATGGTAAAAAAACAATTCATTTTAGGTACAAAGAACAGTCACATGTGATTCTAGTTAATTTTCCAAGCCTTGTTATGAATTTAGATCACCATTTAACACCTTTTTAGGAGTTTACGGCCTAGAAGCATGTTCTATGGCCGTAAACTCTCCTTTGCTCATGAAAATTTAGTTTTTGACACTTAAAACAATCACATGTGATTCTAGAAATTTATGCAAGCCATTAGAGTGAATTTGATGCATCTTTGACCAAGTTTCATGAGTTTACGGCCAAGGGTATGCTCCTAGGCCATAAACTCCTATATGTGGCATTTTTGATGTGTTACAAACCCTTAAACTATTTTTAGATGGATTTAGGATTTACCACAAAGCTATTTGTTGAGTTTCAAGGCATTCTAACATGATTTAAGGTGTTAAATCCCCATTTTTGAGGAGTTTACGGCCCAAGAGCAAACCTTGGCCGTAAACTCTCTTTTGTCCCATAAAATTCATGTTTTAATTGTTTTAAGTCTCAATTTGCAAGCCTTAAGGTCTTATCTAAGTCCCAACTATGATTTGGAAGGGTTAAATGGCTCAAAAACCCTCATTTTTAGGTTTTTACGGCCCAAGCTTGATCCTTGGCCGTAAACACATGTTCTAGGTCCTAAAACATAGATTACACTCAAATTTGAAGGCTAAAGAGGTTAGATAACAAGTTAGGGATGTTACCTCTTTGATTTGGAGCCTTAATTCTTTGTGTTTTGGACGTTGGATTTTGGATGAGGAGAGAGGTTGGAAGTGTTTATGGAAGAAATGGCCAAAAGCTTCAAATGAAAGCTTTGAATCATTTATATAGTGCTCGGGAATTGGAGATGACGGAATTCTACCCGATACCGGCGTTAGGCGGGGCTTTTGGTCGCACCCAACCAAGTTGCCGTAACCCGATATGGTCGATTCTAGAATTATTCCGATAACTATAATGGATGTTAGAATGATTCCTAATGGCATTAAGACACCCATTAAGTCATTTTAGATCGATATAAGTTAATGACTTAAATAAATGGCGAAATCGGAAACGAATTTGGAAATGACGTTTGGTTGATCAAATTGGATTACCAGTTGAGTTACAAGAAGTGATATGAAATTTCGGGTTGTTACATTATACCCCCGTTAGAGGGAATTTCGTCCCGAAATTCAAGACAGGATACAAGACAAAAACAAATCATGGATCTAGAAAGAGTTGTGGATACTTCTGCTTCATCGAGTCTTGTCGCTCCCAAGTGAACTCCGGTCCCCGCTTGGCATTCCAGCGAACCTTCACTAACTGGATGCGACTTTGTTTCGTACGTTTGACTTCTCGATCCATGATTTCAATCGGTTCCTCCACGAAGCTGAGGTTTTCATCGATCTCGATCTCGTCTAACGGAATCACTAGGGTTTCATCAGATAGGCACTTCTTGAGATTTGAAACATGGAAGACAGGATGGATGTTACTGAGTTCGTGAGGTAAACGAAGTTTATAGGCTACCGGACCAATCCTGACGAGGATCTCAAAAGGTCCAATGTACCTCGGAATAAGTTTCCCACACTTACCAAAGCGTACAGTGCCTTTCCAGGGCGAGACCTTCAACAGGACATGGTCTCCAACCTGGAATTCCAGTGGTTTCCGACGGTTATCAGCGTAACTCTTCTGGCGATCACGTGAAGCTTTCAGTCGTTCTCGTATTTGGATGATCTTCTCGGTGGTTTCACGGATGATCTCAGGACCAGTGAGAGCACTGTCGGGGACTCGACTCTTAGCTAGCTGTGTATCTCCCACCTCGGCCCAGCACAGAGGGGATCTGCACTTTCGACCGTATAGGGCTTCGAACGGGGCAGCCCTAATGCTGGTGTGATAACTGTTGTTGTACGAGAATTCGATTAAAGGTAGATGTGCATCCCACGACTTTCGAAAGTCAATGACACATGCCCTAAGCATGTCTTCCAGAGTTTGGATTGTTCTCTCACTCTGTCCATCTGTCTGGGGATGATACGTCGTGCTCATATCTAGTTTGGTTCCAAGAGCTCTCTGGAGAGACTGCCAAAATCGGGAGGTAAACCTGCTATCTCGATCAGAGATAATGGATGCAGGTACACCGTGCAATCGGACTACCTCCTGGATATAAATCCACGCGAGTCTTTCCATCTTGTATGATTCTTTGATTGGGACGAAGTGAGCTGACTTTGTCAAACGATCGACAATTACGCAAATGGTATCATACCCACTCGAGCACTTGGGTAGTTTGGTGATGAAATCCATGGTGATCATCTCCCATTTCCATTCAGGTATCTCGGGTTGCTGAAGCAGACCCGAGGGTTTCTGGTGTTCAACTTTTACTTTGGCGCAAGTCAGACACTTGCCCACGAACGTAGCTATCTCAACCTTCATGCTTGGCCACCAGTATTGTTTCTTGAGATCTAAATACATCTTGTCAGAGCCCGGGTGAACAGAGTATTTGGTTCTGTGTACTTCCTCCATGACTAACTCTCTGAATCCTCCGAACTTGGGAATCCAGATCCAATCCATGAAACAATGGACTCCGTCACCTCTTATCTCAAGTTTCTTTTCCATTCCTCTTAAGGCTTCGGTCAACATGTTCTCGGGTTTGAGGGCTTCTAATTGGGCTCCTCGGATTTGTATGGGTAGGTTGGAACGGATGGTCATCGTTTGGTTCCTCACTTTACGGCCTGCACTCTCCTTTCTGCTAAGGGCATCTGCTACCACATTGGCCTTGCCGGGATGGTAACGGATTTCACACTCATAATCACTGAGTAGTTCTACCCATCGCCTTTGTCTCATATTCAAGTCTTTCTGATCAAAGATGTGTTGTAGGCTCTTGTGATCAGTGAAGATCGTGAACTTGGTTCCGTAGAGGTAATGTCTCCAAATCTTCAACGCAAAGATTATGGCTCCTAGCTCCAAGTCGTGTGTGGTATAGTTGACCTCGTGTGCTTTCAACTGTCTAGAAGCATAGGCAATTACTTTTCCCCTTTGCATAAGCACACAGCCTAAGCCTTGATTAGACGCCTCGCAGAAGACAACGAAGTCCTCTGTCCCTTCGGGTAGGGACAGAACAGGCGCGCTGCACAAGGCTCTTTTCAGCGTCTGAAATGCGGTTTCTTGCTTATCACTCCAAAAAAAGGGTACACCTTTCTTTGTTAAAGTGGTTAAGGGTTTGGTGATTCTGGAAAAGTTTTGGATGAATCTTCGATAATAGCCAGCGAGACCCAAGAATTGCCGGATTTCTGTGGGTGTCTTCGGTGCTGACCAATTCTCTATCGCCTTTATCTTGGAAGGATCTACATGAATACCCTCCTCGCTTACCACATGACCGAGGAAAGTTACCTTTCGAATCCAGAACTCGCATTTGAAAATTTTCGCGTACAACTTCTCCGATCGCAGGGTCTCCAACACTAGCCTCAAGTGTTGTTTGTGATCTTCTTCGCTTCTGGAGTAGACAAGTATGTCATCAATGAACACAATGACAAACTTGTCCAGATAAGGATGACACACCCGGTTCATCAAGTCCATGAACACTGCCGGTGCGTTGGTTAGACCAAAGGGCATCACTACGAACTCGTAGTGTCAATATCGAGTCCTGAAAGTTGTTTTGGACACATCACTTTCATGAAATCGTAGCTGATGGTACCCTGATCTAAGGTCTATCTTGGAGAAGTAACTAGCTCCCTGGAGTTGATCGAAGAGGTCATCTATTCATGGAAGAGGATATCGGTTCTTAACAGTCAACTTGTTCAGCTCGCGATAATCGATACACATACGAAAGGATCCATGTTTCTTCTTGACAAACAAAACCGGAGCTCCCCAGGGTGAGGAACTTGGTCTAATGAATCCTTTGCTGAGCAACTCGTTGAGTTGACTGGATAACTCCTGCATCTCTGCTGGAGCTAAGCGATACGGAGACTTCGCTACGGGAGTAGCTCCAGGAATTAGGTCAATACGGAACTCGACCTAACACTCGGGAGGGATTCCTGGAAGCTCTTCGGGAAACACATCAGGAAAGTTACACACTTCGGGGATGCTCGCGAGGTCTTTAACTTCCTGCTTCTCATTGATTACATGGGCCAAGAATGCAATACACTCCTTTCGCAGGAGTTTCTGAGCTTTGATGCAAGAAATGATACGAAGGTTGGAACCGAGTTTATCGCCATAGATTACTAGAGTTTGACCCGAAGGAAGGTTGAGACGGATGGCTTTTTCGAAACAAAGGATATCTGCATGATTGGGACTCAACCAATCCATGCCAATGATGACATCAAAGCTCTTTATGGATACTGGCATAAGATCGATAGGAAACGAATGGTCGTTCAGGGTAAGGGTACAACCTACGAACACCTCACTAGCACCTTCCTTCTCTCCGTTCGCCATCTCAACGGTAAATATTTCGGTTAAAGGTTGGGAATTATGTTTTAGGTTATGTTTGAATGCATGACTAATAAATCTCCTCTCAGCACCCGAATTGAAAAGAATATTAGCATATGAGTTGTCGAGAAGGAACGTACCCGAGAGAACAGTGGGATCACTGACCGTTTCCTCCCGTCCCATGGCGAGGAACCTTCCAGTGTTATCAGCAGTAGACTTTTTGGGGCAGTTTCTTTTAAAATGCCCGGCCTCACCACAGTTGTAGCAGGCTTGACCAACGCCTGCTCCAGAAGATTGATTGGCTGATTGGACTGGAGCTTTGCAGAATCGGACCGTGTGCCCCTTCTTACCACAATTGGTACATGATAGTTCTTGATAAGGACCAGGGTTGTGGTGATACTTGCACTTTTCACAGAGAGGGAGATTACCAACATATCGGCTGGTAGGAGTTGGAGCTGTGGATCTCACAACAGAAGCAGCAGCAACGGGGGTAGTAGCAGCATTGACTGCTACTGTTTGCTGTCTTTTGGAGGAGCCTTGGGAAGATTGACCCTTCTTCTTCTTCCAAAATTTCCTTTTCTCACCACTGTTTTTACCTGACTCCGGGGCAGTGGTGGCTTCCTCGACATCATCACTGTGATAAATTATGGCTTGGGCCAAAGTCTTAGCACTATCATATGTGTCCGGGCGAGCAGCTAAGACATGACCTTTTGTTGGATTGGTTAACCCCCAAATAAACCTCTCGATCTTTTTGCTTTCAGGAGTGACCAAACCAGGACAGAGAAGGGCAAGATCATCAAATCAGGAAGTGTATGCAGCAATGTCGGAACCTTTCATCTTCAGGTTCCAGAGCTCGTGCTCTAGCTTCTGCATTTCACCACGGGGGCAGTATTCGGCAAGGAGGAGTTCTTTCATGGCGTTCCAGCCCATGGCATTAGCTACAGGTAGGGTCAAGGATTTGACTCGGCTATTCCACCAAGTCAAGGCTTTATTACTAAAGGTACATGCTACAAATTTGGCCTTATCGGACTCAGCACAGGCACAGATTTCGAAGATGGATTCGATTTTCTCGAACCATCGGGATAAAGAAATGACACCTCCAGTGCCATCAAAGGATGTTGGTTTTGCATTCATGAAGTCTTTATAGGAACTTCGATGTCCCTGATTGCCTTCTTGATCTTGAGTACCACCTCCTGAACCACCGGAACCACCGGTGTTCAATTGGGACATGGCAGCTGCCACCGCGGCGGTAACAACTGTCTGAAATAACACGGGATCAATTTCAGGATGAGGTGGTGGCGGAGGGTTGTTGGTCTTTGATTTGGGTCTCTTTCTGGGAGGCATCTTGATCTAATAAGATCAGGAAAGAGAGGATGATAAGTCCTCTGAATTGAATCGAGAGATATGAAAGATATTTATTCCAAATAAGTGGTAAAACAGGAAAGAGTTATTGAAGCAGATAAACTATCGCTAACGGAATGATTGGGTCTATACGTGAGCGAGGATTTCTACAAAGAATTGATTCAAGAAATACTCCCATAGTATTTCATGATTCGCTACGACACAAGCTCGATGTTTGTGGTATTAAGGTAAGTTTTAGGCATGCCGCATACCACAGTCACTCCCAAGCACATGTTGGCCGTGTCTCGAATGAATATAGTTGGCCAGGCTATATTGATCATAGACAAGACTACATAACTGCCTAGGTTTAACCGCAGTACACAACACCCATTTACTTATATTTTGTTCTACTTGAAGTTACGGATTTCAACGGTTCGGTATACTTGTATACTTTTGAAAATACTTATAGTTTGAAGATACTTTTATTTCAGAGCACTTAGGCCCTTTAGTGTTTATAGTTTTATACCATGTAATGTTTGGTATACTTTATTCACTATAAACAAGGTCTCTGATACCAATCTGTCACACCCCGAAAACCGAAGGCAGAAACATTTCCGGGGTTGACTCCATGTTGAGTATCAAATCCAATGCACATAGTAAGTAAAGTAAAACAACCATTACATTACATAAGAAAAGTTTTACAGTTGATTCAAAAGTAAAGTTTGTACAATTGTGATACATAATATATATATATATATATATATATATATATATATATATATATATATGAACGAAATGAAATGGGTCTTCTGAAAACTCCGTCTTCTGGCAAAAGGATCTTCAAGTACCTGTTCTAACGTTGACCTGAGAACACAAGCGGTTTTGAAAATCAGCATAACGCTGGTGAGTTCATAAGTAGTTTTGTTTTGTGAAAATGTTCATGCTTCCTTTCTGTTTCTGAAAATGTAACACATGCCAAGAAAATCCCACATTTTCTTAAAAGTTGATTGTTGTTTCACAATTACAAAGTATAGTAGGTTTGTACACTGAAAACACGTTACTCATGTGAAAAATGTATAGTTTGATTATCCGGTTTGTTAACTGTTCTTTTTGAGTTCCAATGTATTCCCAGGAAAGTCCCATACTCTCCTGATTGTGAGTTATCATTTGTAAAAGATGTAATGTTATCTGTTTTGTTACACTTTTCTAGTTAAGTATATGATCCGTAGGAAGGCCCCATGCTTTCCTGAATGTTGGTTTTTATTGTAAAGTTGTATTCTGTTAAACCTGGTTATGTACAAGATTTCCCAGGAAGGTCCCATACATTCCTGAATGTTGGTTATCAATGTGAAAGATGTATAAAGTTATTCATTATTACTATAAGTAAATCTCTGTTATCCTAATTGCGAGTTCCATAACCATACTAAAGACTGAACCTGTGGCAATAAGTAGTCCACAACCTTATGACTTTCGTCACCCTTGAACCATTTCGGTTCGGTTGTAGCTAGCAGCCAGGTGTAGGGTAGTCAGCCCCGTATAGATCTATACACTCAAGTCACGCTCTCTAAATCCCAGATATTCTAGTTACGGGTGTAGTCCTCCACTCGCGTATCTCTGTGAAGTGTTCACCGAGGACGTGTCTCCAATCATACAGGAATAACAAATTTACTAGTAATAATATGATAATCCTCCATTCGCGTATTTATGTAGAATGTTACCGAGGACAAGACAGTGTACAAATTATACTGTTCTTGTGTTCTAATGTCATGCTTTTAATTGATAAAAATGTGGAAAACCATTTGTGAAATATATAAAACATAACAGTTTATAAAACCCATTTCACAAATAAATGTTTATGTGATCTGCATGTTCTACTGGTTATCAGTTTTGTATATCAGTATTAAAAGCATATGAAATGTGAAACATACACACACGAAAATAAGTTTTGAGTACAAGAAAACCCTTGTACTTTGCTTGTGTTCCCCCCCCCCCCTGAAAACAGTGAAAAACAGTGAAAAAGGGTAGGGGTATGAACTCAATGGACTCGGAAATGCGTCGGTTTTGGATACTAGACATTGGTTCGGGGATTGTTTACTCGCGATGTCCCTATGTAAAATGTAATAATGTCCATATAATACTAATTAGATTTACAATTACTAATTGTATGGAACATTACACTCCAACGAGGTTAAACACCTCAATACGAACGTTTGGAGCGACCCGGGTGACATCTTCGGACGTAATATGGCACTAGGGACTTGGGACTTGAGTTTACTCTCCAAAAGTAAACATATAAGGGAGTTTACAGCCACAAAACACACACACACATGAGTTTACGGCCGTAAACTCATGTTGGTGTGATTTTGAGGGTTTAATGGCTTGAATGGACATGGGGATTGTTGGAATGACTTACTAAAATGCCTTGGATTAATTTGTTTGGTTATATAACATTTAAAAAGGGAGTTTACGGCCTTAAACATGGATTTTATGGCCGTAAACTCTATTATGGTAAAAAACAATTCATTTTAGGTACAAAGAACAGTCACATGTGATTCTAGTTAATTTTCCAAGCCTTGTTATGAATTTAGATCACCATTTAACACCTTTTTAGGAGTTTACGGCCTAGAAGCATGTTCTATGGCCGTAAACTCTCCTTTGCTCATGAAAATTTAGTTTTTGACACTTAAAACAATCACATGTGATTCTAGAAATTTATGCAAGCCATTAGAGTGAATTTGATGCATCTTTGACCAAGTTTCATGAGTTTACGGCCAAGGGTATGCTCCTAGGCCGTAAACTCCTATATGTGGCATTTTTGATGTGTTACAAACCCTTAAACTATTTTTAGATGGATTTAGGATTTACCACAAAGCTATTTGTTGAGTTTCAAGGCATTCTAACATGATTTAAGGTGTTAAATCCCCATTTTTGAGGAGTTTACGGCCCAAGAGCAAACCTTGGCCGTAAACTCTCTTTTGTCCCATAAAATTCATGTTTTAATTGTTTTAAGTCTCAATTTGCAATCCTTAAGGTCTTATCTAAGTCCCAACTATGATTTGGAAGGGTTAAATGGCTCAAAAACCCTCATTTTTAGGTGTTTACGGCCCAAGCTTGATTCTTGGCCGTAAACACATGTTCTAGGTCCTAAAACATAGATTATACTCAAATTTGAAGGCTAAAGAGGTCAGATAACAAGTTAGGGATGTTACCTCTTTGATTTGGAGCCTTAATTCTTTGTTTTTGGACCTTGGATTTTGGATGAGGAGAGAGGTTGGAAGTGTTTATGGAAGAAATGGCCAAAAGCCAAATGAAAGCTTTGAATCATTTATATAGTGCTCGGGAATTGGACACGACGAAATTCTACCCGATACCGGCGTTAGGCGGGGCTTTTGGTCGCACCCGACCAAGTTGCCGTAACCCGATATGGTCGATTCTAGAATTATTCTGATAACTATAATGGGGTGTTAGAATGATTCCTAATGGCATTAAGACACCCATTAAGTCATTTTAGATCGATATAAGTTAATGACTTAAATAAATGGCGAAATCGGAAACAAATTTGGAAATGAGTTTGGTTGATCAAATTGGATTACAAGTTGAGTTACAAGAAGTGATATGAAATTTCAGGTTGTAACACAATCAATGTACTATCAACTCATAGTAACAACTCATATCTCTAGGTTTGAAGAATATAAGATATTATCGTCTCATGATCACTCGTGATAAAATCCATGTAGTGATTCCAATGAGCGCGGATTGAATCCAATACTCAGAACTTATGAGCACTCATGAGTGTTGTAGCCCTTTATCCAACACCTTAGACCTCTACAAGCCAACCCATGACAGTCTTAATTCATATCTACTTCCAACATATGACCGACTGTGGATGGTTTGAATAACATAGTCATTCCGGAAGAATAACCTAGTTTATTCGGGAAGTCAAAACATGCAAAGTGAAACACAATAATAATTGAATCCAATATGATATCAAAACCTATGAACATAAATAAAACAACTATTATTTATCACCATATGATTACACATTATTCATTGTATACTGTTTCAGCTATCAACTTTATTCTTGAATTTTAAACAATAGTTGTCCCATGCTCCAAGCATGTACACTATGTTTTCTAAACACTAGTCATGCCACACACCAAGTATGCATACTATGTTTGTCTATGATCTTTACTTTGTGAACTAGATCAATTGAACATAACTTCAATGATTCTCTTTTCACACTCCCAAATCCTTACTGCAAATGCAAGAATTCCAAATTCATGTCATTTACTGAAATCTGTTAGATTCTACTTATATGCATTGATCCTCTTGTAATGATTATGCACAAAGTCAGAAAGACTTGACAACAATCATTACAGAGCATTCCAAAGGAGATCAGCTCCTTAGAAACATCCTTCTTGCATTAAGTTTCCTAATCTTACACAGATTAAATAATTTCTAACTTTGAAACATTTCCAGATTCCATTTTCACTATCACTTCTGAACAAGAGTTGCCTCCTTACAGATTATGTCAATATGGTCCTTCCAGAATTATCACTATACTTCCAACTTTCCTTGAGCAACCAATCTTTGGTAAACCTTAGATTGTCCTCGACAATTGTTTAATCCTTTTAGTCATATCCAGTTCTAAACCTTTTCCCTTCTTAATGCCCCAGTCATTTGGAAAATTTTAGAAAGGATGAATATAACACATGTAATCGATCCTATATCCGAAGCATATGGGACACAATTCATGATGTCTCACATAAAGACTAAACCAGTCTTTTGCTATAACATTTCCATTTCTATTTGCCAAGTTCTCATAATTCAGATTATGAAAAGGGATGTCGTAATCATAATCGAATTTTAGAACACAAATAATGGACTCATATACAGAATTTCCTTATGTTGAGCCATTCCAACATGAAATTCATATATATCCTTGAGTAAATGATTAAAAACTCACGATCTAAGCTTATAGATTTGAGATGAAGTATAATTTCCTCTCCCTTAATTATAGCAAAACAACTCTTTCCCAGTTGAAACTTTTGTTTTCTATAATTAACATTGCTAACTTGCAATACTCATCATAATTATCATGCTCCCACTAACATGATGATTATTAGCATAACACTTATGTTCCCACTAGCTTTGACATATACTTAGAAAGCTCGACTTCTAGAAATCAATACTTTATTGACTTTCTTACCAAAGTTCAGATTTCTAATACTAGATTGCTTTGATAAAACTTTATCAAAATCATACACCTTCCCTTAGATAGCACACTTGTGTGTCTAAACAATTATGAAGAGGGGTGTCGCATTCATAATGGTTAGACCTTTTTGCCACTTCTCACAAGTCCAGGTTAGTGTGCCGGTAAACCACACACGCTCCACTAACGACTTTGAGAATGCAAATATCACAATTGCTATCTAGCTAAAATCTACTTAGTGAAAGTGTTTCCTCACCATCATTTTCATGAATCGGAGAGAAACCTTATGACACTTAGATTTAATGGTGTATGTGTTCTTATCCATGTGAATTGTCAAAACCATGGTCACAAGACAAGGGTAATGACAAATCCAAAACCATATGGATTGAACTCAATCTTAATTTCTTGTCACCTGGCAGCTCAAGGGCCTGGCATTGCTTCCATGTTGTTGTGCAACCAATTGAGAACTCTAAGAACTCATATGCAAAGCCAACTTTATCTAGAATGGGCATAGAATATGTCAACACGATAGGTTATAAACCTCAAGTCATGTGTTAGTGAAGAACTTCAGGTTCTATTCTTGATTAGTTCTTGAGACTTTCAAGACCTTTAAGACTCCCACTATCCTCTTGACCTATAAGACTCCCTTTTCAAACATCCAAGAGATAGTGCGGATTCTAATTAAGACAAACACTTCACACAATTGGCCTTAGTTGGTCTTTGTTTTATCCAAAACATCACAACCTACCAATGTCAAATGTCCAAGAGTAGGAAACTTTTACTCTTACATTTGACAAGTGTTTTTAAACCTTCTTTAAGACATGTCACTCAAATTACAATCTTGGAGTATGACTCTAAGACTTGTATTGGAACGAAGTATGACTCATCTTCTTGATTTAATCATTTCAACAATTCAAGATCCCTCTTCTTAGTCATAAGAATGCACTAAGATTTCCTTAGAGAAATAATTATGCTATGGTTTCTTAATCATTAAGATGATCACAAAACTGATACTAAAGTACTCTCCCATCTTTTCAGATTGAGAAACTTTTATCCTTCTTGAAGAGGCCTTTAGATCAATCAATATATCAAACAATGACGGTAAATAAGAACAAGAGGAATTCACAAAGAAAAACTTTCACTAAGAAAGATAATCTCACAAAGAGATTATCGTGTGCACAAAGCAGCGATTAGGGTTTGTGAAAGGCGTAACCATTCACAAACCTATACAAGATATTATATACTGCTATTCTAGACAATCCCTACAATTCAAGGATACGCTAGCTAACTAATTACGATAACTAAGGAAACACGATAAATACAAGATTTGTTACAATGCACTGAACAAACTAAACAGTTGACACGCTGGTGCTGATACTGAGATATGTGCTGACGCTGAGTCTGTTTTAAACATTATCATATTTCAAGGTTTGACGTTACAATCTCCCCCAATATGATGATGTTCAAAACAAACTAAATTAATACACCTCTGGAAAGGAATTCTTCATACTCAGCTTCAGCTTCAATTTTGACTGGCCAGTAAGGACTATCCAGCAACTCCTGTCTTCTGTTCAGCAGCTCCATGGCAATAAGAATGTGAAATTCTCCAGATAGATCTTGATGACCCATGCACATTTGCCTTAAGCCAACAAGGTGAGTGGTTGGAGCTTTTGGGATCTCAGTAGTTCGCTGAAAACACATCCTCCTGTTTTTATCAAGATAGAACATCCCGTGTTCAGGAGCTGAGATAAATTCATGCTAAACCGAATCAACACTGAGAGGAAGAGAATTGTTAATTTTACCAGCACCAAAGTCTAGAACCAATACATCTTCACCATCAACTTGAAACTTGGTTCTTCGAGATCTAGGAACAGACGACCTTTGGCCTTGATGCTGAGGTCGTTCTTTAGGAACAAGATCCAAACGCTGAACTTTCTTGATCAGCAGATGAAGAGCACAAGTTAGTTCCGAAGAGTGAGCTGAGGTTTGCTTGGATGCTAGATCGAGCAGTTCCATCCATTCCGAATATCCATATCTGATCAGCTCATCCCTCTTGACAACTTCAGTATATGAATGCTGAGGACCTTGATGAGTGATCAGCAACTTAAGGATTTTCTCGTTTCGAGGTTTGGAAGCTTTGACTTTGATGATCTTATCACCACACATTCGCCGATTAAGAACGTCTTCAAATCTCTTTCGATCAATCCGGTCAAGAACACTGTCAGTCTTAGGCTTACTGGGGCCAGGAGGAGGTTGAGAAGACTGAGCCTTGGACTGAAATTCCAGGAATTTTTGCATCTGAGCTTCAAAAGATCCCTTGGCCTGAATTTTGAGCTGAATAAGAGTTTCATCAGCTTGAGCAATGTTCTTTAGAAGCTGAGCTCGATTGGCTTCATCAAGAATTTGCTTGACTTGATCAGGGGACATGTTCCATTCAGCGGCAAGGTTTGAAATACTGACTATGGACTTTGGTTTCTTCATAGTCAGAGAAGTATCAGTTTCTGAATGAGCCAAGTCAGTATCTGCTACCTTACGCTTTCGAGACAGCGGATGAGATTCTTCACTGGCAACGTCCGAATCCTCTCCTTGGACCAGAAAGATGGGATCGGCAACAGGATTGACCGATATCGGATGAGATTCTTCAAGGTCATCTGAACTTTCTTGCTGAACTGGAATAAGAGGATTAATGAAGTTCATATCCAGTATTTGACATTCATTATCAGGTTCATCATACTCTTCATCATGCTCACTATTTTCAATCAGCTTTTCAGTAGCTGCTGGACTATTATGCCCCGCAGAATCAGACTCAGGAATGGGCTTGGGTGATTCAGGTTGAATGATGCTGTTGTCAGCAGGTTCTGTTTCTTTCTCATTTGGTTCACCATCAGCATGATCATTTGGTTCACCATCAGCATGATCATCAGCATCAGCATCATCATCAGTATCTCCCCCTTTTTGAGCATCATCAGATTTGGGACTAGAGGGAGGCGTAAGTAGGAGAACCTCCTTTATCTGTTGAACATCAGCCTTAATACGAAGAAGACGCTGACTCATGTCCCGAGTCAGTGTCATAAGTTCAGTAAATGCTGAAGCCGGAATTTGAACAACTGAGGTAACTGGAGCGACTGGAGAGCTAGGTGGCATCCTCGGAGAAGAGTGGTGAGCTGATGGTGATGGATGCTCCCCCTATAAGGGATGCTCCCCCTGCGAGGGATGCTCCCCCTGAGATGGTTGCAACCCCTGATTCATGGAATCCTTTGGTGCTGAGGAAGCTTTGTCAGTATCCGAGATGATGTGATGCGAAAGTTGAGGAGAGAAATGACCAGCATCATGGTGTTCATCCTCTTGATCAGCATGATCCACATGATTACCATCAGCACCTCCTTCATCAGTGTCAGCGGTGAGAGAAGGCACAGTGTATGGATTTGCAATCCATTCTCTCATCCTATCAGAGATTCCAATATCAGTATCCAAAGGATCATCCTGATACATACGAACTGACATTCGAGGGCATTGGATGGGATTGCAAGAGTGAGAGAAGTAATCTGCAGCGAAGAATTTGTCGAACACCAAAGCAATCTAGCGTGGAAATGGAACATGATCAGCGCGCACATTTGCACGAAGAAGCTGAACAAGCTGATCAAAGAATAGAGCCCCATAATCCAGTCTTTTGTTGAGAAGAAGGGAGCAGACGACTTGTTGCTCATAATTACTCAACTGATCACCACTTCGAGACTTGTGACCCACACACTTGCATAGAGCACCGGTGAAAAATTTCCAACCTGGGGTCATACATTGGCGCAAAATAAGAGCTGATCGAGTACCAGCCTTTGAGTAATCATAACCCAGTTGATCAAACATACGTTTACACCTTTCAATAGTGGGAGGTTCAGAGAAAGGTTCAAAGATAGGTAACCTTAAGGCAGCACTGAGAAGTTCTGCGGTGATGAAGACAGAGTGTCTTCCATGGCCAATGGTTTCGGTGATGGCATTATTGTCGTCATTGACAGTTGCAGTGTAGTAGAACTCACATACTTGTTCAGGGAAGAACTCGGATGGGACATCACTGATTGCGTATCGTAGGCGGCAAGAAGCTAAGAAATTGACAAAATCATCGAGTCCAAGACCTCGATGAACCTCTGGAATATCAGGGTTGAAGACGACATTTGTTGCCTTGATGTGAATTGGAAGTGGAGGAGAGTTTGGGGCAGAACGACCCTTCGAGAGGTGGAGGAGTAAGTGAACAGAGATGCCGCCATTTGAGAGTATTTTAGAGTTCTAGGGTTTTGAGGGAAGTTCAAAATTGTGGAAGGAAAAGTTAAACCAAGGGTGAGAGAGGTTTAAATATGGAATGAAAAAGGGGGTTTAAAAAGGTAATGATTATCTTCATTAAAAAAGGTGATGATTATCTTCATTAAAAATAACGGCGTATCGTAACAACCTGTCAGAGCAGAAATAGCCGTTGGATAAAAGAGTCGTTGACTGAAGGTGAAACGTCAATCAGTGTTTACGGAAGCACTGAGATCAGTGTTACAGAAGTTACATGCTGAAAAATATTTTTCCGTCAATTCAAGGTATAGCTTGCTTAATCGGGGCTAGCAAGGAGATTGGTGCGTGTGATAGATACTAGTTACATTATCTAACCATCGGCACAGAGTGTTGTGACTTTATCAGTGAGTGGTTTATCTTACTGAATCATTAGACACTGAATAAGAGGAAGGTAAAGAAGGGATTGTTGCATGTGATAAACCTTGGTGTTTTGGTCTAACCATCGGCAAAGATTTTTAGACTCTCATCAGCGTGTGTTTTGGCACACTGAATCACAGAGTCAGTGTAAGATTGGTAAGAAGGGGTAGTTACATGTGATAGATCTTGGTGTTTTTGATCTAACCATCGGCAAGGAGTTTCATGTTGTTATCAGTGTATGGTTTAATACAGTGAATCATTCAACTTTTGTTTAGAAGACATGAAGAAGAGAAAAAGATAAGAAATCAAACCAAAGTGCTCAGTAGCAAATATCACCAGTATGTCATCATCAGCACAATGTACATCAGCTTATAAGACAATATCAAACATTAGCACAATTAAACAGCAGAATTAATTACAAGGTAATCATTCCCAGTTCTCCGATAATGTAAGCAGTTGAATTAGAATCCAGTGCCTTTGTGAAGATATCAGCAAGTTGCTCCGAAGTCTTGACATGTTCAAGAACAACCTTTCCCTTTTCAACATTATCTCTGATGAAATGATGTCTGATTTCGATATGCTTCGTCTTCTAGTGCTGAACAGGGTTTTGTGTGATCTGAATGGCACTGGTGTTGTCACAATATATGGGAGTCTTTGAGAATTTGATTCCATAGTCGAGAAGCTGATTTTGAATCCATAAGAGCTGAGCACAACATCTCCCAGCTGCAACATACTCAGCTTCTGCAGTTGAGATGGCTACTGATGTTTGCTTCTTGCTAGACCAGCTGATGAGACGATTTCCAAGGAAGTGACATCCACCAGATGTACTCTTTTTGTCTAAATTGCATCCTGAATAATCTGAGTCAGTGTATCCATAAAGTTGAAATGCTGAGTCGCGAGGATACCACAGTGCAAGGTTTTGAGTCCCTTTCAAGTATCGAAAAATACGTTTGACAGCCATGAGGTGAGATTCTTTGGGATTAGCTTGGAATCGAGCACAGAGAATGGTTCCAAACATGATATCAGGACGACTTGCTGTGAGACATAAGAGAGATCCAATCATTCCTCGATACAGAGAGTGATTGACATCAGTTCCAGTTGGATCAGCGTGTATCTTATCAGTCTTAGACACTGGGGTAGAGGCTGGTTTGCAGTCACTGAGAGAATACTTAACAAGCAAGTCAGAAATATATTTACTCTGGCAAATGGCAATACATGACTTTTGTTGCTGAACTTCAAGACCTAAGAAAAAGTTCATCTTCCCCATCATGCTCATTTCGAACCTTTGAGACATGATCTTTGCAAATTCCTTGCTCAGTGTCTCATTTGGAGAGCCAAAAATAATGTCATCGACATAAATTTGAACAAGAACCATATCTGAGCCTTTGTTTTTGATGAAGAGAGTATTGTCGATTGCTCCTCGTCTGTATCCATTTTCAAGGAGATACGATGTCAGCGTCTCATACCAAGCCCTGGGTGCTTGCTTCAGTCCATAAACAGCTTTGTCTAATCGGTACACGTAATCAGGATGATCTTTGTCCACAAAACCTGGGGGCTGATTGAGGAATACTTCTTCTTCTAACACACCATGGAGGAATGTTGTTTTTACATCCATATGATAGACAATGAAATTCATGAATGATGCGTATGCCAGAAACAGTCTGATAGCTTCAATGCGAGCAACTAGAGCAAAAGTTTCCCCGTAGTCGATGGATTCAATTTGAGTAAACCCTTGAGCTACAAGCCTTGCCTTGTTGCGAGTGATGATTCCATCTTTATCAACCTTGTTACGATAGACCCAGCGAGTTCCAGTGATAGTGTTCCCGGATGGTCTTAGGACAAGAGTCCAAACTTTGTGCCTTTCAAACTCATTCAGTTCTTCTTGCATGGCTTTGATCCAATCAGCATCTTGAAGAGCTGTGTGTACTTTGTCAGGTAAGATCATTGAAACAAAGTTAACGTACATGCAAAAGTTATTAAATAAACTAGATCTGGTTCGGACACCATCATGAATATTCCCTATAATTCGATCAACGAGATGATCTCGATGTTCAGTGACTGATGCTGATTCCGGAGAGTTTGACACTGACACATTATCAGTTTCATGAGAGTCTTCAGCTTCAAGGGTTTCATTAGCATCTAATGAATTATCTGCTGATGTGGCTGCAGTATCTCGATTCAAGGAACATGGAACTGGAACGATAGAATCAGAGGAATCAGTCTTATCTCCAGCAGAAGGTGCTTCGTCGAATGGACAAGAGAGAAGCTCTTGAAAAATAGAAGGAGAATGAGTGACTTTTTCATCAGTATATGATTCCTCATCAAACTTCACATGAATGGATTCTTCAACAGATTGCCTGTTCACATGAAAAACACGAAAAGCCTTTGAAATAGATGAGTACCCAACAAAAATACCTTTATCAGCCTTAGGTTCAAACTTGGATCTTGGGTCACGCTGATTTAGAATATAACAAATGCATCCGAACACGTGAAAAAAGGATACGTCTGGCTTTCGATCTTTCAGCATTTCATATGGTGTCTTCTTGTGAATCCTGTGAATTAGAGGTCGATTCTTAGTAAAACACGCTGTATTGACAGCTTCAGCCCAAAACGACATAGGAAGACCAGCATGGATCATCAAGGTCCTTCCTACCTCAATCAGTGTTCTATTTCTTCGTTCAGCAACTCCATTTTGCTGAGGAGTACGAGGAGCTGAGAAGTTTTGTCCAATTCCTTTATGATCACAAAATTCTTCAAGAGTTGAGTTTCGGAACTCAGTACCATGATCACTTCTTAGTTGCTTAACTTTGAGACCTGTCAGTGTCTCATTTTTACGAATCAGTGAGATAATTTCTTGTGCAGCATGACTTTTCTTCTTCAAGAAAACTACCCATGTAAATCGAGTGAACTCATCAACAACCACTAGAGTATACTTATTTCCACCTAGTGCACGAACAGGAATAGGTCCAAACAAGTCCATGTGGAGTAAATGAAGAGGGACTGATATACTGGAACATGACTTGGGTTTGAAAGAGGACTTGGTTTGTTTTCCTTGTTCACAAGCTGAGCACATCTTGTCTTTCACAACGCTGAATTTTGGGAGCCCTCTAACTAGATCTTGATTGGATATCTTGGATAGATTCTTGAAGTTCAGATGAGATAACCTTTTGTGCCAAATCCAGCTAAGATTCATCTGAGACTTTGTAAAGAAGCATTGCATCAGTGTCTTGTCACTTGAGAACATGTCAAGAACATATATATCATCTTTTCTACTTGCTGAAAGTACGATGTTCTTGTCAGTGTTTACAACTCTGCCTTCCTTCTTTGTAAAGTGAACTTCATAGTCAGCGTCACACAATTGACTGATAGAAATAAGGTTGTGTTTGAGACCCTTTACATATGAAACGTTTTGAAAAACCACGTTATTGCATTTGATATTTCCATATCCCTTAGTGAACCCTTTTCCATTGTCTCCATAAGTAACTGCAGGACCAGTTTTCTTGACATAATCTTCCAGGAGAGACTTTGATCCTGTCATATGCCTTGAGCAACCACTATCTAAGTACCAAAGATGCTCCTGACCCTGCAGTGCTGAGAAACTAGTTAGAACACACTGACCCATTCGAAGATGGGTCATTCACAAAGTTATTTGATAATAGATTATAACACTCCTTAGGAAGACAGTTTAAAGAATTTGACTTAAGAGTCCATTTTTCATTTCTAACTTTAATATTTTCAGCTCTTGAGGATGATTTATCAAAAGAACATTCACTGATCTTGTGAGAGGAATCACCACATCTGTAACAAACTCTAGTACCAAAGTTCTTCTTGGTGAGCAAATTTTTTGATTTAACACATTTTGACATGTAAGATTCACCAAGAGAGCTTTGAGTCCTTTTGTTTATCATTGAGTCACAACTGAATTCAGTGTCAGAAGGAGTTTAATCAGTGTTAGATGATGAGCTATCAGTGTCTGATTTTGACTCATTCACAGATGGATTGCAATCAGGGAAATGCTTAAGTTGTTCATGAACAGCATGAAACACTCCATTTGAGATAGGAAAAGCAATAATATTCTCAGTTAGAGGAGTTGGTCTTACAAGATGTTCAGAATAAGAGGTAGGATCAATTCCGGTAATTTCAACATTACACTCAGTAATACCATTAGAATTAGTAATACAGTATTCATCAATTAAACTTTGATTAATAAAAGAGTTACTGACAAACTTATTTTTGAAATTGTTTTTCATCTCATTCATGGAATAGAACTCAGAATCCTTTTCTTGTGATTTAAAAACTTTTTCAGCTTCTGCAAAATTACCCCCAAGAATTTTCTCACATGAATGTGGAATTTGAGCTGAAATAATATAATTTGCATTCTTATGAGATTTTGCCCAAGTGTGAAGCACAGTTTGTTCTTTGATCAAAAGATTTTTAACATTGTCAATTTCAGCAGACAAAGAAGAATTTGACAGACTAGTAATTCTAAGATTTTCCTGAGTGGACTCAATAATGCTATTTTTCATGGATATATCAGTTTCAAGAAGATCAATTTGATTTTGCAAATTTCTTATAGTTTGATTCTTCTTAGAATTAATGACACCCAAATACTCAAATATTTTGATTTTTTCATTCATTGAATAGGAAACAAAGTTTTTAACCTGGTACATTGAAGAAGAGTCAGTGTTATGCTTCCTGGAATTTTCAACAGCATCAGACATATCAGCATCAAATGTACTTTTGTCTTTATCAGAAACAACCGGGTCTTCTATTTTTACCATTAGACACTTGACTTCATCATCTGATGACTCTTCATCAGTTTTCCATTTTTCTTCTTCAGCCACAAGCATTTTATGTTCCAAGTTCTCAGCTTTCAGCTTCTCAATCAGCTTGTTGTACTTCTGCTTCCAGTATTCATCTGAGCCTTGTTTCTTTTGTTTACATTCCTTTGCAAAATGATCAGTGCTCCCACAGTTAAAGCACTGAGCCTTCTCTTTCTTATCAGCACCATGCCTTTTATCAGCTCCTGATCCTTTTGAGAACTTTCCACCCATCTTCTTTTGAAACTTTGAGAAGTTTCGACCTGATTTTTCAAAAGTCTTTACAATCAAAGCTGCACTAGCCACAACTTTTTCAAGATCATCAGTGTCAGTTTTAGATGAATCAGTATCTGAATTACTTTCAGTGTCTGAATCTGACACTAGCTTTTCGTTGGAGAACAAAGCTACAGATGATTCACGCTGAGAATCTTTCATCAGTTCCTTTCTTTGAAGCTTGGATTCTTCATAGTATCGAATATGTCCATAGAGACTTTGTAAGTCCATAGAGTTGATCTTCTCACTGTTTTTCAGCACATCAACATGATTCTCCCAACCTGCACCCAGAGAATCCAAAAACTTCTACACTAGAACAGTTCTATGCTTCAACTGATCTAGTCTCCGAAGATCATTAACAAGAGTATTGAGTCTGTTAAAGGTTTGAGTCAAGGTTTCACCTTTCTTTGCAAAAAAATGTTCATACCTTCGGTTAAGATCATTTATTTGAGTAGCCTTGACTTCTTCAGTGCCTTTAAAAGGTACAGTCAGAGTATCCATCATCTCTTTTGCTGAGATGCAATTTTGAACTAGCCCAAAGATGTTGTATGGCAGAGAGTAGCTGATGGCGGCACGAGCACGAACATCTAGACCATGTTTTCCCTTGTCATCTGCCGTCCATTTTTCTTTGGGAGTTTTCTTCATAGTACCATCAGGAACATTATTTTTAAGGGGCTGATACATCGGAACATAAGGACCATTCTCAACGATGTCCAACATGTCTTCATCAACTGACTCTAAGGCATATAGAGCCTTTATTTTCCACATAACAAAGTTTGTTTCATCAAAAGGAGGAATTTTAGCGGAAGGATGATTTGATGAGTTTGACGAAGAAGAAGATGAAGCCATTTGTTTGATAATAGAAACCTGCTTTGATACCAATTGAAGAGGCCTTTAGATCAATCAATATATCAAACAATGACAGTAAATAAGAACAAGAGGAATTCACAAAGAAAAACTTTCACTAAGAAAGATAATCTCACAAAGAGATTATCGTGTGCACAAAGCAGCGATTAGGGTTTGTGAAAGGCGTAACCATTCACAAACCTATACAAGATATTATATACTGCTATTCTAGACAATCCCTACAATTCAAGGATACGCTAGCTAACTAACTAAGATAACTAAGGAAACACGATAAATACAAGATTTGTTACAATGCACTAAACAAAGTAAACTATTACAAACTGAACAATTGACACGCTGGTGCTGATACTGAGATATGTGCTGACGCTGAGTCTGTTTTAAACATTATCATATTTCAAGGTTTGACCTTACACTTCTTCCTAAGTTGATTCTTCTTATTCGCTCTGCCATACATTGGAACCTTTTTCCAATGTCTCAGAATTACACTTAAGCTTGTAAGTATAACCATATTTACTGAGCTTTAGTAAATTATGACGAATAATCTTATCGATCTTTTGTGGTGGACTTGACCAGTGCACAAGAATGTGTACTCAATCCCTTAGTCCTTCACATGACTCACACATCCATGTGAAAAGTAATTCGTCTTAATTTTCCAATACTTGAAAGTTCTCATTCATCATGCTATACAACTTGCATGATTCCAAGTACCGGTCCAATGGAAACTTGGGTGATGAGAATCTTTCCTTATTTGGTAAATTTAGACATTACCACAAATGAAAGAATCAATTTCATATTTCCACTCTTGCTATTAATGGAATCATATAAGCAACAATTTTTCCTCAAATGTCATTGTAAGGATATTTTAAAATAAATAAAATCAAAAAAAATTTCTTTTATTTTAAAACTTTGCGGAAAAACTTATCCTTACAGTGCAAAAGCACATGAAAACTTTTTTGTTATCTATTCCTAAGCAATATCTCATAACTCCTAAGAAGTAGCTCAAAAATCCGATCTTCAAACTACGCGATAGAAATCCATCTATGCGATCAGATTCAGCATATTCTTTCTTTAAGTTTCTTCACTTTTCTTTGATTCTTAAAACATCACCATGTGACCCAGTCACATCATGTATCAAGAATCTCATAATAGAAACTTAGCAAAGTTAGATAGTGGACTTTACCTAAAGTAAAGTCATACTTATTGACTTTAACACCCTTAGGTAAATTGGCAGATTCGCAACCAATGCCCCTTCCTTTGGCAATATAAACATATGGACCCTTTGATAATGGTACACGAGACTATCACAGACTTAGTTTTCCTCTTTACCATTTGGTCAACCGAGTTGACTATGGCCGATCCCTTTCCATCGGGAAGAGAATGCTTTTCTGGATTTCCTGTGTCACTATTGTCAATGTCCATCAAGTTTTAAGGAAGTTGATCTTAACAAATAGATAAGATCATTAAGGGTCTTGTCATAGTCTGTTTCATAGGTGTCCCAAAGGAACTCACTATGTGACTTAGAAAGTGATTGAACCAGCAACTTTCTCAAGACTTTGACACCCAACTCTCCCGGCTTGTCAATATGTGACTACATCTACAAGATGTGACCACACCTAGACCTTGCCTTGCCAATAGGGCTTGAGTGACCTTAAACTTTTCAAGAACTTGTGGGTTGGGGAGAATAATTTAATAATTTGAAGAGGTGAAAGAAGTATGATATCCATGGGACATCATCTTCATTAGGAAAGCTTGTTTCAAGAGATTTGGGAAGATCATAAATGTCTAAACCAAACACCTTTTGGGAGATATTCAAGATAGTTGATTTAAAGTCCTTAATACGACACCCAATTTTGAAATATTAAGGCTAGGACCCAACAAACTATTTTATAACTTAGAAGAGGTATGCCGTAATCCAAGCTATAAAATATTTGAAGGTAGGTGAATGACTATTCACCAATTTCCACCAAGATAAACAAAATGTATTATTAGGTTTTAATTGGTTTTTGAAACTCCTAGATCTTTGAGATTCATTGAACTGTTCAATGGCATGTTTCAATCTCGAGTGTGCCCTTCAGGTTTTGAGACTGGGATGCCGAGGATCACAAAACAAGGTGTGAAGTAACCATGCAAATTACTTGGTACCCTTAAGTGTTTACCCCTCAATCGATGTGCCGGTTAACCACACACGCTCCATCGATACTATGATAAACATTAAGTTACCCATTGCCTACCTTGTTAAATATGAGTTAGTGTGCCGGTTAACCACACACGCTCCACTAACCGACTTAAACAAAGTGCAAAGTGTAATTTCATGGATTAGCACCTTATTCACATTTTCCTAAGTAACTAAGATTGGGAATTATTAAGAGTTTAGTTACTTAGTATTTATCATTAATACTTTTAATGAAGGGAGAATTATAGTCCTGTCAAACCCGTTCGGCTAACGACCCTCCACCAGTCAAGCAAGCGGTGGGTGAGAGTGGACACCCATTAAGTTGCCATTTTATAGGCAACAACCTTATACTCACCTTATAGATCGGCTTTGTGAATGAAGCGTACTAGCGGTAAGACTGACTTTACTCTTATATATATATATATATATATATATATATATATATTATTAACTTATAATATTATAAAGTATAAGGGTTGACTTTTAACTCTTTAAAATTCTAAGGGCTAACTTGGAATTAAAGTATTCATAAGTGAAAACTTTTCAAATTCCAAAACTTGAGGGCAAGTTTTGAAACTATTCAAAACTAATTAATTCCATAACTTATGTGTTTAAAGTAGTTTTAATCCAAAAACTCTTCAAGTTCCATAACTTGAGGACAAGTTATGGAAGACTTCAAACTAATAAAAGAATTAACTTTTCTTTATTTTATAACTTATGAAATTAATTAAGGTTACATATTTTATTACTTAATGAAGTGACTCTTGAACCTCCATAACTTAAGGACAAGACTCTTCATCTTTGTAACCATTGCCAACTTTTATGAGTTTTATGAAACTTAAATGTGACTTTTCATATAACTTGAGGACAAGTTACAAAATCACATTTTAGAATCAACTCTTAGATTAATTTGAATTGAAAACACATAATCAATTAACTTTTCTATTAATCTAAGCAACTCATCAGAACAAGATAATCCAAATCAAACTTTTTCATGTAATTAGTCTAAACCTTAAACTAATACAAAACATGAATCTATTGACAATTATCTTTGAAATTGGATTAGCATGAACATTACCACATCAAAAACAAGTTTATAAGTTCAAAAACATCTTAGGGTAATGTTCCTAGTCCATTTCTAGCCAAAAAAAAGTCGAATATATGCTGTCTGGGGCTCCTACTCGTCGAGTGCATGAACCTACTCGACGAGTAGGCTGATTTTACTCATGGACTCGGCGAGTTCATCAGTGGACTCGGCGAGTCCAGTGCCCAGAAAGCCAGAAAATCGAGTTTTTCAGCATTTTTCAGCAATTTGCATAAAGTATATTAGAAAACAAGCCTAGGCTTTAATACCACTATTTGGTTATGAGCATTCTAACACTCCTAAGTGTACATGCAACCCTAAATACCTTGGATCTATGTTTTCTCTATTATACATGCAAATATGAACATCCAAGGTATTACCCTAATCTAGCATACAAAACAATGAATGTAACAAGATAGAACACATACCTCTTTGATGTAGAAAGTCTTCATGAAGCTTGAGTGCCTAGTGCCCCAAGTGTGACACCTCAAATGGTTCACACAACACCAAATACACTTGGAATAACTTGAGAGAAATCTACACTTCATGAAAATCGGCTAGCCCTCTCTAGAATGATACTAGTGGCCGATTTTGTCAAGAATAAGATCTTTATATAGTGTTACAATTAGGGTAAACCCTAATTGTCATGACTTTCCATTTCCTTGGATCCATGGGTTCAAATACACCATGGAGCATCCATGGACCATCCTGTGGGTTTTAGCCCAACTTGATTATCCATGGAGCATTAGCCCACTATACAAGTATGGATGATTTATACAATCAACCCATATATTTAATTAGTCTTCTTTTGATCACTTAATTAATCCTAGATTAATTCTTGATCAATACTAATTAAATAATCTTATTATTCTTATTATTAATATACTAGAACTTATAATATATTAATAACCATAAGTGTCTTATTTCTCTCATTATAGTCTATCCAAGTGCATGATGCCATGCAACCCAAATGGACCATGCCGGGTCGGGTCAAGTCTTACCAATTATAGTTATGGACTTAGACATTAATCCAACACCCTCGATGCTCGGACATATCGATTATCCGTAATCTCAACCTCTAATCTAGCTCCTCCATAGCACCAACAAATCTCTTGCTAAGTGTAAGAGATACAAAAGATCGGGTAGTCCCTGAGTCAAACAATACCAGGTAAAGATATGGTTCACGAGGAACGATCTCGTCACCACATCAGGTGATGCGCGAGCCTCCTCAACTGTCAACTGAAAAGCTCTGCTCCTTACAACAGGCATATCTGCCTTGCCCTAGAGGCCATCAACAATCCATAGTGTCACTGAAGCGGGTGCTACCATTATTCCCGTAGCTGCCAAACTCGAGAAATTAGCCTTCTTATGGCCTATCTGATTGCAATGGAAGCAAATCAGGTTAGATGTGTGGCTGGTGGTGGTAGTACCAGTGCAAACCCTGTTAATATGACTCGTTCTGCCGCACTTGAAGTAGCCAGAACCACCCACCCTGCACACCCCATCGTGCGTCTTGCCGCACTTGTGTAACGCCCCGATTCTCAGGTATTGACTTTTGATATAAGATTTTTCTTGATTTCAAGGTCTACTCGATGAGTTGGTTACCCAACTCGTCGAGTAGCAGCGGGTTGGTCCACGTGTTTAAGTGACCTACTCGTTGTGTCCAAGTAGGGACTCGACGAGTAGGAGCTGGATGATGAAATCCAAATTTCTAGGGTTTTGCACCCTATTTAAAGGATCATTGGCCTCCCCAGCCTCCCCTTTAAAGCCTCTTGATACTCCATATCCCTAACTCGTGTGAGTGTGCTCCATTTGTGTGTCTTAAGATTTGAAGAAGGATTTATGGTCAGAAAAGCTTGGGGAACCAGCAACTAGAAGCAAGGAACGCGTGGGAATCAGAGATCTACCTCGGTAGGCATCCTTTGGAAGGTATTAAGCTGTTATTATGGCCTTATTTCATTCTAGATCTCTTTTGGGTGGATTTTAGGAAGCTTTTCTTGTGTTTGAGCTAAGATATGAAGTTGCAACTTCAGATCTGAACTCTCTTGGGTCTCTAAGTCCATAAAGTTGTCTGCTTTGGCAAGTATGAACCTCCCCTCAAGTGTAAGACTTCTTTACAAGCTTGGTTTTGTCATTTTAAGACTTTAGAGCTTTGCATCCATGTAAAGTTTGCAACTTTACGTGATAAACATGCCTTGGAAAGCTGGATCTACAATTGCAGCCTTAGCATGGCTTAAAAAGCATCTATATGGATGAAGGACTGAAGGGACTCAACGAGTTGCATGGTCAACACGGCGAGTCAGATGAAGATTGTCGTGGGCTCGGCGAGTCAATTGAGTGACTCGGCGAGTCAGCTAGGGTTTTCCAAACCTTTGGATGCGTATGGACTTGGCGAGTTGCAAGGGAAACTCAACGAGTTGGCCAAGGAGTTTACGACCGCAAACCTTAGGAACTCGATGAGTCACTCCAGTAACTCAGCGAGTTGGCGAGTTATGTAAGGAACTCGACGAGTAGCTGAGGGTACTCGACGAGTTGAGGTCAACATGGACTGTTGACCTTGACAGTTGACTTTGACTTAGACCAAGGGTTGGCTATTGGACTTCTGGGTCATTTTAGGAATTTGTGAACATGGTTGTGTGGAGAATATAGGTGGTGGATTTTGTGGCGGATCTGAAAGTTCGAGCTTATCTTTCGATTCGATAGTTGCGAGGTAAGTTATCCTCACTATAATAAGGGGTAAAAGGCACCAAGGCCGGCCCATTGGATATAATTTCCTAGTAGTTGGTAGTATGTTGAGTATGAATTAGTGTTGCATGTTATTTACTATGCCAGTTAGGTAGACCTGTAGGACTACCTGTAGTATCGTGTGATTATCTGTATGTGCATTAGTTGTGTTATATGGTGACATATTATGTAAGATGGGTTGAGGTGATACCGCTCCATATGGTAACCAACAAATCCGAGAGCATTCCAGATACGAGATGGGGGAGACTCGTACTGTAGGCTCGGTGGCAATCCAAATGTGAGCTGTGGGCTGGAAAGGCAATCTAGACTCATACTGTGGGCCCAGGGGGTAATCCAGTCTGTAAAGCTGTGGACCCAGTATATGTTGTTATTTGTATATGTGTAATGTGCAGTGTATCGGTATTTTGGGGAAAACTCACTAAGTTATCGGGCTTACAGTTTCAGTTTATTGTTTAGGTATATCAAGGGATCGCGGCAAGGCGAAGGCATGATCGTACAACTCCTCTTGTTTTGTTTATGTTTCTGGGAAATCTCTTATATAGACTATTTTCAAAACAAATCTATAATAACTGTTGGTTTTTAATGTTTTGAAAAGTTTTAAATTGGCTTGAAAGTTGTGGGTGTTACAACTTGCCACAGAGGCTCCGACCCTGATGGCCTCTTGAAGTCGAATCATGTACCTTGGGCTTTTTGCCCGAGCTCCCTGAACCCAGAACCTCATCTGGCTTCCTCTTCCTCTCCATCTCCAAATCTCTCTCTCTCTCTCTCAAACATATCCTCTAGTGTCCTGCAGCATAATCGGCTCACAAATTGCCGGATATCACTCCTCAATGTGTCATAGTATCTTGCCTTCTTCATCTCCTCGTCTGCTACATACTGCAGAACCAGCAACGCCCTCTCGCAGAACACATCGGTGATCTCAGCCACCGTCTTAGTATTCTGGTGAAGGTCCTGGAACTCCCTCGCCAACTGATGCACCTGAATCACTAGCGCAAACTCAACTTGAAATCTCATCACAAATTCATCCCGTGACATCGAATCAACCACCTCGTCCCCTACAACGAATCCAACCTTCTCCCACCAATCTCGAGCTTTGTCTTTCAGAAGACAAGAAGCAAGTCTTACATTTGCCTCATCAGGACAACTACTAGTGTGGAAGGTATTAGCAACATCCGCTAACCAACGTATGCCCGCGATCAAGTTCTTTTCTTGAAGTACATCAGAGCCCCACATGTCGGAACTCCTTGAAAGTGAATGTACGAGCTCCCATCAATTCCACCATCTCAGAATGAAAAGCGGTCATCCCAAATCTCCAAAATGCCCTCCTTGACCATACCAAAGATCATAGGAGTCTGCTTAAGTATACTGATGGTGATCTCAGACGAAATGAACTCCCACATCTGCTCATCCAACTGTCCGGCTCTAGAGACCAAACCAGAACCACTACTAGAACCTCCTTATTTCACCATACTGAAAATAAACCACATAAAACATCAGAACAGACATATATATATACATCGAGGAGTCCCATACTCTAGAAGCTTCCTAGTATCATCGCAACTTTCCTTGAATCGAGTACGGTTCATATACTTCTAGTAGTACGAGTCCATACTACCTTCCACATCTATCTGTACTTTCCTCAAGGATCGCTCTGAATCCTCTAAGTCACTCTCTTATCCATACATACAATCCTCAACAAGACAAGGCTCCCAACAATAAATCTCTTCCTAGGCTTTACTAGGGCAATCACCACACCATTCTCCATCATTAGCTACAGAAGGAACTACCTCTAACACCCTCTAACTAGCTCACAAATACAATTACATACCACCGACACCAGATAATTCTTCGAATAAAAGCTCTCACACTACAACGGTTAGACTCAAACAAGAGTTGCACAATAGAGTTAAAACCTATACCTCTAAAATTATTTGGTCTCAATAATGTGAAACTTAGCATATTCGCTCAATAGTTAGCTGAAGTTAGTGAGAAATCCTAAAAATCACAAAGCAAGCAACATTCGAGCATTAGGTAACCGAAATCAAGCATAACCTAAAGGCACCTATCATAGATTCGAGCATTAGGTAACCGAAATCACTGGCTGATCAGTACTAGCATGCAAATCTACAAGCTCATATATCAGGCATATAAAGGCACCTATCATAGATTCTTAGCCCTAATCTAGCATATAATTCATAGATTCACAAATCAAGCATCACATAAAACATGTATGGGTATTTTAGAAAACTTACTTGAGCTCGGTCGATTGCATGCACCACACCCCTTTCTTTTTTTAGAAAATTCTTTTTATAAAACATCCCTTTTATAAAAATCAACCAAATTCTTAGTTTAAGTTCCGACACACCCGAGTGTGTGCTTGAATTCCTCAAACCAAGGCTCTGATACCAACTTGTAACGTCCCAAAAATTAAGACCAAAAATTTCATTTTTGAGAATAATAAAACCATCTTTCAAAACGTGTTCATAAAAACATAATAGAATCAAAGTATAACTAAAACATCTACATACATCAAAGTCAAATAAAATGCGGAACAATATGGTGTGTGATGCGATCACCCCGAGCTCTTCCCCTTAGATCTGGAAGTACCTGAAACATAAACTGAAAATGGTAAGCATGAAGCTTGGTGAGCTCCCCAAAAGACCACATATCATACATATCAAACATATAACGAGTCCAACCCGACATCGGGCCTTGCACGACATAGAGCCCCGCTCGGAACAGATCTGTCAAAAATATGAGATAGGGCCCACCTCATCACATTCATCAGGCCACGCCTGGCATCGGGCCCCACCCGATATACATATAAACACATAAACACATGCAAGAATCACAAAGATAAATAACATACAATATACTCATCAGGCCTCGCCTAGCATCGGGCCCCGTCCGGTATACATATCAAATATCATACATGCTAGAGTCATGCAGTAAAGTAGCATCCTAATCATAATAGACCATAGGCCGACATTGGTGCCTTCGAACCGCCAAGCACAGTGAGGAAACTCACCTCAAGATGCTGAGTATCTCTGATAAAGCTCGAACTGCCTATCCGAAAAAATCCTCATGCTAGCATCATCAAATAATACCCAGTTAATATATGGTCCACATCCCATAGCTAGAATCCTAGTCCGATTGTCCAACCCTCAAGATAAGATCCATTTTACCCTTTTCTCACTTGGCCTAAAATCTGAGGCACCAATCCAATAGCACCAAAAAGCCCAATATAGCCCAACTTCCCAATTGGGCTCAAAACACATCAAAAGGATAATGGCCCAATAGGGCCTAAAACTCTTATAGCCCAAAAGTGGCCCAAACCAAGAAAGCTAACTGAAGTCAAGGCTGCTGAGTACTGTCACACCCCAAAACCGGAACGGCGGAAACGTTCGGGGGCAGATGACTTCATGTGGTAACGTAACAAATGAATACATAGTAAAGAAAGCAATACAACCATCATATATATAATTGAAAGTTTACATTGTTAAAAGGTACATGTTCAAAACCAATTACAATATGATGCCAAAATATGAATTTAAACTGGCGTCGCAGCGTCCGTTCTTCAAAAGCTGTTTGTTACCTGTAATTACTGAATCCCTGGGACATACAAGTAGTTTGAAAGTGTAGATCAGCATTTAAGCTGGTGAATTTCATAAGTATTAAATGACAATGTTTATATGAAATGAAATGTTTTGTTCTTTGTTTGTTTGTTCCTAGAAAATCCTATATTTTCTACTAGCATAAATATAGCCTTCTTTCAAGACCAATGTTTGTTTCTAGAAAATGTATGTACGTATAAAATTTCCAATACGTCTGAAAAACCCCGTAAATCAATGTGCTTTTAATACTCCATGTGAGTTTTATAACCATGCTATTGACTAGAAATGCCTATACACAACGTTCTTCAGGCGTTGGAATGTTCTGACGTTTGTCACCTCAAATGGTGGATTGTAGCTAACAGTCAGGGCGCGGGTTGTCAAGCCCGTATAGATCTATACACAAATACCATGCTCCCCCTCCAAGGGATTCTGGTATATAATACAGGACTTGAAATGCGTACTCGAACGTACGTGAAGTTAATGTCTCACAAAATTTAGTATAAAACAGATTTACGTGCGAAAATGTTCATTAGTTCTTGTATGTGAAAGTAAACTTCCTGAAATAGTGTTTCTAGTATGTAAAAGTTCGTAATGTTCTCGTAAAACTATACCTATTATAGTTTTCTAAAAGTGTGTCTCGTTTGTATAGTAATCCCTAGTAAAAATGCTCATTTTTTATTGAAAGGTATAATTTTTATAGTCCCAAGATGAACACATATACATATATAACCACATTTTTCATTTCCAAAAATATGATGTTATCGTGATATATTTTGCATACGAAAGTTTCCCTATAATAGTTATAAATCACATATGATTCCGTTGATAAAAAGTGTATAATGAAACTTTATATAACACACGATAATAATCGTGTGTTTTATTTGTATTCCCCCCTTAAAAGCATGTAAAAGTATTTATAAAACATTTAAAATTGTGGATTATAAGGGTATGAACTCACTTGAAAGATCGGAAAAAGGTGTGATGAAAATCGAGCAGAACTTTGACTCGAGAAAGCGGATTTTCTCGGGGATCTTGGGAGCACAAACGACCTTCGGGACTTGAGCAAGGTAACCGGGACTTCGGGATATCACATGCACGGAAAACGAGGCAAAACGCAAGAAAGTTGACAGAGAATTGAGCCCTTTCTTCGAAACCCTTGCATCCCTTTTATAGGGGCTGGGAACCGCCTCCGTACGTTGGGCGTACGCGTGCGTCACGCATGAGCGCATCCTCGACTGCTTCGGACTCCAGATGGGACTAGACATAGGCTCGCATAGGGCGCGGCATGGACGATCCGAGGCCTAGGCCTCGAGTACACTGGGCGTAACTCGGCCCGATCTGAGGACTCCTCCTTCAGATAATACCAAGGTTTATTATTAAAATTTATATTTTAATTATTTAATAAACTTCAAAAATTCATATCTTTTCATACGAACTCCGTTTTCGACGTTCTTTATATCCACGCGTAGGTGAGACTACGCTCTAGATCTTTCGTTTAGATTCCGTCAGCAAATTTTGAAATTATTTTTATTATTTATTTTTAAAAGGTCGCGTTAAGAAAATTTCGTTAGAAATTCATAACTTCTTTATCTGACGTCTGTTTTTGCCAGACTTTTTACCGCTGAAATACCATTGTTGAGACCTTCGATTCTCGTTTAGGTCATTCCGGCCAAAAGTCGCTCGATTTCTATTTCGAGTTTTTAGCTGTCTGTCGCTAAGCCGAACTTGGAAAATTCATTACTTCAATATACGAAATCGGATTTGGGCGTTCTTTTTACGTACGATCACGGTTTAATGACTTCAAACATAGTAGGTAATTATTTAGAGACTTTTTGGCCATTTTATTTTCGAAGTAAATTTCATTATATCAAAAGTGGTTACAATACTTGACTTTTTAGGTCATTACATAGAGTTGAAATATCGGGTTGTCACAAGTACGCCCGTACTCAGGCTTACACCCTGCATTCTACCTTGGTGGCCAGTATGCACAACATACGAGCTATGTACGCCCAACGTACGACGCAGTTAACTACCTTCACCATTAAGTGCTTAAAAGATTAAGCCATCATGTCCAAGTCTCAGATCTGGTCCCTAATGATTCCTTAATACATAAAGTTGGCAACTTTACTCCTATGCATGACTTAATGAGACCCAAAACTCAAAGAGTACCATAATAAGGATCCTAACACAAGCATGGACCAATATAACTCATAAAGATTTCATTTTTATGGACAAGGGACCTCAAAGGTGGTAGGGTCTACCATCCATGGCTTCTAGAGTAGACCATACTCTCAAATATGGCTTAAAGGACCCAAAAATACACAAATAAAGCCCTAAATTGGATCAAGCATAAGGAACCATCAAGTTGAGAGCCATATACCTCAAATAGCTTACAAAGTTGATGATGATTCTAGATCTACAAGCTCAAGAGACATCAAAGCAACCTCCAAGTGTTCTTCCTTCAAATCACCAAAAACACCACCAAAACTTACTTCCAAACTCAAATCTCACAAATAACAATTAGGGTTTGGTTCTTAGGGTTTAGAGTGGTGGATGCTGGTCATAAGGAAGTCCATGGGTGTCATAAGTTGGTTAAATAGGGAACAAACCCTAAAAAAAATAGGGTTTTCCCTTGCATAACATATGCCCAACGTACTCCCACGTACGCCCATCGTACGTGAGTGCCTCTACGTCCAACCCACAAGCCTGTACGCCCAACATACTCATAGAGTACGCCCATGTTAGTCCCAAAACTGACGATCCAATTGAGTAATCAATGAAGTTAATTGCAATTAAATTGAGATTGAGATGAAGAAGAAGTAGAATCAAGCATGCACACATCTATTGCCGTTAAATGTCAAGTACATCTTGATGAAGTACAACTACTGCAAAGATCTGACACCTCGCCAAAAAAGTACAAACTGACACAACACAGTTGCTATAAATAGCACTCCTTCTACCAGCACAAGAGTGTGCAGCCGAACACATGAGTGCGGCCGCACACACATGTGTGGCAGCACACACTGCAAGACAACACACAATCACTGCAAAATGAAACTATCATCTATACAAAATGATTCCTAGCTCAAACCACAAAATTATGTTCTTTCAGTCTCCCCCTTGGTTTGAGACTAGCATAGTCTTGTCCTCACTCCTTTGGCTTGAGCTCAAAGATATATGCAGAAAGTTGATCCATTTGAATTGACTTTTCAATGAGCTATTGGCAGAGAACTCCAATTTCCTCTCGAATATCAGAAGAAGAGAATTTGTCATCATCTGTCTGACCCTCGTTAAATGATATTCCTTTCCTGCGTGAAGAGGTTGGACTAGATTGAGCCAGATGTCTTACTAATCTGATAGAAGCTTCATCTAGAGAAGGTCGAGTTGGAGAATATTCTGGAATAGAAGAGGATCCACCAGTCTCGAACATGGTACTTGGACCTTCATCAGTCTGCTTTGGAGGAGAGTGAGCAGAGGTTGCAGTGATTGTTGAAATAACTTGATGAGCACATTTTACAGTGGGAATCACCAGACTTTCAAGAGATTGGCTTGTTCTTATGGAAGTCTGAGAAGTTTGAGGTTCAGATAAGTCAGAAATGATTGGAGCTGATGTTGAGACAAGTGACACAGAGGGATGAATCTCTGATGTCACATCTCCTTGGCTTGTTGTGACCTCCAAGGGCTTTGAGGTAGATAGTAGAATTTTGAGAAAATTTCCTTCATCTCTAGTCTTGGTTGCTAGAGAAGCAACTTCATTGACTTTATTTACACGGCTGCTGGGAATATCAAGAAAAGGATCAAAATCTTCATCACCAAAATCAAACTCTATGTTTGTTGGAATGTCGTCATTGATTCCTGTAAAGTCGATTTCTTTCAAAAACTCCACATCTTCATAAAGATCATCGTCATCATCCCCTCGAGAAGATTTTGAATCATTTTCTTTCTAATAATCATGCTCATCAGCTACATAAGTTGTGGGAGAGTGATGAATCTCCTCCACTTCAGGCTCGGAGGGAGAGTGATGAATATTCTCATTTTCCATTTGCGTAGATTGTTCTTTTGATTCTTCTCTATCATCCTCTTTGAAAATTCCAAATTTTATCAATGGGAATTTTCCTTCAAATACAAATTTCCCGCCCCTCTTTTGTTTCATTAGCCCAAAAGCACTTGGACAAATGGATTTGTAATCCAAGATATCATTTCCTCTCTGCAGCTCGGGGTGATTCACATTAAGGATGATTTGCAAAAATCTTGGATACATCCAAAATTTGTCCCTTTTGCTCCCTTCAAGATTTAAAATCATTTCATTCATTATGAATTTGGAGAAATTAAATTCAAAACCTGCCGCTAATGCTACAATGGCACCAATGTTGGCCAGAGAAATCTCGTTTGCTCCTGATCTTCGGCCGGAAATGCGGCTTACGAACACATGAGCCAAGTACTTCCAGCAAGGAGGAGCAGCTTCTTAATTATAGGAGGAAAAGTTCCCTCTTATCCCATATGCTCTAATACTTCCTGAGTTTTTCTTAAGATGATTCGCTTTAAAGACAAATTTTTGTTTTAGGATAGTTTAAATTTGCGCATTTTATTTTATTTCATTTTTATGCACAAATTTAGGGGGAGAAAAATAGAAAATCCAAAAACATTAAAAAATAGAAAATCCAAAAACATTAAAAAAATAGAAAATCCAAAAACATTAAAAATTAGAAACTATGTTTGAGGGAGATGTTCTGGGAAGTGATATGATCATATGATAACAGGCAACCTGAGTCTGTGTAACGTACCCAAAGTTGAAGGGTCTATGCTCTGGTTTGATGTGTCGGTAGGCACGAAAGATTCTAAATGGACATGACTAGGTAGAATTGAACTTAGGAAATCAAATGACTTGACAAATCTTGACCTAGATAGTTCCGTTTAGCCTGACAATACGACGCTTGGATAGGTTGAGCAGGGAGATATATATGGGAATCTACTCATCACATTAAATGAACCCGTACTTAGAACCATGGTTTAACTTTTCCTCGATGTGAAGATTTTGTCCTTAATTCCGGTTGGATGGGGCGACTGGTAAATTCCGATAAATTAGGTCTGTAGAATATCATTTTCTTTCTTTCCATTTGTTAGTCATATGTTGTCTCCTTTGCGTGACTTCCAATCCAACCTGGTACACAACATATGCAACTCTATTTCTCTGCAGGTTATATATGTAAAAGACTTCTTATCTGTTAGCCATATGTTGTCTCCTCTGCACGACTTCTAATCCGACCTGGTACACAGCATATGCAACCTTCTACTTCTCAACCCCTCTGAAGAAATAAATAATAAGTAATAGAATTCTGAATCTATCCTCTCTCTGAATGGTTGTATGCTCACCCGGTGTATGGAGTACTCTGGAAGTTCTTGATGGATGGGGCATATCAGGAAGCGGGAAACACGTTCTAGTACACTTAAAATTGAACACATACAGATTGTCTATAGATCTCGCTGCTCAATTTAGGTGGACAACAATATCCCTGGTCGTCGTCATTTGAATGGTCCTTAAGATATAGTATCTAGAAACTTAGGATCAGATATAATATCTAGGAACTTAGGATTACATTGTCTTGTCACTTATAGTATGTCCTAATTTTGTCACAATTTTTCGTGTTTAAGTGGACAACAATACCGACAATCGACTAGACAAATATGTGAGTATGAAAGGTACCGACAAGCGGATAATGGTTGCCTAAAAACTTTGATCCCTAAACCTCAACAGGTTAAGACAATTTATATAGGTTTAAATTGATTCTTGTCGTCAATAGTATTTTTAATCTCATTTATTTTTTATATTTTAATTTTTATTTCTTTATTTTAATTTTTTTTTTTTTGAACTTTGAAATTAATATTTTATTAATCCTCAAAATAATTCATTTTTGAGAAAATTGTGAGTGAAAGGGGTTTTGGGATAAATAATTAAAGGACAAGGGGGAGGAAATGTAAATTATGTGCATATATAGAGTGTGTGCGGTGAGCCTTTTTCACCGTCATTTACTTTTGCCTCAACAGCACACGCACGCTGTTTCTCTCTTAAACTCATTCAAAATTCAAGGCTTTGACTCGGTAAATTCCTATGAACTCGGTGAAAATTTTCATTGTTTGTTGTTGAATCTTGATTGTTTGCTGCTGGATCTTCATACAAAATTGTTTGTCTTCGAAAATAACCGCACACAGGCGTGTACGGCTGTATGATTTTGTGGATGTGCGGTTGCGGCCGCACACTTGCACGTGTGTGGCTGTGTGTATTCTCGTGTGCGGCTTCATTTTTACTGTTTTGACCTAATAACTTTGTGTGTTAACTTTCAGATTAACATGGGAGACATGGAATTTGCTAAAGCTCATAATTCTGCAATTTTTCTCGAAGACCCTCCTGCAGTCCATAATGACTTGAAATTCATTGTGGATGGCTTGAAGAAATCTTGTTTGGTTCATGCTCTAACTACAAGTCCTGCTATCTACCAAAGTTTGATTAAGGAATTATGGAGGAATGCTATTGTAAAGAAAAATGGTCAGGTAGAAAATTTCGTTGAAGCAACAATGGAAGACAAGAAAATTCAAGTAATAGAAAGCATTATTAAAGAATCTCTCCAACTTGAGGACAGACCTGAGTACCCCATGGAGATTGATGTTCAGCAAACTCAGGAGGTATTAGAGCATATGGGATACAAGGGAACTTTCCTCCTACAATTAAGAAGCTGCTTCCTCCTTTTCCTTTGTAAATGAACTTTGGGAACCAATTCCATGAGATTGAACTGAAACATCTGTGGAAGGACTAACACTAGAATCAACTTCAGATATGGTTTGAGGGATTTGAGTTTGTTGCATTTTAGGTATGATGTATGGTATGTTTTGATGGACTGCATGAGGTTGAACTTAGGGAACCTGGATTTGAGTATTTTGATGAGTGGTGAAGCTTGAAAAAGCGGTGTTGTTATTTTGAATTCCAAGATTGGCTGTAGAGTACGAATTGACATGGTTGATTTCTCTTTGTTTATCATCAAGATTGCAAGCTTTGATGATTGTCATTGTTTCAGACAAGCTTAAATGGTTCAGGTCTTTTGTCTTTTTAATCACTGAGACATTCATGTCCCATGAATTGCTTGTGTATCAATCAGATCCATTTGATGGTGCAGAATCCCAATCAATTGGATGATGTCAGATCAATATAGAAGAGAATGAGAAGAAGAAGATGATGAATCTAATGATGTATTCAATATGAATGATGTTCCTTACAATAGATTCTCTCTCACACACACTTCTTCTCTCTAACTTTAATTGTTAGTCCCATGATTTTGGAAGAGAATTTAGTAACTTCTTCTTGATTTCAGATCTAGTAACCATCACACCTGCGGAGCTCATTTCAGTGGTTAATGTAATAAATCTTTGCAATTGATTTTCCAATGTTTCTCCCAATACATAATTGAACATGTTAAATTTCTGTCGGAGCATGTCTTGTCGGCTTTGCTTCATGTCTTCATTTCCTTCATAAACTTCTATGAGCGCTTCCCACAATGCTTTTGCTGATGTATATTCACGAAACCCTTGTGCAATTTCAGGAGACAACGCCATAGTGAGTGTGGCAAGTGCCTTTTCTTGTTCTTCAACTCTTTAAAAGTCATCATCAGTGTAATTTTCAATCTGTTTGTCAATTACCGTGCCATCTTCTAGAGTAGAAGTAATCCTAATTGGTCCTCTTAAGATACTTCTCCAAATTTTGAAATCCTTCATTTTTATGTATTTTTCAATTTGGAATTTCCATTCAGGAAATCCTTCAGCTGATAGCAATCTGGGAATACGAGTAGTGGTTCCCATAATTGCATCCAAATCTTGATGAGCAATCATGCTTTGAGATTCCATTTGAGCAATCTTCAACCGCACACTAACACTCAACCGCACACTAATACTCAACCACACACTCAACCACACACACTCACTCAACCGCAAACGAGTCTTAACCGCACACACTTTCCAACCGTACACGTGTAATTACACACAATTTAACATC